>NW_022060254.1:6701076-7018286 GCF_007364275.1 Archocentrus centrarchus | reverse complement strand
CCACGACCCTGTTAAGCATTTCCACTGCAAATACTGTGACGTAATAGACAAGAAAATGTAACATGGAATAGAGAAAAGTGAACAGCCTGAAAAATATGACCCAGAAAGAATATAAAAATATCTACGCAGCACCGGGAGAGAACACATTTAAATCTCCTGCACTGCTACACACTCAAAGTACACAACAAAATGTATTTAAGGGCTAAGAAAGATATTTCTCCTTCAATGTGATGGCTCTCCATCAGCTGCTGGACCACAGAAAATAAACACATATTATAGTGAGTTTGGTCAAACTAACGACTCTGCAGTCTGTCTCAGAAATGGAGCCCTGCTCTGCAGCAGCCTCCTGTCAGAGCTGTGTGGCTGTAACGTGTCAGATATTAGAGATTAGAAGCAGACTGAAGACACAGAGCCTCCTGAGAACTGCTGTTCTCACATCAGCAACATGTCAACACTGTGAAAGTGAAATCTGTCACTGCTGCACTCTCACTGTGAATCACAGACTGTCAGAGTGCGCCCCCTGCTGGGGACATCTTTTATTTTCACAGTTGTCTCATAGTTCATCAAATTGTGTCACAGTTATAATTACTTTATGGAGAGCCTGAACAGCTGCTCTGTGTTCTGCTGTGCCGTGTTCCTCTCTTGTTTTAGTTCTTCAATCAGCAAAGTGACCTTTGACCTAACTGCTGCTTCTCCTGACCCACTCCCCCAATCCCACCTCAGTGACCATGCTGGGGTCATGAGAAACAAAGATGTCCACACACCTCCTGGAAAAACTGAATCCAAACAGGCCTTTAAAATGTGACGTTTGGGCCAGCGTGCCCTTCGTCAGACTGAAGGAGGTAATGTGATGCACATCTTTATATACCCGCCCACTCTTAAGGTGGTCATGTGGCAAAAACGGCCCCCAGCTTTGCCTCCTTGTATATTGTTTTTTTTTTTTTTGGGAAAACAGTCATCTTTGATAAAGCAGTTAACCCCTTCCTGCCCTTTATATCCTACTGGAAAAGGTAAATTGATGATATTTTTCATATGGTCGGGTTCTCGAGCACAGCTTACTGAGTTCTTCAAATTTATTAATACTAATGATTACACTCTTAAAGTCACCATGGAGTATGATGCTAATACCATGTATTTTTTAGACATCAGATTTTATAGGAGTGGCAATCGACTGAAACCGATTAATTCCACAAAAGCACGGACAGGAACACCATTCTTCATGGACTGTCGTTCCATCCTCCTGCTCTTAAAGAACCTGCCCCTTTTCCCAATTTACCTGCATCCGACGCATCTGAAGGTCTAATGAGGATTTTCAACTGCAATCAGACATTTTAGAACATTTTAAGGCAAGATAAATATATAAATATGTGCATCGCATTACCTCATTCAGCGTGAAGAATGAGGCTGGCTCAAACGTCATGTTTTAAAGGTCTGTTTGGATTAAAATTTTCCAGGAGCGCTCTGGGGTGCGGAATTCTTTGTGTCTCATTGATTCTTCGTTTTCCTGCAGCCTTTTATTTTTGGGTCTGCGTGTTCTACTGAGAACCATGCTGGGGTCATGACCTACAGGTTTGACTGTAGTGGTGTTTGGAAGGTATGCACAGTATGAGGCAGGTATTAATGTGTATCAGCTGTGAAATGCCAGCAGCCTGCCTGCTGTCCACTCTTCAGGTGCAGCGGTTCATCAGTGAGCCAATCTCAGAGAGCACCACGATATGGCAAACTGACCAAAAAGTGGATAGTGAGTGATTTCAGACACTTTTCAGAACTCTGACTTCTGTCGTGTACCTACAGCACTGACCTTTCACCTTCAGCTCTACATCAGTCCGGCTCTGATCTTGTCCAAACCTGCGGGGGATGCAGGTGTAGGTTCCACTGTCAGTGACTGTAGGGTTCCTCAGAGTCAGGCTGAGCTCTCCAGTCTGCAGAGCGTCGGCTCTCATTGATGTTCGATCTTTGTAACGCTGGTTTTGGTCATTGAGATCATCTCTGCTCTGCAGACGCATGTGGACTGTTGGGATCTTGAACTCATCACGGTCCCAGACCACTGCTGTGGCACTACTGGAAACATTAACTGGTACCTGACAGGGCAGCAGGGCAAACTCCTCCCCTTCATACACTTCCGTCTTCACACCTGAGGCATGCTGGGAAACTGAGGAGAGAAACATGAAAGAGATGGCTGCTGTGATTCAGGCTGGCTGTATGTGAGTGAATTACATGTAGAGATGGTTCTGGTAATAAACTGTAATCATATCTTGCAAAACTATGATAAATGGACCAGCTCTTATATAGCCCTTTGCTGCTCTATTAGAGCGCTCAAAGCAGTTTATACAACATGTTTTCAGTCACACCATCCAAGTCACACATCAGGAGCAACTCTGTATCTTGTCCAGTGATATTCTGCCATGCAGTGTGGAGCCACCAGGGATCAAAACACCCAAACTATGAATGACAAAAACACAAACGCACATTTTATTCAATACTATGAATATTTTCTGAGCTGCAGGCCTTCAAAATACATGGTGGTGGGTAGAAATGTTCAGTGTTCATTCCCATTAGCATTTTTAGCTATTTTAGCTTCATAATAGTGATGGGTCGGTCGCGAACGATCCGGCTCTTTGAAGTGAACGACGGGAGCCGGCTCCTGGTAGTGAGCCATTTCTTTTCGTTCGTTTGATTTTTTTTTTTTTTTTGTGGAAGCCGCACGTGATTGGTTAAGATGAATGGTAGCATATGATTGTCTACACTGAGTGGGAGGGTCCACGGACACACTGCACAGTGAGTAATCAAACACCAGAGAGGGAGGGGCTCCTGGAAAATGCGCTCGGAGACAGGAGCTAAAGGAAGTTGCTAGAGGCTACTCTCAGAACGGTGAGAAAAATGAGTGACAGAAAATGTAGTAAAGACTGGACACATTTTAACCTTATATCTCCAAACATGTCGAAGGAAACACGGCATACTTCAAAAGTGCTGGCGTTTGCGGACTTCCGGCAACAAATACTGTAATATCACTACATGACTGTGAAGTGTAATTTCTGAGCTTTCAGGAACCGTTTGATTTTTTCGATAGCACGAATGGCCAAGTTCCTTTGACCAGCTGACTCTGCAGTGAGACGCTTAATCAGCTGTTTGCGGCTAGTAAGGTCAGGAAACCCGCGATTCAGCAGCAATCGCCTGGCGCTAAAGGATTAATGTGATAGACAGAGAGTGTAGACTGCAAATTTAAAATTTAATATCGAGCAGGCTGCACAAACAACCTGCACAACATATACGAATTGTTCATCCCTCAGTGTAATTAGAAGAACAAAACAGAGCAGGTCATCAGGCAGGAGAAACAGGATCAACTCCTCAAAGGCCCTTGATTTTTTTCTGATTTCCAATCTTTTGTTTTATAATTTGTATTTAGAGCACTCTCTTATATGTTGAGTATATAAAGAAATGTTTGATATAGGCCTAATGTATGTTTTTACATTAGTAATTCATTTTACACTTTTTAAAAAATTAAAATCTAAGGAGCCATTTGGGAGCCGAAAGAGCCGGCTCTTCTTTGGGAGCCGAGCCTAAAGAGCCGGCTCTCTGAAAAGAGCCGGAATTCCCATCACTACTTCATAACTCCAGGAGACAGCCACATGAAAACAACTTTAAGTTCCTCTAGAAAGGAAAACTAAATCAATGTTGCACTCACTCACAATCTAAATGCAACATCTGGCTTTACTTCTCCAGCCAGCTGTGAGCCTCAGAGTGATGATCCATCATAGTTTGAATGAAGTGCATCAATTTGACGAAACCAAACTGGATGCTTGGTCTGTTTCACTGGGGAAAAAGTAACAAAGTGCATTCTGGGTAAACAGGTTCATATCTTTAGCTGGAAGACGTGACTGATATCTGTTGGAGGTCCGCAAGGCACACAGCATGCAGACTCACAGTTTACAGCTGACACATTATGAGTTCCATCAGTTTGTGTGTTTGTAAAGGACTGAAACATTGTTACCACTTATATGTTGAAATTATGCATTCAGAATGTAATATGTTTGTGATCACAGCACTTTCATACTGCTGAGTTACAATTACAGCATATTAAAGTGTTGTAGGGCTGCTGCTGGGTTACACACCTTAGATGTAGCTGCTATCTTGGCTGCTTTTGTTTCAGGCAAAACAGCTTCTGACACCTGCGACCCTCACTGACACCCTCTCAGACACACACTTCTCTGACCCGCATCAGCGGAGAACAACGACACTACAACCTGCTGCACCACAACACAAAGCGTTACAATGCCGCATGGTGCCATGAAAAAAGACAAAACTCAGCTTCATACCCGTCACTGCGGTATAAAAACTTCTGCAGATCAATACATTTATCGATCACATGCGTTTCGTGGTGTTTACCCAAACACCCATCCGTCACCATGACAATCAGCGTGAAACCAAAACATAACTCAAGACAAAATATCGCTCTGACGTCACTGACCATTTGAACAGTGTTGCCAAATTTACGACTTTCCAGACTCCTGATTTGAGGAAGCAGAACTACGGTGCGCGTAGCTGTGGTCGGAAACTGCGGCGAAGTCAGTTTCAAGTTGGATATTCAAGCTCCGCAGGGTTAGCGGGATCTAGCTCACAGCTCACAGCAATCACAACATCATGGCTACGTAGGAGAAGGATCCGAGTACTGAAATGGCCAGCCTGCAGTCCAGATCTTTCACCTATAGAGAACATTTGGCGCATCATGAAGAGGAAGGTGCGACAAAGAAGGCCGAAGACGACTGAACAGTTAGAGGCCTGTATTAGACATGAATGGGAGAGCGTTCCTATTTCTAAACTTGAGAAACTGGTCTCCTCTGTCCCCAGACGTCTGAGTGTTGTAAGAAGAAGGGGGGATGCCACACAGTGATAAAAATGGACTTGTCACAACTTTTTTGGGATTTGTTGACGCCATGTAATTTTGAAACAACATATTTTTCCCTTAAAATGATACATTCTCTCAGTTTAAACTTTTGATCTGTGATTTGTGTTCTATTCTGAATAAAATATTAGATGTTTGGCACCTCCACATCATTGCATTCAGTTTTTATTCACAATTTGTTTAGTGTCTTAACTTTTTTGGAATCCGGTTTGTATTTGGTTGCTTTCCTAATTTGATTACAGTGTTCAGTGACCAGAGTTGCTGTGCAAGTTGCTGCCTACAAGCCTCCAGTTTTGGGACCTCAAATGACAGACTGGGTGAGAGTTGTCAATGTGTAAATCTGAAGCATAAATAAAGAGTAACTCTAGGTACTGATAAAGTTGTAAATAACATATGACAAGCAAGTACACACCCTACTGACAGGAGAGGAGTATTTACTGTATTACTATACTGCTAAACATATAGGTTTTCTGTTATATTTTAACAGATCCAGTGTGACAGCTGTGACAGATGGTTCCTGGCCCTGTGTCTAAAGAGCTGAGAATATGAAAAGGCAAAGAGAGGCAGCTGGAAATGTCCATTATGCAACTAATAAAAACACTTTCTACCCTCTTCAATGTAGTTCAAAAGAAAGAATTTGAATTTATATGTAGAAAATAAAACTGTACTTCGTTTCAATAGCATTAAGGCTGTGCCTCATCTGCCTAGTATATCAGAATAACGTCACACAGATTTTGAGTCACTGGGTCACATGACCTGGAAGCTATTGAGGAAAAATTTTTGGCTATAAAAAAATCCTAAAAAATATAAAAAGGCTTAAAATGGGATAACAATTTGTGTACCTCACCGATGTAATTTATTGGCATGATTTGATATTAGTTTCGTCACAGGTGGTCACAAGATAAGGAATATATTTATTTTTGTTTCTCAAGAGTGTTTGGTTCGGAAATTTATTGATGGTCCCTAAGTGAACCTCCGCGCGAGAGAACAGGGAGCGACAGAGAGCGGCTGGCCGCAATCTGAGTCCCTGAATCGGATCAACTGTGAGCTAGATGCCCCTAACTCCGCGGAGCTTGAATATCCAATATCCAACTTGAAACTAACTTCACCGCGGTTCCACGGAGAACTAACGGTGCGTGTAGCTGTCCCCGGAGAACTAACGGTGCGTGTAGCTGTCCCCGGAGAACTAACGGTGCGTGTAGCTGTCCACGGAGGATAAACGGAGGATATAAACTCTGTGGAAAGGAAACTCTCGAAAACACCTGCAGCTCTGGAGTGTCGCACTCCTGAGGAAAGTCCTACTCACAGCAGAGGAACACACCGAGCCTGCTCTGACAGCTGAGATCCAGCTCCGCTGCTCTTCCTTCTCCAGACCGAACCGGAGCGGAAAGGTGGGACAGACAGAGGCTCTTACCGTGGGCGAGGAGCAGGACAGGCAGCCAGCTCCTCATCCTCCTGCCAGAGACCCGAGCCGGCTCCATTTCGGTTAAAGCTGCCGCTCACTGAAACTCATCATCGCACACACACACACCCTAATTCCCAGCTGCCGGGAATAACCTACAGTTTCATGTTCCGACCAGAGTCTTCAAAATAAAAGCTCCTCAAGACTGCTGAACACAAAGTGACGTTTAAAGGGAGGGAAGCAGTAACCAGACTGGAAATGCTCCACTGGCAGCGGGAGTGAAGTGCAGGAAATTGTCCCTGCTTTTATCTTCCCATCATTATTCCAGTACAGTAATATTACAGCAGTATAATAAGCTGAGATTAATATTTGGGATCAATCTGCTGATTGTTTTCCCCATTCACTGGCTGGTTTGTAAACACACTAAAGGGAATCATTCTCCTGAATAACAGATTAAATGGTCGGATTTATGATGATCCTCACACTGAAAAACCATCAAGTGTTTCTATCCTTACATGAAAAAGTGATCAAAGTAGTTTTTTTTTTTTTTTTTTTTTTTTTTAGCCTGTCATGTCTGGCATCTTTCACAATCGGAATGATGATCCGAATGCACTGATGTACCAAACATATTTGCTTTGACAAGAACAGCTCTATATGTTTCCTATAGGCTCTTCTTGTTAATGTTTGCAATTTTATTTTTATTTATTTATCTTTTATTTAGTTATTCATGCCAAGTCTGACAGGCAACAAGGAAGGGGCAAGAACAAGAGGTGGGGGGGAGAAAAGGGGGGGGGGGAGAGAAAAGGAAGAAAGGAGATAGAAAAAAAATAAAAAAATAAAAAAAAATAAAAGGGGTTGATATACTCACACACACACACACACACACACACACACACACATCCATACACACACCCATATGCACCTACATATACACACACACACAAACACACACACACACAAGTTTATTGTTTGTAGTAATGTGTGTGTATGCGCCTTTGTCATGCAATGTATTCGATAATGAGGGCGAGAAACTGCAACCATGCCCCCCGCGATCCAGAGGTAGATAGGGAAGGACCCAGGGGACCCAGGCCATCCACAGCACAGGAGCTCAGAAGACTTGGGGCCACACATCCCGATGGCAACCGCGTACACTCCCCAGAAGAGGAAGGAGGGAGGCTACAGACGGAACCCCCACAATCCAGGGGCTAGAGTCCAGAGAGCCAGAGACGACGGGCAGCCCACCCCCCCCAGCAGGCCGGCACCCCCAGCACGAGCCAGGCATGCGGCCCCCAAGGCCCCAAGCGCCCGAGAGCAGCCCGACACCCGGCAGAGCCCCCCCACGCGCCAAAGAGGCCCAAGCCACCCCCAGGTCACGGCCGCCAAGGGAGCAGGCCAAAAACCATGCCGAGACATCCGGCCACACATCCCGGGACCCACGGGCACCCACACCCCAGGGGCGGCAGTGACGACCAGTGGGGAGCAGCGTGGAGCGGTAGGGAGGGGTAACTCCCACCCTCCGTGTCCCACCGGTGCCAAGGCTTGGCAAGCCACCAACCCAGGCCCAGCTGTCCACACACACACACTCTCACAAGCACGCACGTACACACACACACACACGTACCAGTCATTCCCTCATGTACACACACGCACATACACACGCACGCACATTCGCATGCACCAGTCACACACTCATGCATACGCACATGTAACATACATGGACACCTAATGTGGGAGAGCGGGTACCAGCACCAAGCCAGCGGCAACCCAGGGAAGCAGCCAACCCAGCCCCGAACAATGAGCCAGTCCCCATCCCAGGCGGGGTGCATGGAACCGGGGTGTGAGAAGGCCCGCCCGCCCCCTCCTCCCACTCAGCATGTTGGGGGGGTGATGTGAATGTATGTACTGAGAAGAATGTGTATGGCTGTGTGAAAACTACAGTGCTTTTAAAATTGGAGGGACAGATGTAATATGAGCACTGAATAACAGCGCCCATCCACACCGTCCCCCCAAGGCCCTCAATGTCTAAAATGTAAATAAAATTGAGGTGCAGGCAGCAGTGAACAGACAAGTGGGGCCACCTCAGCAGTGCCACCCACTAACCACTGTGTGACACACCTGCCCCCCAAGGCCCTATATGTACTATGATGTGTTGTGAGCTGTATAATGCAATTAAAAAAGGAGGAGTGGGACATCACGCAGCACAGCGAGCAGAGCCGAGGTGATGGCCCTACTCACTGCAGCACGAGCCCCCCACCCCCGAGAACCTATGTGTGCATAATGTGATGTTAAACTGAGTGGGAGGAGGGGAGGGGCCAGGATAAATATGACCGGGAGGCAGAGGACTACCCCCGGAGGAAGAGAGCCAGCTAGCTACTGGCTCACTAGGCACCCCAGTTCCCTACACCCCCCCGCAGCCCAGGGAAGGCAGGTCCAGGGCCTGAAGTGACCGCACCCCCAGGACGCCACCGTACTCCAGGCCGGCACCCACTGCCCCCACTGCAAACAGGACACAACACACACCCCACATGCATACAAAGGACAACAAATATCGCACACACACACACACGCACGTACGCACACATACACACGCACGTACACACACGCACACACACACAGACACACACCCCCACATACATACTCACACATACACACACACGCACACAGTGGTCCTGAGTCAGAACCAACCGGCCCCGTGTGGGGCAACTGCTGCTCCCTCACCTGAGCGCCCCACCACCCCATGGGGGAGGGCACCCAGAATCCCGGAATGCCAGCCAGACACCCCGACACAGCCAACCCACCCCACACGGCGGCGCGCCCAAGGGGGCACAGACCCCTCCAGCGCAGGGAGGGGCCAGCCAGGAAACGGGCAACCCCGGGCACCAGGGCCCCGACCCCCGCACCCCGGCCCCCACAGAGGAAGCCGGCCACCCGGATCAAAGTAGTTTCTAATGATGAATCATTTTAGCGTGCAGTCGGCTGTATGATGGCAACACTGTGCACACTGTTTCATTAGCATCCTTTACATTCTCCACGCTGGGATATCAGAAGAAACAGCATCAGCTGGACAACACCTGCAGACAGTTGGAGTCAGTCTGAAGTCATTTAAGAAATCAAAATTTTTTAAAAGCGAAAGTATAAAATGACTTCAGGAAGCACCAAGGTCAGAAACACATCCCTGAGTTACAACACAACCACTGTTAGCTGACTGAAGGGGACAAAACAGAAACTACAGCAAAGATCAAGAGAAACCTGAGGCTGTCTATAAAAAGCTGGCAAGATCCACACTGAGGTCAGAAGAGTAACAAAGAACAATAAGCTAACATGGACATTCAGTTCAATTTTATTTATATAGTGCAAAACCACAACAGTCACTTTATACTGTAGGTAAAGACCCAGCAGTCAAAACGACCCCCTATGAGCAGCACTTGGTGACAGTGGGAAGGAAAAACTCCCTTTAACAGGAAGAAACCTCCATCAGAACCAGAACCGGGGGGCGGGGGTCATCTGCTGAGAGGGGAGAGAGCCAGAGATTAATAATAATTAATGATTAAATACAGAGTGGAGTATAAACAGAGTAAATAAGGTGAATGAAAAGAAACACTCATGGTTTGGATGCTCCAGCTGTACCCACATCTCTTTGTACCTGAAGATAAAAATACTTCTAAAGGATAGAACTGAGCTTCCTCCATTCGCTCATCTTGCATATTGAAATATGCAAGATGTTGACTTGCACATGTAGCAGCTTATCAGTTCCTTCTTCTGTGCTCTTCACTGTTAACGGCCTCATCTGGATCCTGTAGACACAAAACATCAGACCAAAACACACATTCTTTTCCAGTAACCCCTCTAGCCTGTGGCTTTGTTGTTCCTCTGCTATGCAGCCTTAGTTCTGTCTCCTGTGCAGTTATTTCAACACCTTCACCTTGTTGTGACGATTAATGCTGTGATGCTGCTTGATGCTACACTGATGAAAATGATTCTGTGGTGAAGTAAATCTAACATAACTGAATCTAAAAAATCAAGTTAGTATCTTTACACAAATATACATAGTAATGAGGTCAAAAACATTTGTTCAAGATACAAGACCTTGTAAGTTTTTTCAGACAATAAATTGTTCAAGTACTAGAAGCCAATCTTTTTAAGTTCATCTACACAACAAACAATAATCTTGTTATCTTTACTGCGTTTCATCTGCGTTGTTCATTTAGACCCTTTTCACGTGACGTCACGCAACTTCCGTTCGGCCTCGATGCTGGGATCTTTACTTCCGGTGGGTGGAGTTTACACAGTCTAATACATTTGCCACAAATATGGTTTTAGGATATACTATGACATGCAGACAACACGTTCAAAGCTGGACAAAGGCTACAAATTCTTCATTGAACGTCATGGACGTACATGTTTTTGTCTTTTTCTACCCATTAATATTAATATACTAGGATAGCATTAGTCAATTTGTTAGCTAGCTAACATTACATGACCTTTCTGCTTTGCAAATAGAACGTCTTTAGGTTCTAATCTTGATCAGGTCCTTGTAGTATAAACTAGGGTTGCAACATGGTTGCAACATTTTATATATAATATATATATATATATATATATATATATATATATATATATATATATATATATATATATATATATATATATATACACACACACACACACACACACACACACACACACACACATATTTTTTAACCATCATTGCTCCATGTACAGTGTTTAATAGAATCCTTGTTTCTGCTCACAGTTGTTTTTGAGCCTGATTGGTTGTATTATATGTTTCCTCTGTTCTGCCCGTGGAAACCACTTTAATCTCAGTGCTTTTATTTAGCTTGCATTTTGTATAATAGTTTGAGCTATTTGATTCATGGAGCTCATGTTGAAGCCAGGGAGCAGAACTGAACACACGAGTCAGCAGTTCTTTACCCTGCTGCCTCTTGTTTTACTTGTCAAATGTTTCTAGAAGATTCAAATGATTCGTTCTCCTTTGATAGGAGAAAGTTTGGGGGGAAAGCATCTTTTTTTTTTAAACGTGCTGTTTTGATTTGCTGTAGTATGTGTTTCTAATCTGATATGGAAAAAAGATCCTGATAGCTTGGAAGACTTTCCTCTTTTTGCTTTCATACTAAATCATCTTTGTCAGTTGTTCTGGCACTTCTAGGGGAAACAAAATTTCTGTTTTTTTGGTGTGTTGTTCACATGATATTTGCACATTCAAAATAAAACAAGTGGCACAAAAAAGTGATACTTTCTGACATGAGAAATTATTTTTTTCCCCTAATATCACTCCTTTGCTTATGAAGTTTTTGTCATTATCAGGCATGCAATTCAGATAAGAATGAATACATGTTCAATATGAAATGCTACTTTAAAATAACAACTCTCATTTCATGTTAGGAATACTAGAATAGTGAATAGAATCTGTATTTGCGCGCAATCTGTTATTCAATAAATTTCACTTTCAGAAATAATTGTAGATATCTAAAAAAAAATATGCGAATACAAACAGGGTGGCTGTAGCTCAGGAGGTAGAGCAGGTCACCTACTCCTTTGCCTATGAAGTGGTCACCTATCGGAAGGTCAGAGGTTTGATTCCAGGCTGCATGCCACTGTATCCTTGGGCAAGATACTGAACCCCAAGTTGCTCCCCAACACAAGCATTGGAGTGTGAATGTTAGACAATAACTCATGGAAGTGCTTGTGTGAATGGGTAAATGTAATGTTGTGTAAGTGCTCAGACAGAGTAGAAAAGCACTATATAAGAACTAGTCCATTTACCAAATAGTTATGCTTTGCATGCAAAAATCAGGTTAATTCTACTTAACTAAAATCATTAAATACATTTCACAAAATTAAGTAATTTATACAAAGGTTTTTTGTTTGATCTACATAATGAAATGAGGTTGCTTTTACTTGCTAATTTAATTTACTATATTGAAAAAGTTGAGTGATTTATACAAAGTTTAGTTTTGCTTAATCTACTTGACAAAATTAAGTTCACTTTACTAGGATTTTATATTTCATGTAAAGAAATAATTAAGTACTTTAAACACAGAACAGTCTTGCTTGATCAACATAAATAAATTATGCAAATAGTTGCCTTAATTTTATTAGATAGGGCAGGATATTTTTATCAGTGTATAGTTCTATTTACGTTGTTATATTTATGGCATGTCTACTGCGCAGCTTATTTACACTGCTTCCTTCACTGCTTGAGGTTTAACGCGTTTGCCGTCAGTGCGGGGGCCAGCGCCTGATTGTGAGCGTTTTTTTTTTTTTTGGAAGCGGCAACAGCAGGGGGGGGGGGGGGGGCACAGACACAATAGAGGCAGAGGCTCCTGTAAAGCTCGCGAGGCTCCACGCTGGAACGGTGAGGAAAATACGTGACAGAAAACATAAAGAACAAAAAGTAATTATGATACCCAAAAAATTAGAAACATCCTGTCTCTGTGTGGTGTTGTAAAACTAATTAATGCCTTTTTTACTTCTAGGACAGACTATTACAATTCAATATTATCCTAAAGTATCCCTGTCATTACTCTAGCTGCAGCATTTATGTGTCAGCTGAAGGCTTTTCAAAAAAGAAAAATTTGATTGACCGATACTGATAATGATCGCTTGTTTTTATAAAACATTTGATGTCTCACATTTTTTTTTGTGACATGTTATTAAAAAGAGAGAATGTGATGGAATAAACGTTCATAAAGATGGATACACCGTTTGTGTACAGGATAAAAGCTCGTTTTTGTTCCAAAAGAAAAGGACTTTTCTGTGATTACTGTTTCTGAAAACATAGCGACTGTCTTCAAAAAAAAAAAAACTATATATCTGATACTTTTTTCCACCTAAAACATCCAATGTAATGATTATTTCACCCTCATGTCAGAGACATTAAATACCTCTGATTTGTTCAGGTGTATCTGATAATTAAAAAAACTGTTACACAGATAAAATCCATGATGTTCACTGTGAATAAAGCTGTGGTTACAAACTAAGTGTACTAGACCTGTTTTATTACAGCAAAATATGGCTTGCTGTTTAATGTATCTTGTTAAATAAATGTTTTAAAATTCTTTCTTCAACTACACGATCCTGCTATTCTTCTACTTCAGCAGAACTATGAAGCCTGTGACCTCATGTGCAACTGCAATATTTTTTATTTAACTTAATTTCTGAATGCACTTACAACTGCTGCAGGATCTGAAAATAGATGGATAATTTACTCAATCAATCATGGCTCTTGATGGTTACCGTGAAAGGAATAAAAACAATTAAAACAGCGGTAAATTCAAAGGTCTTTCATTCCTATGAAACTTTTAGTGGGAAGAAACATGTTTCTTTGGGTATAGTCTGTACTGATGAAAGGCTGCTATACATCCATTCATTAGCAAAATTAAACTGTGTGGTTATACTGTATGAGTTAAAACATTAGTTTATCCATAACAAAATGAAAATTAAACATCAGGCTGTAGGTTTAAATCAAGCGCAGGACTGCTGGTATGGGGTGTTGTGGGGGTAGTACTGGCCTGATGGGGGAGAAGTGTTGTTGTTGGTCTGGTGTCTGCAATTACATAATGGGGGGGGGGTGTTACAACAGGTGGACTACTGCAGGTGCTGGTAGGGTTTGTGGATGTGGGGGTAGTTGTTGTTGAACTGTGTGGATGAGGTTTTCTGAGTTTTCTCCTTCAGTCTGTGGGATTTTGCATTTGCTTAGAGTCCATTTTTGCTTAATGTGTGAAACTTTATTGGGACAAACTTGTAAAGTGTGTATAAAGGAACCTGCAGCAACAATGCTTTCAGAGCGCTGAATGTTTTTGATTTTTGGATACATAAACATCACAACCTTGTGTGATGGTGTTAATGTCACCTCATAGTTTTAAGTAATATAATTCAGTACAATGATTTTACTCATAAAACAAAGTCTGGCAGCTGATCCTGTTATTCACCCATTTCATAGTCAGCACTGGTTTGAGTAAAACTGAGCTTTCTTTCAAAGCTGTTAGAATATAGTTGATGCTTTTCTCTCTCTTATACAGCTGCTTTAAAACCACAAACCACCTGCTGAGAAGGCTGAGGTCTTTTGGAGTGCAGGGGACACTCCTGAAGACCTTCTATGACTCTGTGGTGGCATCAGCCATCTTCTATGCAGCAGTATGTTGGAGCAGCAGCTTATCTACAGCTGAGAGGAAGAAGATAGACAAGCTCATCAGGAAAGCCAGCTCTGTCCTAGGATGTCCTCTCGACTCAGTGCAGGTGGTGGGAGACAGAAGGACTCTGACCAAAATAACATCACTGATGGACAAGGTCTCCCATCCCATGCATGAAACTGTTGCTGAGCTGGAGAGCTCCTTCAGTGACAGACTGCTGCATCCTAAATGCACAAAGGAGCATTACCGTAGATCCTTCCTCCCAGCAGCTGTAAGACTTTATAATCATCACTGCTCCCAACAAAAACCACAATAGCCTACACAATGTAGGATAATATATAATATACTGTAAATAGTCCGGCCTGTTAAGGTTCAACACACAGGCACATCATGTACATTGTATATAGTGTTATTATTAGTAGTATTAAGGTCAATATTGTTTGTTGATTTTATATATATTTATATTCTTTTCTTAGTGTGAATTATTATATTTTTACTTATATTTATAATAACTGCGGCTGCTGTTACACCCAAATTTCCCCTCTGTGGGACAATAAAGGCTGTTTCTTCTTCTTCTTCTTCTCAATAGTAGTGACATACAAACTGTGGACATAAACAAAGTACTTTGTGTATCTTTGTGGCATGGATCATAACTGAATGAACCGTTGAATGTCTGATCAATACTTTGACACATGATAGTGTGCAGTTTTGTGTATAAAACCGCAGCTGTCTCACCAGTACTGCATTACAAACTTTTATTTAAAAAAAACATTTTGTTGCAGACTTTGAACAACAACAACAACAAACAGTGATATGATACTATGAAAAATACTTAAGTCCACTCTAGTGAAATCAAACTAGGTGTGTTTAGTCTGATTAAATATAGACAACCTGCATGTGTGGGTGGAAAAAGTGTCGCTGTAGCACGCAACACACTCTCTGTGTGCTATTTTGTGAACAAAGGTTAAAGAGACAGATACAATAACACAATATGATCGTGTCATATATTGTTTGGCATTAGTTAATCTGTGTATGGACAACAAGATTTTGGGGTGAGGCAGGGAAACGGCTGCAGCGATGTTCTAAAAGCTGATTCAACGACTGCTTTGATTACGACCGTCTGAGCTGTCACATTTTAGGACAGACTTGGGGTGGTTGTGAGTTTAGTGCAGGGTCCCACCAAAAGGTCTTACAGGTTTTATGACACTCGTGTGTGCGTGTGATAAGTTTTTCTGTTAAGCGCTATCCACATATGTCCTCCTAAGAGTGTTATACTTAGGAAACGTGAATAAAAAATACACATGCATTGTAATTTCACCTCTAACTATATGCTGTGTTTTCAAAACACGGTCGTGGGTGTATGATGTTATAACTGTGCGTGGGTGCTGCGTGAGGCTTAGGCCGCATCTTCTCTTATAAATGAGTGTAGACTCAAACACTCAGGCTGTTGTTACAAAGATCAAATCTGTAATCAGTTTGGCGGTTTTACATTGACAGAGATGTTCTTCATCTATTTGGGTCACATAAAGTAGTTTCCACAGACTCAGGTCCTCACTCTGTTCTTTTCAGCTCTTTAAACAACTCACACTGTGAGAACAGGGATAGAGGTTTTATTGGATCCAATCTACAGCAAAACATGTGGAAATATTCCAGATTGAACTGTCAAAATATGAACATTCATTACAATGTGTTCGGTATGGGTCTCATCAAAGATAAACAGTACAAGACACAAACTTCTTGTGGTTCAACATAAGAGCCGTGGCAGCAAGTATGCTTTGTGCTCACTGTGTCATCAACAAAAGGATTTTTTTTTTTATTAAAGCAAACACATCAAGACTGAGAACAAGATGAAGATCAGACTCAGTTTTAGTGTGGAGCAGAAAAACAGTTTTTTAAGTTGTGATGTTTCCACTGCATCTTTCTGTTCTGGCTTTAGACTCTTTCTGTCATGGTCCCTACACCCTCCTAACTCTCTCTCTCCTCTCCTGTGTTTATGTTCTCTGGTCTCAAACTGAGGGGTGGAGCTAGATCCAGGTCATCACCCTCGTTATCTGACTCACCTGGGAGTAAGAGGACACACCTGTTTCTGGCTCATCTTTTCTCCTACTTAAGCTGGCTGCTGGTGGTTATTCTTTGCTGGATTGTTGCTGTAAATATTTAGTGCTGACAGCTAGATAAGAAAATACACGCCTACTGCTTTAACCACAGTTTTGCTTGGACATAGTATGTAAGTGTTGTTTTGAATGAAAAGGTAATTAAATATATATTGAAGAGACACAGTCTCCTCTAGTAGGATGTGGTGGGCCATCTGTAAAGCAATGCATAGTTTTGTAAAGCTCTAATTGTGAGTCTCACACATGCAAAAGTTACAAGAAATATTTACATATATCAAGCTTGGATCTTCATATGGGAAATATAGCAAAATTAAAACAGTATACTTTTCACACAAGTCTGTGTTTGGGTGCTGTGTGAGTCTTAGGACGCATCTCTTAAAACAAATGTAGACTCAACAAATGGTATCACACGACAGCACTATCTGCTGATTTTGGTGAAATAAATATGTGAGTTTGCTCTAAAACACAGACATGTTTGATGGAAATCCTATAAGAGGAGACAGGCCTGTGCAACGATCATAATTACTACTAAAGCGTCTGCTAGCTAAAAGAACAGCTGCTGTATTTGCAGGCAGAGCAAAGAATGAGGATAACTTCACTCAGATGGAGAAAGATGTAAGAAAGAGGAAGAAACGTCCTCCAAGGAGCTACTTTTACTTTCTTTGAGTACATTTCAGAGCCTGTACTTTTACTTTTACTTGAGTACAGATGTTCAAACAGTACTTCAACATTTACAGAGTAGTTTTTAAGACAAGTACTTGTACTTCTACTTAAGTACAGAATGTCAGTACTTTGACCACCTCTGGATGCTGGTTATAGTTATGGTAGTGAATCAACAGCCAGTCTGTGGGATGCAGAGAAAGGCGGGGCTTTATTTCATGCCACAGTGTCTCTGCAGACTTCATATTTTCTCCAGAGTACTCCATTTGATAGTCGAGAGCTGAGCTCCGACAGTGGAACCTTTCCCATGATGCAATATCAAAAGTTGGTCTCTAACCAAGCATTATGGCCCAGCATGCATTGCACTGGAGACAAGAGCAGCAGGAAAAGCTGTGACAGAAACATTACTTTGACTTTCAGTTTGATTTAGTCGTCTCATACCTGAGGAGAGAGAGAAGCTCAGCTTCTTCTGTGGCTAGTTGGTTACAGATGACCTCACACACTGTGATTGGCTCACTGATGAACCACTGCACCTGAAGAGTGCACAGCTGTTTATAGTTGATACACATTAATACCTGACTCATACTGTACATACCCTCCAAACACCAGCTTTGACTGTTGAGTCAGACCAGTTGGTCAAACCCCAGCATGGTCACTGAGGTGGGGATTGGGAGAGTGGGTCAGGAGAAGCAGCAGTTAGGTCAAAGGTCACTTTGCTGATTGAAGGACTAGAACAAGAGAGAAACACAGCACAGCAGAACACAGAGCAGCTGTTCAGGCTCTCCATAAAGTTATTACAGCTGTTACACACTTTGATGAAATATGAGACAGCTGTGAAAATAAAAGATGTCCCCAGCAGGGGGCGCACTCTGACAGTCTGTGATTCACAGTGAGAGCGCAGCAGTGACAGATCTCATTTTCAGTGTTGACATGTTGCTGATGTGAGAACAGCAGTTCTCAGGAGGCTCTGTGTCTTCAGTCTGCTTCTAATCTCTAATATCTGACATGTTACAGCCACACAGCTCTGACAGGAGGCTGCTGCAGAGCAGGGCTCCATTTCTGAGACAGACTGCAGAGTCGTTAGTTTGACCAAACTCACTATAATATGTGTTTATTTTCTGTGGTCCAGCAGCTGATGGAGAGCTGTCACTTTAAATAAAAAGAGACCTGAGTGGGGTCTGAAATGGTTTTATTAAGATTAGATTAGATAAAATGATTAATCCCTTCAGGGTTAATATGGAAATTAAAGTTCCAGTAGCAGCTTTTACAGGTAGCATAGGCACACATACACATCAGAAATCACAAACAAACATGGATAAATAAATAAATAATAAACAGACAAGTATTTCTTTATGTTGTGTTGTGGTTGGGCTCAGGCTGTTACTTCTCCAGGAGTTTCCTGTTAAAAGACAGCAGCCTTCTCAGGAAGCACAGACTGCTCTGTCCCTTCCCTTACAGGTGAGCGATGTTGTGTGTCCAGTCCAGCTTGCTGTCGAACCGCAGTCCAAGGTACTTCTATGCGTCAACAGCCTCCACCTCAACTCCCTCTAGGACTAGTCGTACTAACATCCAGAGCCTTCAGGAACTCAGGGTGAATCTCATACACCCCAGGGGCCCTGACACCAAAGGGTTGTTTAACCACCTCAGTAACCTGTGGTACACAGCCAACTAATAAAGACTGATTGATCATTTTTAAAATTGAAGCATCAATAATTGGAAAGACTTCTTTGAACAGTCTAGTAGGAATGGGATCTAATAAACATGTTGCTGCTTTGGAGGAAGAAACTATTGAAGTTAACTCTGAAAGATCAACTGGAGCAAAAGAGTCTAAACAATAAATCTTTGAGATGCTTATGAATAATTTTTTCTTTAATGTCTAAAATTTTATTTGTAAAGAAATTCATGAAGTCACTACCGTATTTTTCGGACTATAAGGCGCACTTAAAATCCTTAAATTTTCTCAAAAAATCGGCAGTGCACCTTATGTATGAATTCTTGTTTTGATTACTGACTTTGAACCAATTTTATGTGGTACAAAATCTGCAAAAGGTTTTAGTGCGACTTTGGTAAGGGACGCTTTTCCCAGAGCGTACAAAGTGTATGACAGGGTAGCGGGGGGGTAACACCCAGCGTACGGTTTTCAAATAGTTAGAAAATGTCGGTCGGTCTGTGTAATTTGAGCGCTGATGGCCGAGGCATCCACACCACTGCACCATTGCGTGATCTGCAGTGATATTTCCTCTGGTCTGGCAGGTCAGTTCAAAGGCCTCATTGAATTCATCGATGCTGGCCCGGATATTTGTGCGTAATCTGGAGATCAGCGGCACTGTTGTCAACTTTTGTGCAACAAAACTCACTGTGGGCTGTCTCAAAAAATCGTTAAGTCACTAAAGGACGAGTAGAGGTCCGGGGGTGTGTGTGCTGTCCCCCTCGGTGCCAAAGAGAGGTCCGGGCGATGCCACAGCGTATGAAGGGACGCAGTACGAGCGCTGTATGAACACAAAACACGGTGACAGCGGAGTTTTCAGGTTTCCAGTGTTGTGTCAAAAAGGGATTTCCTTTTTATTTTTTTTTATGTTTTTTCTTACATCTGTAAATATACTGGTGCAGAGGATTTGTGAAGGGGTAATATATAAAATTAATTAAGACGTTGAAGAAGATGACGAGAGATTGCCAGCAAAAGTTTCCCTTTTATTAACAATTAAATGGTTGCTGTGTGCCGCAACCAAAACAAAACAGTAACAACAGCGAGACTGACTCGGATAATGAGGAGAGGGAACCCGGCATGCTTGTGTGTCCACAGAGAAATCAGTCACTGTACTGAGTGCTGGATAAGTGGGCTCGGTCTTTCTTCTCTCCAGGAAAACGTTTGTCTCATGCTGGTTTGGGTTTTGTTGGTTTTTAAGTTTATTTTTAGTACATATTTGAATTTATCTGCTGTGCACTCACCATATTATTAATATGTATATTTGATATTAGTGTGTCTTTTACACTGAGCTTCACACCATTCTCTGTGTGGTCTCCTTTATTTTGTCTGAACTGTGAGACACTTTGTGCCAACGCTGATCCATGGTTTAGTTTGGCTAATTAACTCATTAACTAACTAATTAACCTCTGTGAGACCTTTTACATTAACTTTTTAAAAACATTTTTAATATCATAATGAGCCATTGTTCTATAGAGCCTGATTCTTTGTAATTACCAATGGAAGATCACAGATCTATGGATCTATGATCCTCGTCAGCTGATGTTACCTGACTCTGTGTCACATGTTAGCGTGAACGCTTCCATCAAACAGGAATGTTCTGGAAGCTTCATGTGGGTCAAAGGTCAGAGCAGCAGGAAGGTGAGAAGATTGTCAGGAACCATCAGAGCTTCCAGAGAAGATGAGCTTTTGTAATCATGAGCTGATATTTAATAAAGAGTTTGAAATAAAGTGGCGTCAGTATGGCATGTTGTCTATAGGACTATGCATCTCTCTGATGTGCGACTTTGTAATTTTTTCATTGACTTTAGCACGACAGGCTATTCCACCCTGCCTGACTCCAGCCTTCAGCACCTTCCTAGAATATCGACAAAAGAAAAACGAGGAGCGGCAAAAGTATTCTGTAGGGAGAAAGGGGTTAAAGCACAAGGGCAAAATAAAAGTTCGGGTAGGTTCATCATGGCTCCGACTGAAAACAAGCAGCTTTTATCTATGAAGAAAGTTCAGCAAGTTCAACAAAGCTATGCCGAATAATTCATAACCAGTAATGGCAAATTGTCAATTCACGATCAGTCAAAATAGTAAATCAGTTGATTAATAAATTACCAACCCTTATTATGAACTGTTTGTATCCAAATCTGTGGTTTAAAGTAAAGGTTTCCATCATTCTGCTTTGACTGATATTAGTAAAAAGTTGGTCCATTTGGTTGTTATCGCAACATGTAACACAAGAATTAAAAACAAAAAGAACAAGTTTGACAGTTATTTTTAAACACTGCTCAGTCTTTCACATCTTTTTTCTTTCAGATAAATGTCGGTTTGATGGTCATTCAGGAGGGTGGTCTAAGGCCACAACGTGGAATGGTAAATGGTAAATGGACTAGTTCTTATATAGCGCTTTTCTACTCAGTATGAGCACTCAAAGCGCTTACACAACCTGTTTTGCATTCACCCATGCACTCCCATTCATACAAGCACTTCCATTTTTACAAAGCTAAGTGCTTTTTAATTAACTAACATTCACACACATTCATACTCCGACAGAATGGTCAGAGAGCAACTTGGGGTTAAGTATCTTGCCCAAGGATACATTGGCATGTAGCCTGGAGTAGCCAGGATTCAAACCGCTGACCTTCCGATCAGTAGGTGACCTGCTCTACCTACTGAGCTACAGCCACCCCAGGAAACTGTTTCCCTTCCAACAGACCCTCAGACATCTCTGCCACAACTCTGCTTAGTCAGGCTGTTAAAATATGAAGGACTTCAACAAAGATGTAAAAGATGGGCTTTTCCTTCTTCTGTATCCAGATGGGACAGAGGTCATTAATATCCCTGGGACACAAAGACCTTTTACCCTTGGTGCTTATAAAGCTGAAGCTGGCAAATCATATCAAAGGATGACTGTTTTCATCTGCTTGAAAAGGGGACTTTGAAGAAGGTAAGCAGTGATGTTTGTGTGTGGAGTTTGGCACACATTGTCTAAACTTCAACAAATATAAATTTTGAAGTTGTGCACGTAAGCATCACTGGCATAAATCAATCAAGTCAATAACATACATAGATTAGCTCCTACATGTCAAGTTACTTCCTAGAAACTTGAAAGCCACACACTCTGGGATCTACTGAGTTATGAGTTTTTACAAATGTTGTGTTTATGCATTCGGGTGTAACATTGTTTAACAAATATAGTTTTATCACTTAGTAGAAATTAAGTTATTTTTTTTTTCATGTTTTGCAGTTGGAAATTTGTCAGCCTTGCCTGACTCTGACCCAGAGATTGTTATGAAAAAATCCTCAGAGTTTGATCTTGCGGTAAAATGTATTTGGTTTGTATTTGGAACTATGTAAATGTTTTTATGTGAAATGCTTTGTGTGTCTTTACTTCAGCCATGGGAACCTCTGGATGAAAGCAGTCCTTTACAACAAGTGGCAGAAACAGAGTAAGTTATATTTTAAGAATATATCATAGCATGAGGTGTGTATGTGTACCACAAGTATTTTAGCCTTTACTGTATTTGCATACAGTATGTATTAATGACATGCAGTTTGGTTGTTTGTCCTGTGTGTGGTTATTGGAACACGTCCTATAAAGCGTTTGTATTGCTTGTTTATTTTCTGGATGCTGGTTTGTTTTTGAAGTGTCAAATATCCAGGCATGGAAATAATTATTAGCCCACACTTGCTTTCTTCAATGTCTTCTTCATTTTACTGTCTGGTATGAGTAAAGGTACATTTGTTTAGGCAAATACAATATCAACAAAAATAGCTCATAAGAGGTTAATAAAATAAACAGGACATTGACGAAAACGGGGCAGTCTCATAATTAATTCCATGACTGCATATTTTCATAATACGCAGTGATATACGCTTTTCTTTGCCCTCTAAGGAATGGTGCTGGGGTTCTTGTGATTTCAAATGAAGTACAACAGGTACTAACCCTTTTTAAGTCTTTTTATTTTTGCCAATTTTGTTATATTTGTAGCATTTACAGCAATTTTTGGATGTGAGCAGCGGAAAATGCAGAATGTCAACTTTTTTCAACTGACATTCATCTCGCACCAAAATCCACAAGTTTTCCTCTCAATCCTTTAAACTGTTAGGATATTAAAATAGTCCTAAACTGGTCAAACATTAATTTTCACTCATTCTCATTTTTGTGTTTTCAGGTTATAGATTTGGATAACAGAAATGATCCAGGCACCCGTGAATGTCTCACTGTCCAGAGCTCCTGCTACAGGTGTCTCCTGTAATTATTACAGGGGATGAGACAAAATGATAATTATTATAAATATATTTACTTTGAATCTTTTATATTTGACTTCTGTCATAAATTAAATGTTTGGTTCTAGAAAGCTGGAACTGCATGCTTATGTATTTTTGCTTTCATCTGCACTGTGTGCACGTTTTTTGTCTGCAGAAACTACACCAACCTGTTTGAACCCATTGTGATTGATGAAAAAGACGATGTTGAAGATCTCACTCATGACAAAGAGAAAGACCTGCCTACAGAAGAACCTGTGTTAGTAATTTAGACATTTTGTATTCAGTTAACCAGCATCTGTTCCCGCACATAATTACATTATGCAAAGTTTGATCAATCAGTAAAGAAGTACATCCACTTTTTTCTAGAGAAACGAACGTGCAGGCACATGAAATTATTGCACATCTGGCACTGGCAATTGACCACAATATGGACAGCAAGTTCAATATATGTCGGTCAGATGTATGGGATGGAGCTGTTCGCGGATTTCAACGCAGCACGTACTCTGACAACAACGACATGTTCATCAAGTTTAATGATGCTGCTGCTGCTTTGAAGAAGGGTTGGATACAGGTGGCCCAAGGTGTGAATTCCTCACACTTCTTGTGAGCCACCTGAGAAATCGCCCCATCTTCGATGGACCCCCAGAAAACCGTTATCTTGTATGCAATTCAAGAAGTGAGTCTTTTTAGGTATAGTGAAGTGGTTATAAACAGAAACATCCCATGTTTTTATCATAGGCAGATTTAAGTAGTAATTAACCACAATAATTCTGTGCTCTGTATAACAGCTGCCAGGGAAGATGAGTATTTTTTAGCAGGAAAGATGATTGCTGTATCCATTGTACACGGGGGACCAGCACCACATTTTCTCTCAAAGAACCTGGTCAACCACATGTTAGGGAATCCAAGTTTCAGCGCCACTGTAGAAGATGTGAAAGATAAGGAGATAGGGAAAGTTCTGCAACAGGTAGGAAATGAACAGGGAACAGATTTACTGTAGGACAAATGGAGATTATGTTAGGAATATATCAATACTTGCCAAATTTTAAGTTTCACCATTTTTATCATCCATTAAGAAATGCATGTATGATAGGGTTTGTCTGTCACCAGAACTCTAAAAGTTCTTTAGAATCATTATTCATACTACATGATTACTTTTAAAAGGGATTTCTAAAAAATAGGCTGTTTGACAAAACATTTTTAAAAAAATGCTTAAATCATAATTATCTTTTTTTTTACTTTTACTAAAACTTTCTGAGCACTGTGAATGGTTTTGTGTATGAGTGGTCCCACATAAACACCTGCGCTAAAACTCTTATTGGCATTTACACATGTTGACGCATATTGAATAATTCTTATCTATGCTATAAATCAATTATAACACTGCTATGCATTTATCCTTAACAGAGTCATTGGATTGGCCAGTCTTGGTTTCCTCCCTGCACTGCAGCAGCATTCCAGTGTTCTGTCCCCAGTCTTATGCTTCTCTGCCAAGGCCCTGACTGCTTCAGACTTGGAGACCATGTTCAGACCAGATCTCAGCCCAGCAGGAAGCAACAGGCGGCAGAAGGAGGGCAAAACACTGGGCTTTTGGGCAGATTATCTCCTTGATTCAGAAGGTTTGCATGGACAGATTGTGTCCATTGATTCACTTCTGCTTATCCTGTTCAGGATCACAGGGGGGAGAGGCAGGGTACACCCTGTACAGGTCACCAACACATAGAGACAGACAACCTCATTCACTCTCATTCACACCTATGGGCAACTTAAAATGGCCAATTAATCTAACCCCACTAAGTGCATGTCTTTGGACTGTGGGAGGAAACCCATGCAGACATGAAGAGAACATGCAAACTCCACACAGGTGGAATTGAACCCAGGCCTTCTAGATGTTATTCTAACTGTGAGGCAGCAGTGCTAACCACTGTGCAACTTGTGCTGTGCTGATGGATTGTGTTATCATTCAAAAATGTGTTGTGTTTAGATTTTTCTTTTTAGTTATAATGAAAGGAAAGCAGAAAAAAAGAAATTAATTTTCCTAAATGCAGAGTCCAACAACTACAATCTTTACTTTCTTCTTTCAGTAAAATGACAGCTGTATCTCTGGAAGATCTGCTGATGTTTGCTACAGGTCTGTCAGCACTTCCACCAGCAGGCATAATGCCACCTCCACGCCTCGAGTTTTTAAGTGAGTCACCTTTTCCAGTTGCAAACACCTGTGCAAATACAGTGAAGCTGCAGCTTTTGGAATCATACAGTGTTTTTAAGGCAAACACGGACTTTGGGATCCAAAATGCTCCAGGATTCAGCTGCTATTAAATCTCAAAGGTCAAATGCCAGTTACTGATTGCCGTCCAGTCTAGTTCAGATGCTGTTGGCATACTACCACCGCAATCTACTTTTGTAACACATTGAAGTGAAAAGCTACTTTACTGTTCTGCTAAACATTTTTGCTGTTTTTTGGTTCTCAGAGTGAAATAATTTACAGTATAGGCGAGTTGAAACAAATGCTGGACACGTTGTTACAGAGTTTTATTCAGAATGTGAAGTGCCCAGTCTGTCTTCAGGGTTTAGACTGAGTACACGGTTCATTTTAAATGTTTTAATCCACCTGTCACTTTGTATGTTCTGAACAGCAACTACAACAGTCTGACTCCAGGGGACTGTGGCAGGGACTACGCACCATCACGGACTACAAAGCACCACACACACACCCGGTGAGTGCCGACGCTTCTCTGGCTGATGAACTCAACATCTTCTTTGTGCGCTTTGAGTCGGGAAGCCGACAGCCCGCTGCGCTCCCGGCCGGAGGGGCGGAGACACTCACTGTGACGGAGCGCGACGTGAGGAGGGCGTTTAGACGTGTAAACACCAGGAAAGCGGCTGGACCAGACGGTATTAGTGGACGTGTCCTTAAGACCTGCGCTGACCAGCTGGCACCTGTGTTTACACTGATATTCAACCTCTCACTGAAACTGTGTGTGATTCCCACCTGCTTTAAAAAGTCCATCATAGTCCCTGTCCCAAAGAAACCACACCCCAGCAGCCCCAATGACTTCAGGCCCATAGCACTCACCTCTGTGGTGATGAAGTGTTTTGAGAGACTCATCAAGACATTCATCACCTCCTCACTGCCCACCACCCTCGACCCACTACAGTTTGCATACCGGCCAGACAGATCCACAGATGACGCCATATCCTTCCTCCTCCACAAGACCCTTTCACACATAGACACTGGTAAGGGGAACTATGTGAGAGTGCTGTTTGTAGATTACAGCTCAGCATTCAACACCATAGTTCCCTCCAGGCTGGTCTCTAAGCTGCTGGACCTGGGCCTGGACCCATCCCTGTGCAGGTGGGTTCACAGCTTCCTGACCAGCAGACCACAGGTGGTACGAGTGGGTCACCTCACCTCATCCTCCCTCACCCTCAACACTGGATCCCCCCAAGGCTGTGTGCTCAGCCCTCTGCTGTACTCACTGTACACCCATGACTGCGAGGCCACGTCAGAGTCCAACGTCATCATCAAGTTTGCTGACGACACTGCTGTTGTGGGACTAATCTCCCACAATGAGGAGACAGCCTACAGGAGAGAGGTCTCCCGCCTGGAGAACTGGTGCCAGGAGAACCACCTCCTGCTCAACGTCAGCAAAACAAAGGAACTGATCGTGGACTTCAGCAGGAAGCAGCAGAGGGACTACCATCCACTTGTCATCAGTGGTGCTGAGGTGGAAAGAGTGGACACTTTCAAATACCTGGGAGTGACCATCTCACAGGACCTGTCCTGGACTCATCACATAAACATCACTGTGAAGAAGGCCAGACAGCGTCTCTACCTCCTCAGGCGGCTGAGAGACTTCAAGCTCCCACTCAAGGTGCTCAGGAACTTTTACACCTGCACCATCGAGAGCATCATGCGTGGGAGCATCACCACCTGGATGGGAAACTGCACCAAGCAGGACTTCATGGCCCTAAAAAGGGTGGTTCGTTCAGCTGAACGGACCATCAGAACCACCCTCCCCAACCTGCAGGACATTTACACCAAGCAGTGCAGGCTGAGGGCCATGAAGATCCTAAAACAGCCCAGCCACCCCGGACACTCTCTCTTCTCCCTGCTCCCATCAGGCCGGCGTTACCGCTGCCTGAGGGCTAAGACTGAAAGGTTGAAGAAGAGTTTTTACCCACAAGCCATCCGTCTGCTCAACTCTGAGCCCTAACTGGACCATTATTGCACAATGTAAATATTATAATTTATAAAAGTGTGTATAGTGTATAGTATATAGAGTATAGTGTGAATTACTTTTTTTAATTTTTATTCTTCTTATTTATATGTGTGTGTATATATGGTTGCAGGTACAAAATACATTTCACTGTGCATTGTACTGTGTATAACTGTGCATGTGACAAATAAAACACTATCTGATCTGATAAGGTGTCACTTCTCATTTTAGCAGAAGAAACAGGAAACAAAAGATCAAAAATTTGGGTTCAGGTAGTGTGTCTGAAACCTGGCTATATCTTTAAGCAATAAATACAGTTCTGTGGCTGATTCCCAGTCTTGTGGCTGCTGTAGTCCATTTTGTTGTACAGCCTGTTGTTGGTATTCCTCAATGTTTTGATCACCACACAGTTCAGTCGCTTGCTTCAGGGAACACATCCAGTTCCCTCTGCTCAACAGCAAATCCACAGTCTCTTGAACCATATCTGCAAAATCAGAATAGAATTAATAATAGAATTGTGAAGCATATTTTCTACATGTACTACAAATAGTTTAATTTGTCAGATTTGTTTGCTGGCTATATGGATCTGTATAAGTGAGCACCAGAAGTGACAGCTCATAAATTAACAGCTGTATCTTACTTGTACAATGATTAAAATATATTTCCCAACTTGTGCTATAACAATTCTGCATTATTATGTAATGCAGAAGGTGATTTCTTTCTGTGAAGATGTCAGTTACCTGTGAGGCAAGAGTTCATCTGGAATCCCCCCAGGACACGATGCAAGTCTGCTTGGTCGGATCCTGTGTTTGTTCCAGAGGTCTTTGCATTCATCCAGGTCTTTCTGCAGAACACTGCTGAAGCAGAACCTCAGCAAGCACTGATGTTCATGGCTTCCATTGAAGTTTCTGGAGTCTCTTAGATCTCCATACAAGTCCATCCAAAACTGAGACCTGGGGATGCATTAAATTCAAAATGGTTCTGTTCTTGTTCATTTAATTGTGATTAAAGAAATGTCTCCCCCTTTCTGCTTCTGCTCATATTGATATTGTATGTGTCATGGTATGATGTGTGATGTGTGATGATGTGTGATGGTGTGATAGAAATGTATATTAAAAAAAATATTTCTTCTTTTCCACATAGTCTAAAAATGTTGGTGTACCTTCTCTAACCAGACAGTGGAAATACTCATTTTGAAAACAAAACATTTGCTTATGGTAAGTAATTTTGGGAGCAAACTCAATATGGCATGATAGTTGGCAAAACAAGAAAATGTTATGAAATCAATACTGATCAGCTTCCACTGTACATTGCATCTACCAAACACAGATATACCCACCTTCCTCTTCTGAGAAAAGACCACCATGACTCGATGCGTTGATTCCCTGTTGATGATCCGTAACTGTGGCTTGATGATCCAGCATAATAGTCCGTATGCGCATGACGGAGGGTACAATGTATTGCTGCCAAAGTCCCATTCTCAGTCCCGAGGTCTGTTTGTAGTGTCATTGGTATCACTCCAAGACTCTTGACACAGTTCATATAATTGAGAGCAATGACAGAAGGATTGTTGTTGGTTGTTCCACAAAAAAGCCACATCATTCTTCTTGAAAAACCATCTATACATCCTGAGAGCGCCAAGCCGAATGGCTTCAGTTTGTCGTAACCATCTACATGCCATATGTAATTGGGCCCCATGGAGTGATACGTGCGTCTTGTAAACCTCCTGTGAGTCCTCAGGGCGATTCCTTGAGGATTCAGCTGTCTCAAATGTCTCATAACTCCATGACGTTTGACACGTAGCTTGTGTTTTTGTTTGAGAACTTGCCACATAGTCCGACTGCCCTGGTCCTCTCAGCTCTGTCATAATGGCATGTCTAACCTCAGGAAGTGGAGAGTAGTTGCGTTGTCTGTACAGTCCAGCTTCTTTTAAATGCGTCTTCAGCATACGCATACTAACTGAAACATCGTGGTTAGTCCTGAGCATGTCCAGTATCACCTTGTATGTACGTCCTGACTCAAAATATTCGTGGATAGCGGTAGCTACTTCTGGATCACCAGTAATATTCATGTTTTCAACAAACGCACTAAAGCCATAACTTCCGGTAAAAAGCCAAAAGTGGTTTCCCACTGTGACCTACCTCTTCCATTTTGTTACTGTCGTGTTTTTGTAATTTGTATCTGTGCTTAGTTAATGTATGAAAGTTCATGTTGAAGGCCTTTCAGGTATTCATAAGGTGGCCCTTAGGAGCAGTGAATCTGTCCCTTCTGAGTTTGATGAGCAGGTCCTCTTCCAGCACAGATACTGAATGAAATGCTGCTCTGAAGGAAGGAGCAGCTTCTGTTCCTGCAGCAGGACCTGAAGGAGGACCTCTCAAAACCTGTGGTGAGGACAGCAAAGCAGTGGACCCGTGAGGCTGTGGAGGAGCTCCGCACATGCTTCGAAACTACAGACTGGGACTCAATGAGGGCTGCCTGTGACAGTCTGGATGACTACACGGACACTGTAACGTCGTATATCCACTTCTGCGAGGACAGCATTGTGCCATCACGCACCAGGGTGTGTTATAACAGTGACAAACCCTGGTTTACTCCCAAACTGAAGCAGCTGTGGATAGAGAAGAGGGAGGCTTTTAAAAGTGGGGACAAAGACTGCTACAAAGAGGCCAAGTACAGGTTTAGCAAGGAAGTGGCCACTGCTAGATCACATCACTCTGAGAATATACAGCAGCAGATCTCAGAAAACGACGCGGCCTCTGTATGGAAAGGTTTTAGGCAGATTACCAACTACAAGCCTAAAACCCCCCACTCCACAGACGACCTACAAACTGCAAATAGACTGAACGAGTTCTATTGTCGTTTTGATGGTCAGTTCAGCAGCCTTCACACCTCCACCAGTCCCAACTACAATACAGCCAACACAAATATTCACCCCCCAACCTCCCCCACTCCCCACACCTCAGAGAAGCCCACATCATCAAGGACTCCCACCCCAGAGTCCCCCTCATCCCCCACCCCCACAGTCTTTTGTATTCAGGAGGACCAGGTGCTAAAGCAGTTCAGGAGTGTCAAAGCTCGCAAAGCTCCAGGTCCAGATGGTGTCTCACCTGCCACACTGAGACACTGTGCTAACGAGCTTGCCCCATTGTTCACGAACATCTTCAACTCCTCACTGGAGGCTTGCCACGTGCCTGTCTGCTTTAAAACCGCTACCATTGTTCCTGTCCCCAAGAAGCCAAGGATCACTGGACTAAATGACTACAGACCTGTGGCACTGACTTCTGTGGTCATGAAGTCATTTGAGCGTCTGGTGCTGTCCCACCTCACGTCCCTCACAGCCCCCCTTCTGGACCCCCTGCAGTTTGCCTACAGAGCCAACAGGTCTGTGGACGACGCCATCAACCTGACTCTGCACTTCATCCTACAGCATCTGGACTCCCAGGGAACCTACGCCAGGATCCTGTTTGTGGACTTCAGCTCTGCCTTCAACACCATCATCCCTGATCTCCTCCAAGACAAGCTGTCCCAGATGAACGTGCCAGATCCCATCTGCAGGTGGATCATTGACTTCCTGATGAACAGGAAGCAGCACGTGAGGCTGGGGAAGAATGTCTCGGACTCCCGGACCATCAGCACTGGCACTCCTCAGGGCTGTGTCCTCTCTCCTCTGCTCTTCTCCCTGTATACCAACTGCTGCACCTCTGACCACCAGTCTGTCAAGCTTATTAAGTTTGCAGACGACATGACTCTCATCGGACTCATCTCAGACGGGGACGAGTCGGCCTACAGGATGGAGGTCAAACGTCTGGTGTCCTGGTGCAGCCACAATAACCTGGTACTGAACGCCCAGAAGACAGTGGAGATTATAGTGGACTTTAGGAAGCACACAGCCCCTCTACCCTCCATCATCCTGACTGACACCCCCATCACCACAGTGGACTCTTTTCGCTTCCTGGGAACTACCATCACCCAGGACCTCAAGTGGGAGCCCACCATCACCTCTGTCGTCAAAAAGGCCCAGCAGAGGATGTACTTCCTGCGGCAGTTGAAGAAATTCAACTTGCCAGCAAGGACCATGGTGCAGTTCTATACTGCCATCATTGAGTCCATCCTTACCTCCTCCATCACTGTGTGGTACGCTGGAGCCACCACTAGGGACAAACAGAGACTACAGCGCGTTGTGCACTCTGCTGAGAAGGTGATTGGCTGTAACCTCCCATCTCTCCAGGACCTGTACACCTCCAGGACACTGGGGCGTGCAGGTCGGATCACAGCCGACCACTCTCACCCTGGGCACAGACTTTTTGACCCTCTCCCCTCAGGCAGGAGGCTACGGTCCATACGGACCAGAACCTCCCGCCATAAGAACAGTTTCTTCCCCTCTGCTGTTGGACTCATGAACAATTACCCTAAGACTGTTACCACCACCCTCCACAAACGCTGATGACCCTATGTCTATGCACCTGTCTGATTGCACTGATGTACATATTAGTGGAATATAGTTTACATTCTTTTATCTTTTAATTAGTCTCTGCACTGTATATTTTGTAAGCTCTAATATCTCTGTATATTTGCAATTTGTATACTTGTATATTGTCTTATAGTTTTTATACTTATTTGTTTTTTTTTTTTTCTGTAAGCACGAAGTACCGCAGCAATTTCCTAATGCTGTGAACCTGTTCACCCATATGGCAATAAAAACCTTCTGATTCTGATTCTGATTCTGAAAGTTTGTTTTTAATAGAGGAGGGAGTGAACTCTGTCAGTCAGGACCTGATAGACTGATGGTTCCTGAGGGTGCAGCAAACAGCAAGAGGAGGACAGACAAACAGCACGTTACACTCCATCAGAGGAGGACGGCTCAGAGGTGAGCAGGGTCTGAGGCTTGAAGTCCTGCTCAGACTCCAGCAGTGACTCGAGGCCTCACCGCTGCAGCTCGACTGGGACACAGTTCACTCTGCTCATGAGTGAGGTCATTATGAAACTGAGAAGACATTAATGGAAACTTTACACCTCACTAGAATCAGCTTCCTGTGTGAAAACAGTTGATCTTTGAGCAAACACTGATCTGACATCCTGTCAGCTGACACAGCTGGACTTAAACAAGTTGTTTCCTGTTCACAGAAATGACATCAACCTCACACAATCTCTCAGTTATAAGAGTGTGGTTGTGTTGGTGTTTGAAGGTGGCAGTCCACATAATCCAAATAGTTAAACTCTTTATTCTCTCAGTGCTCTGTTTCAGTATGTTTACACCATACAGCGGTCAGCAACACTATGCATAAATTATTTATGTTTAAATATAAATTTTTATGTCTAATTATAATTCAACTACAAATGCATGTATGAGTAAATAAATAATGGTGGTGATAGAAACGAGGCCTAATATTTTATAACAAACTCAATTAATGCATCCAAGAACCATGAGCCCCGGGTGCTGATTCAGAGGGTCTGAGGACTGTTTCACCACACTCTGTGGTCCTGCAGCCCTCAGGCAATAAATGTTAACTGTTAACGTTTTACCAGGGAGGACACCAGTGATTCCAAGTTACCATTCCTGGTCTGTGTGGTGCTTATTGAGGAAGATGGAAGCCCCCACACACAGACCAGTATCTCCTCTTTGAGTCCCACCACCCTCTGCAACACAAACCAAAGGTAAGAACGAGACAAACAGCAGGCCACCCCAGTAACCTTAACTTCTTCAGTGTTCATTAATCCAATGTGTGTGTATGACTAATATACTTTAATACATTATATAAAATAATAGTAAATACAAATCTAAAAGTGATTAAAAAAAATTCCCAACACCACCTCCAGGGGACTACACCCACTGGGTCTCTCCATCATTTTGGTCCAATGCATAAAATAGGTCTGTGGTTAAAATCGGCTTCAAGAATGATTATCTTTTAATAGCCACATGCTGTAGAAAATATTCTGTCATGTTTGAGTTGCTCTGTTTGGACATTACTGTCTTACCAGAGAACTGCACATCATTTAACCAGGTCACCAAAGCGTCTTTATTCTGAGACTTCCTCCGCCTTCAATGCAGTAACAGGCTGAAGTGAAAGTCTGCTGCTCACTCTGATCATTATCAGCAACATGAAAACTACACCTGCCTCTCTGCTCCTCGGTGAGTCACACACACTCGTTCCTTCAATGATCCCAGCTCACACAGGGACACATACGGAATAAACACAGTTTTCTTGGTGCTGAAGGAGGAAAAACAGGAAGTCAGCTTGTTTTTATAAACATGAGCGAAATACAGGCAGCAGATATGAATTTGAAATAAATTTTTGTTGAAAAGGTCACTGTGTGCTTAAAGGAACTTAGATTCAAATTTGCTAAAAGAGAATAATTTCCAGATGAGGAAAACATATTTAAAGTTTAATATGATTAAATGGACCATTTTAAGAAAAAAAATATTAACTCATTTTGAATTTGATGGCAGTAACACATCTCGAAAAGTTGTTACAGGGCTGTGTTTCCCAGCACTCAACATCTCCTCTTTTAACATCTGTAAACATCTGGGAACTGAGGAGAGCAGCTGCTGGACTTTTGGGAGACGAACGTTGTTCCGTTCTTGTCTGATAGAGGATTTTACAGCCCTGGAGCTTCTTTGCTGTATTCTTGATTTCCTGATCCTGGTGATACTCAGCTGGTGAAAGGTCTGGACTGGAGGCAAATCAGTCTTCTACTGTGAAGCTGTGCTGCTGGAATAGCTGCAGTATGCGGTTTTGCATCCCTGTAAAAGGCCTCATCTGGAACACATGCTGCTCTAAAACCTGTACATACCTTTCAGCACTGCTGGAGCCTTTGCAGATGTGCAAGCTACCTATTCCATAGAACAGTGATTCCCAAAGTCTGGCCCAGGGCCCCTGGTGGGCAGCAAAGGTACTACAGGTGGGCCAAAGTTATAACACAGGGATCCTCAAATCCAGGCCTCGAGGTTCAGTGTCCTGCAGATTTTAGTTGTGTCTCTGCTTCAACACTCCTGAGTCAAATATAGAAGTCATTAGCAGGACTCTGGAGAACTTGACTGCATACTGAGGAGGTAATTCAGCTATTTGAATCAGGGTTGTCGAATCAGGGACACATCTAAAACCTGCAGAACACCGGCCCTCGAGGCCTGGAGTTGAGGATCCCTGTTATAACAGGTTAGCTTGTTGTACTGTATTTACAGTAAAGCTCTGTGTTGGTGCACAGAGGCTGTGTTCATGGTCAGAGTTACAGGTTACATCAGTGCAGCAGAGATGAGTTTGTATCAAAGCTGCTGATGCTGAAATTCATTCACTGAATCCAACATTTCTACAGCCTGATAATATACTTGAGTAAAGAAGTTGAACCAGTACTTCAACTTTCACCAAAATATTTTTGAACACACATACTTCTACTTCTACTCTCACAGAATGTACTTTTGCCACCTCTGCAAGTGGGTCACACATTGGCCTTAACATTTTACATATGACTTTCCAAGCTTGCAAAGGGGAGACCTTTCACAGAGCTCAACACCTGAACACTGTGAAGATGAAGTCTCTGAAAAGCTGCCCCCTTGCAGTCAGTTTTATTGCTTCGATTTACGTCATAGGTTAAGTTCAATTATAGGTCATGACATTTTGACATAGACATGTGTGTGTGTGTGTGTGTGTGTGTGTCGTCTGGATGTGTGGGACATGAAACTGTTACTTTCTTTTTCGATTCTTAATTTTCCAATAAGTACAACATATTCAAAAGGCCATATATGGTGATTTTGTGCACTCAGTAAGATGTGATAGAAAGAATTAAAACATATATTTACAACTCCAACAGGAAATACATTAATCAAAATACAAGAGAAAGCAGAGTGAAGCTTTAAGATTGAATGGGTCTCCATGGGCATTTCTAATTTCTAAGGGGGCCACAGCACTCTTGATTTTGGGAATGACATAGAAACTAATGCACCCCCATACCATCAGACATCTTGTTTGTTGATTTTAATCTTGTTTGTTGATTTTATATATATATTAATCTTGTTTGTTGATTTTATTTATATATATATTCTTTTCTTAATAGTGTAAATTATTATATTTTTATTTATATTTATAATAACTGCGGCTGCTGTTACACCCAAATTTCCCCTCTGTGGGACAATAAAGGCTGTTTCTTCTTCTTCTTCTTCTTCAGACATACAGGCTTTAGAACTGAATGCTATCCAGAAGGTCCCTCATCTTAGTGTGAGCGATGTAGCATTTATGTTTTCCAAAAAGAATTTCAAATTCTGATTCATCTGAACCCAGGACAGTTTTCCACTTTGCCTCAGTCCATTTTAAATGAGCTTTGGCCCACAGAAAATGGCGGCACTTCTGGATCATCTTCACATATGGATTTTTCTTAGAATGATTTAACCTGAAGTGTTCCTGAGCCCTGCAGTGATTTCCGTGACAGAACCATGCAGTGAGGGCCTGAAGGTCCAAAGATCACATTATCTAATACTGATGTCCAGCTTTGTCTTTTGCAAACAAAAAGTCTTCATTCTTCAAGTCTTTTGCTACAGAACCAGAATAGCCCCACACCATCCAGAGCCTTGAATAACTTCCAGCAAACATCAGGAGCCTTGCCAGCAAAAAGACGAGTCACCCCCTTTGTCCTCAGACTCAGCGTCCTCTATGGGAGGTGTGTCAGTGGAATTGAGGAAATCCTCAAAGTACTCCTTCCACAACTTGACAAGGTCCTCAGTTGAGTTCATCAGCACTTTATCCCCACTGTATAGAGTGTGAGCAGGAAGTTCTTTCCCCTCCTGTGACTCCCGATGTTATCCAGAATTCCCTGAGGCCAACTGGAAGTCCTACTCCATGGTCTCACCAACTGCCAGAGCCACGGTCCACTTGGCTGCTGGTACTCGTCAGTTTTCAGAGTTCCACAGGCCAGTCAGGCTCAACAGGACTCCTTCCTCAGCATGATCTGGTCCTCACACCAATCACCATGAAATGTCTGGAAAAGCTGGTGCTCATCTCAACTCCATGGTGCTGGAAACTGTTTCCACTCTTAGGTTTGCCTATTCTTCAAACAGATCAGTGGATGATGCAGTAGCCATAGCCCTCCACCACACCCTCCAACATCTGGACTACAGCAGAACATACATCAGGATGCTTTTCCTCAACTATAGCTCTGCTTTCAACACCATAGTGTAGTAAATGACAGGTGTCACGGCATGTGACCAAAAAAAATCAAGGGTACATGCCATGTTGCCTGTGACTGACAGCACCGCTCACTGGTACCCCTGGTTATTTGGGCTAGGTTCATTCAGTCCAGCGGCAGGAATGTGGGAAAAAGACAGCAGGTGTTCAGAGTTTTGTGAGTGTCCAAGCCAACTTGACTGTGGCAGCAATGAGCATTAGCCTGAACAAAGTTAATGAGTTTAGAGGGGAAACAGAAGTAACAAGAGTAGGACATATAATCCAAACCATGTTCAAAGCAGCACAGTGGATGGAAAAGTGGAAGAAGATGGCAACAACAAAATCTTAAATTTTGTGTTACTTTTTTCAATGAAAGGAGCCTATCCCAGCTGTCATATGGCAAGAGGCAGGGTACACCCTGTACAGGGCTAACACATAGAGCACGACAACCATTCACATCTATGGGCAATTTAGAATAACCAGTTAACCTAAACCCAGTAACTGCATGTCTTTGGACTGTTGGAGGAAACCAGAGTACTCGGAGAAAACCCACACAAACATGGGGAGAACATGCAAACTCTAAACAGAAAGGCCAAGGTGGAGTCGAACCACCTTGGTGTGGTGGTTAGCACTGTGAGGCAATAGTGCTAACCACCACACCACCGTGCTGCCCAATTTGAAATATCTGACAAAATTCAGGAAACATGAAAGCAGCATAAGTCAAGTTGGAAATGAAAAGCAATCAGTGTTGGGTAAATTTAACATCACCTGGATGAGGGACACCACATCTGTATACAGAGACATGCAGAGACACAAGGATCTGCTTAAAAAAACAAACAAACAAACAAACAAAAAAACCAAGCAGGCATTCACTATCACAGATTGTAGATGGTATTACATTTTGTGGGGCACATGAGCTAGTTTTATGGGGATCCAACCAAACTTACCTTCAGAGGGGTGTGTTTCTGCGCTCTGTTGACCAGTTCTCCTTTTTTTGGACAGCTGATAATCTTTCAAGCACGCAGGTTGTCAAGTACACCTCTAAAACTAGTCAAAATGAATCGCTTGATTTTGCTTGATGATAGCAGTTTATAAAAAAAATATTAGACCCCATTTGTAGCTGTACAAGCTGATGACACAACGGATATAACATGTTTAAGAAACATTGTCTCATGCACATTTTTTGTGCACTAGTATGTTTATCAGTTCTATCTGATAAATTCCTGCTAATTCTCACCCTTGTTAGAGCATTTTTGCTAACATCTCAGCAATACCAGCATTTTTTTCTAACCCCTTCAAGCAAACTGCAGTCCTGGGTGTGTGGCTGGATTCCAGCATCAGGACAAATAAGGGATAATTTTAAAAGTTGCACTGAAGTCCTCATTGTGTTTGAACACAAACAGACATTGAAACAATGTTTCAAAAATAAAATTTGGAATGCTTTGAAAAGAATCCAGAATGATGAGTCTTGGGAGAGTGTGTCGATTCAACAAGTCCACGGTCTGTCCACTTTACTGGGGAATGCCAATTTTCTGTTTTCCATTCTCTTGTTATCGAAGGATATCTAAAGGCCTTTTTCACACTGGACGTGTAAATTTCATGTGAGTGTACCATGCATTAAAAATATTTTTAACTCACCTATTCTTAACACAGCCCTTCCACCAATTGGGTCATTTCACACGATGAATTTGTAGCATTTTTTTTTAAATCAAGTTCAACATGAACTAATTTATATAATGCATTTGTTAGAACAGCCACCCATTATCACCACTGATACAGTGCCTTGCGAAAGTATTCGGCCCCCTTGAACTTTTCAACCTTTTGCCACATTTCAGGCTTCAAACATCAAGATATAAAATTTTAATTTTTTTGTGAAGAATCAACAAGAAGTGGGACACAATCGTGAAGTGGACTGAAATTTATTGGATGTGTCAAACTTCAAATAAATAAAACAAAATAAAAAACTGAAAAGTGGGGTGTGCAATATTATTCGACCCCCTTGCGTTAATACTTTGTAGCACCACCTTTTGCTGCAATTACAGCTGCAAGTCGCTTGGGGTATGTCTCTATCAGTTTTGCACATGGAGAGACTGAAATTCTTGCCCATTCTTCCTTGCAAAACAGCTCGAGCTCAGTGAGGTTGGATGGAGAGCGTTTTTGAACAGCAGTCTTCAGCTCTTTCCACAGATTCTCGATTGGATTCAGGTCTGGACTTTGACTTGGCCATTCCAACACCTGGATACGTTTATTTGTGAACCATTCCATTGTAGATTTGGCTTCATGTTTTGGATCATTGTCTTGTTGGAAGATAAATCTCCATCCCAGTCTCAGGTCTCTTGCAGACTCCAACAGGTTTTCTTCCAGAATGGACCTGTATTTGGCCCCATCCATCTTCCCATCAATTTTGACCATCTTCCCTGTCCCTCCTAAAGAAAAGCAGGCCCAAACCATGATGCTGCCACCACCATGTTTGACAGTGGGGATGGTGTGTTCAGGGTGATGAGCTGTGTTGCTTTTACGCCAAACATATTGTCTTGCATTGTGGCCAAACAGTTGGATTTTGGTTTCATCTGACCAGAGCACCTTCTTCCACATGTTTGGTGTGTCTCCCAGGTGGCTTGTGGCAAACTTTAAACGAGACTTTTTATGGATTTCTTTGAGAAATGGCTTCCTTCTTGCCACTCTTCCATGAAGGCCAGATTTGTGCAGTGTACGACTGATTGTTGTCCTCTGGACAGACTCTCCCACCTCAGCTGTAGAGCTCTGCAGTTCATCCAGAGTGATCATGGGCCTCTTGGCTGCATCTCTGATCAGTCTTCTGCTTGTTTGAGATGAAAGTTTAGAGGGACGGCCGGGTCTTGGTAGATTTGCAGTGGTCTGATACTCCTTCCATTTCAATACGATTGATTGCACAGTGCTCCTTGAGATGTTTAAAGCTTGGGAAATCTTTTTGTATCCAAATCCGGCTTTGAACTTCTCCACAACAGTATCTCGGACCTGCCTGGTGTGTTCCTTGGTCTTCATGATGCTCTCTGCGCTTTGAACAGAACCCTGAGACCATCACAGAGCACGTGCATTTATACGGAGACTTGATTACACACAGGTGGATTCTATTTATCATCATCAGTCATTTGGGACAACATTGGATCATTCAGAGATCCTCACTGAGCTTCTGGAGTGAGTTTGCTGCACTGAAAGTAAAGGGGCCGAATAATATTGCACGCCCCACTTTTCAGTTTTTTATTTGTTAAAAAAGTTTGACACATCTGTCGGGTTTTTTTGCGGCTCTCTCCCCCTGTTGCTCTTACCAGGCGGAGGGGAGACCAATGGGAGCAAATGCACCTTGAGAAAAGCTCCACACTTCACAGAAACTCACTGGAGATGAGCAGGTTTCGTTTCCAGGATTTATTGAAGCACAAAGTTAAACAAAGTTCGAGATATCAAAAAGTTAAACAAAATACAAGATAGCAAAAGTTAAACAAAATGCAAGAAAGCAAAAAGCCTCCCGAGAGTGAGCGCCTTGGTGCTGTTATAAGGTGGTAGAAAAGCAAAGAAATAAACGTCCAGAGTTTAACAGAATATAAAAACAGAAGCCCTCTCGGGAGTGAGAGCCTGCAGCCGCTGCAAACACGGGTGAGAGGAAGAGCAAAGAAGAGCGCTCCCTCCCAAGTTTGCCATGCCCTTATATAGCCCAATCTCACACCTCCTGCAGCTGTTATCAGGGGAGGGGACATATTAAGATGCTCCTTTAAGCAACAGTTCTATGAATTGATCTCAGGGGGGCTAGAAAAAACCCATCTTTCCCACGTTCCGAAGTCCAGGTGTGCCTCCTCCCCTCCCCTCGGGATTCACTCCGGCTACTCGCCCCTCCCCTCGGGAGAAGCTGGGTCAAAAGTGCACTGGGTAAAAGGTGAAGCTCCTCACAAAGGTGGGGGCTAGCATTACTTAATGGAAAAATCCCAGGTTGCCTGCAGAGCAGGCCTTTTCCACCTACCTATGCAGTGCTCCAGTGTGTGAGTGACAATATAGGTGACAAATAATACATAATGTGACCATTAATTAGAGTGTGTGATTAATATATATATAACAATACATGATATAAAAATATTGATATAAAATACTGATGTCATCAAGATAAAAATACACGACATTTCCCCCTTTGATGCCTACTGGTATCAACACAACGTATTTTTATCAATTCAAGAGTAAATATTTGTTTAAACAAGGTGAACATTGCAAAAACACTGCGTGAGCTGTTTTTATTGATATAAACATTTGCAAGCTTCAAACTAAATCTTCTCACTCACATGGTGTGCTCGTCACTCTGGATGCTAGAATAAATCTCAATCCAGAACAAACAAACTGATCTCACCAACACAGCATCCTCACTTACAGTGCACACCACACAGGTCAGAGGCACCTATACTTAGGGGCACAAAAGATAAGGCACTCGAGATATAGTATCTATGTGAAAACACAACAATAGCGGCAATAGCAAAGACAATTTCAATGTTAGACAGACTTCATAACATTGTCAGCATCTTTTAGACGATCATTCAGTCCTCATGATGTTGTAGCATCTTCTTCAGGCTTCTGTGAGGACCACTTCCTCCATTCCACCTGTTCCCCCTTCGTTGCTTTAAGCAAATCGTTGATGATCTTCAATTTCAATTCTCAGCAGTGAGCTTCTGAATCTCACTGGTTTGCTCTCCATCGACGACCCTGGCCGTAGCCAACTTACTGGTGACAAAATCAGTGTCACTGTCGAGCTCTGCCGCTTCATCCGTTAGCTGACTTGTTTCACAGACTTGGTTGCTTGAAGATGCGTTAAGCACTTCTGAACTGGAGGATCTCTCAGATTCCCCCTAGTTAGCGTTGTTCCCGGTGAGCCTCGTGCCACGGGTGTTAGGTGGCACTGGCTATCTGCTGTCATCAGAACTCCCACTGGCTGGGGAAGCAGCTCCCAGGAGTCACGTAGGTGATGTCATCATGTCGTGAAGGCCCCTCAAACGACTTGGTTCCAATCCAGGTGGCGTCCTCAGCCCACAACGCGTTCTTGTCGAGATGGTTCCTTCTGCTTCCAGAAGATCTAAGAAGATCTGGGTCCATGCTGGATACCTGCTCTGCTGAGTCTCCTCTCTCCTTTAGCTGTTCCACGACAGGGCGAGCCTTCGCTGGTCACGGATCTCAGCAAGATTTTCTCCAATACGAGGCCAGGCTCGGCAGCCTCTTGGCTGGGGGAGGCTGAATGGGACTGTCAGAACCTTATCTTCCATTCAGGTTTTGTTGTTACTGCTTATAGCATAAAACATAAGATTAATAATATCCATAACATGCAATGTTAGATCTTCTTGAAGTAAAGCACTCCCTTTTCTCCCTTTCTTCTTATTAAGTTGTTTTTATATTTACACTTCTCTTCATTTTTATGCTTTTATAATGGGTAACAGAAAGGATGGCATCTACAGTTGTTATCTTACCTGGAGGGTCCTTGCCATCACACAGTAGTGTATTTCATAAGGCAGAATATACTCAGTCTATTTTGCATTATCATGTACAATATTTCATGCAGTTACCCCTTGTAGTTAATCATTTTGGTTGTCATATAATCTTTTATCTTTCAAATTTAACATAGGTTAGAATAATACTTTGACCCAAAGCAAGCTTTGTTTGCTTTACAGATGGACTTCTAAAGCAGATAAGCATCCATTATATTTGTCTGATAGGAGTTTCTTCTGTTCATTTAGGACAGTATCTGTCATCTGTATCCCCAAATAATTATGGGGTTCCCCAGGGTTCTCTATTGGGGTCACACTCTCTTTTCTTTATATTTGCTTCCTCTGGGTTCCACTTTTGAAAGGCACATCATTGCCTCTCATTGTTTGGCAGATGAACTACAAATATACTTACCTTTATAATCTGACTGCTTCTGCTTCTATGCAGACACTAGTAAACTGTCTTAGGGATATGTACTCATGGCCTGGAGACAAACCCTCTTAAGTCGAATAAAAACAAAACAGAAATTATATTATTTGGACCACCCCACCTTGGTTGGGTATGAGAGCGCTATTGATCGTTTAGCCTCCTATTATCACTCTGTTATGTGGAACCTTGGTGATTTTTGATGGTGTTCTAAAACTCAATAAACACATTAGTTTTGTTGTTAAGATGAGCTTTTCCAATTAGTTAAAAATGAAGACCTTTTTCCCACAACATGACTTAGAGAGAGTAATTTATACTTTTGTTACTTCTTGTTTCAACCTAGTTATAATTCTTTATACGTTGGATGTGATCAGGCGTTACTTAGTTATTTAACTGAACTTTTGAAACCCTATATTCCTTTCAAAGCCCTGCGGTCTACAAACCAAGTGCTCCTCAGTTTGCCTAAATCAAGGCTGAAAAGCAGAGGCAACAGAGCCTTTACAGTGGTGACATCTGATCTCTGGAGTGATTTACCCTTTCCCATGAGAGCAGCCCAAATTCTCAATCATTTAAAAAATTTAAAAATGTTATATTTGCTTACATACAGATTTATTTGAGTTTAGTACCCTTGGTTTTACTGTGCTAACACAGCTTTTTCTTTTTTTTCTGATTGATTCTTAGTATACATTTATTTATTGTTGGTTTAGTGACTGATCAACAAAGCATGTTTTATATAAACTGTACTGCACTTAGCTCACTTGAGATTGTTTTAATATTCTATAACATATATTTTAAATTAACTTGATGCACCCAAGCATATTATCATATTTAGACAAGAAAGACCTCACTTTCTGCATTATGTTACCTATGCGGAGCGGTATTAATACTATTATTATTGCTAATGACATAGCAAATCATCAGCCTCACTTTCTAAATTCCTCCAACAATTATTCCCCCTTGAGGCTGATGAGTGCTTGACCATAACTTCCTACCTCGGCTCCACTGTCTGTTCTCCAGCCTCATGTTGACCCCCTCTGTATTCAGATTACTTATGTCCAGTGAAGTGTCACCCTTTAGTTCTCCTCCTCCTGGAAAGACAAAGTTAGCTCTGACCAGGCTATGCCCTCGATCACACCTTTGACATCTCCTGGCCATTTGATTTTAAAATAATGGCCACTGCACTGGGAAGCTGTAAAGCATCAATTAACTGCAACACAGCCTCTCCATATACTATAGGATTGCCTTCAGCTCTGTGAAATCCTCTCTATTTCTAAATATTAGCATTAGCATGACAAACCTCATTAACCTAGGCTGAAGCAATGTACAAATTAAGTCTTACCTGTAGCCAGTGTACAAGCTGCTGTTAAAGCTTTTTGATCTGAGATCAGCGATGAACTCAGCAGATCAACCTTCTGAGCTTCCAGAGTAGAAAAACTTACACCTGCAAAATTTAGTTAAACAACTGTGCAGCCCACATTACAGCCACACTCATCCCTAAAGCAAGAACCATCCAAAAGCAGTGTTAAATCAGCTGTAATAAATTCATTATGCCCATTAATTTTCTCAGCTCCTGAATTTGTCAGTCTGTGGCACAATCATGAGGAGTTCATTTTGGAAACAGGGTTAACATTATTACATCTTTAATAGTTCAGGGGCAGATAATCTTACCTCCTGCCCCGTAGTTTTATTTGAGTGATGACAAACCTCGGGCAAAAAAACAAAACACACAATTGATGTGGCATACAAAGAGTTACAGGATGACCTGGAGTTAAAATCCTAGTTTCTGAAAAACAAAGTCTGCTGCCATCAAACCTTGATAGCAAGGTGAGAAGCCAGCTTTCATGTTATCCAATTTTATATTGTAATAAAGCAGGAGCTGCTTACCTACTGGGAGATCCTGCGTAAGGGCAGCTCTTACCTAGCCCCTGCTATTAGCCACATATAAATGGAAAGGTTTCGAGTAATCTGATTACCCAATGCCAGGTCAGATTGCGTGTCCTGCTTCAGTGCATCAGATGTTGCTTCAGCTCCCACCGACCACTGCAGCTAGGGATCAGAGTTAGTTTGTCCTGCTGCTTTATTGAAGCAGCAGAGATGCAGTTTTAAACACATAGTCACAAATCCACCGTCTGCTGAATCCTGTCATTCCCAAACATGTCAACATTCACCAACCGTTTGCGGTTGTCAGGTTTTAATCACAGTTTCTAATTGAGAGAGAACAATTAGCGTCCTCTGTCCACCAAACTGTCTTCCTAGATATTCAGTGGTTTGTTAGCAGAATTGCAAGAATTCTTCTCATTTTGTTCTTTTAGAGGACGACAAATCGGCTGCATGCTGTGAGACAGTACTGAGAATATTCAAATACTGCAAATCTTACACTAAAATTTGGTTTAAGATGTTAGGGCTGTTAATCACAGTTATCACAGCTGTCATAGAATGTACTAAGTACTAAACATAAATACCACTTAATATCTGGTGCACTGTTAGAAAGCAAAGATATGGATTAGGAACCACAGGTGTATCAGAATCTGTAATTGTATCAGTATGTAACTGTCTGAATTTTGGTTTTAGTGTATGAGCTTTAAAAGCACTCCAGCCTTCAATAGCTCATCAATATTAAGCCTGATAGCTTCAATGGCATGTGACTTAAATGAACATTGCCTAATTTAATAAGGTAATTTGACCTCAGGTTTCAGCTCAACTGTATCAGGCTGGACAAATTTGAGCCTTCCCTCATTTCAAGGATTCAAGGATTTTCATTTGCCATCTATGCATGGACCGAGGTCCAGACACATTGGAATTTTTGCGCAGGGCTCTCTCGTAGTCAGCCAAGTATACTGCGTTGTTTCGCTCAGTTGAGATGGAACCTGTTTCAACAACTACTTATGTTCAATGGTAATTGAATTTGATCTACACATGTTTATCTAATAAACTATCCATTCACACTTCAATCATACTTGGTGGTGGTAAGTGTTTTGTCCTTAGAAATGTGCATGCATTTATTGTGTAGTTAGATTCCCTCTAAAATAAGCTTTGTCTTGTTAAACATCAGTGCAGTACATGAGAGTATGTCCACGAGCAATCAGCAAAGAGATGTGGCCCAGCATTTGACACTTGTTACCAGTTTTTCAGTCCATCAGGTGCAGCAGCCACACCCTGTGGAGCAAAGTAGATGTAGTCACCAGTAAAAATGAACTGATCAACAAAAGAACATTTTTCTTCTTACGTTCCCCTATTGATCAGCTCATCAAATCACAGTCCATAGTCTTTGGACTCCAGTTTCTCATCAAACAGTAAATGTAGAGCAATCCAGGCTCCTCAGCTCCTCAGTCTCCTCCTTTGCATTCGTACCCAGAGCTCCCACATTTCATCCATCGTTCATTTAACATGGAGTCTTCAGTCACTGGCTGCAACCAAAACACCTCAGGTTGAACCCAGACACAGTCTCTGTGTCTGTTGGCACATCATCACTCTGTGTGCTTCCTCAGTTGACAGTTTGCATACAGTTCATCACTGTTGCACATGATTTTGCTTCTAAAGAACACAGAATGTCTTTTCTCATAAGACTTATTGAAATGTCAGCTTACTTGACAAATTAAAGGATACGTCAGGTTGCTCCTTTTCCTCTTCTGGCCTCTCTGGACCTCCTTATGGCCAACAGGCTGTTGGTCCAGCCCAAGAGGTCATGTGGCAATCTATCTGGAGGTGACCTGTGAAGTTACCTCTAAGCAGGTTGTTCTCTGTTGAGTAGGCTGAGTGAGTCCAAGCAGCGGTCCTGGCTGTGACAGTTCTCTCCTTCCTCCACGCCAGGTCACTCTGCCTCTCATCTGCTTCTAGTTTCTCCCTCTCAGGTGTACAAGTCCAGATTGTCACCTTGATTAACACGCATGTGTACAACAGGCACAGCAGATTCAGTTAGAGTGTTAAGAACAGTTGGTGCAGGGAATCCACTCGTTACCTGTGTAGTGCTGACAGCAGGAGGAGCTGGCTGGGTGAGCGAGAAGAAGCTGCAAGACTCTGAGCAGTGTTAGCAGTCAGCACTGCAGCCTGAGCCTCAGTGTGCAGTTATCAGAGGTGTTTAGCCTTCTCCTTCCTGTGATTGGTCAGCTCTCAGTCTCTCCTCCGTTGGAATGTACGCAGCCCTTTTGTTGGACTCTCCTCCTCTCTCAGGATTTCTCCTATCTTAGAAGAGCTCTGTCATCAGGATACTGCTGCCTGAAAAACTCCACTATACAGTGTGTTTCATCTCCAGTTTCACATCATCAGGCAGGTTAGTCTGGAATACTCTGCTCAGCTCACTGGGATGTCTCCCAAAGAGCTTAAATGTCTCAAAGTGCAGAGCAGCTCCTGCAGCATTTTCTCCAAAGGAAATGATGACTTACTTGGTTTTTTGTGTGATGTTGAGAACAGTCCATCAGCCAGTCTCACCATGTCCATAAGCATCCATGGCTCATGGGTAGACACACCTCACCCCCTTCACGGTGGAGCACATAGACACATTGCGCTCCCCCTTCCTCCCATTCAGGAGGTAAGAGTTCTTGTGTGTCTGGACGTCACTTTGCTGGCTGTCCGTCTGGTGTATTATCTTCCAGCCTCTGCAGCCGTCTCCCTCTTGCTCCTGCCTCCTTTGCAGGAAGGCCATCCTCTTCCTTGTCCAGCTGTTGTTATTGTTGTTGTTTAGGAAGGTTGCTGTGGAGACCTGCAGCGTCATCTGTAAATCATCTCTGGACACAATGTTAGTAGAAGAGAACAGATTGCATTCTGCTCATGTACTCTGCTCATTATCTTCATGGTTTTTGTTTAAAAGTCCACCTCTTGTGTGACGTCACTCACTGCAGTTTGCTCAGAGGACATGCTTCTCAAAAATGATCTTCAAGCACTTAAAGAATAAAGTGGAGGCATTTTCTGCCACAATGGGGCAGAGAAAGACACTTCAGGAATTTTCCCTTTTTTTTTTTTTGTTTCACCTCCACTTTATTACATCATTTCTGTTTACCATAAATTTTGCTTTAATCTATTTCCCCTCTATCATAACCCCAAAACCACTTTCTATCAGTAAACGCATTCTCATCTCTATGTCACTCAGCAACATGCCATGTTAAAAGATACCAGGTGAAAGTCAGAGATGGAAGTCCATCATTGTCATTGTGCATATACCACACTCCTGGTTGGAGGTGGATATTACCGTTTTATTACCGTGTGCATGGGGCTGTGGATCACCCCCCTGTTTTAGAGGATCTCCATGGGTTCCTGCTCCACACTCGCTCTCTGAGAATAACACAGTGTCCACTGTGAAACAATAGCTGTCTCTCTGGCTATAATTTTTACTCAGAGTAATCTCTCAGCACCATCAAATTTATTTAATTCATTTGTTATTTATTTTAAATGTGTTTATTTAATAATTTGGTAAACTTACAGATTTACTTCTATAACTATGTTTGGAACCAGGCAGATATACAGCAGAGAGGTCATTACAACTCAATTTACCCCCTTCTTCTAAACCCTCCGGTATTCAAAGAATGTGCTGAGGTGAAGACATCATCTGCACTGAGAACACACACACAAATATCCAAACAATATTTCCCAAGGACCAACTTACAGATTTTTCTTTTTCTAGGAACTCCTTTTGACTTCATCTTGAATTATGTTTTAAATTAAGGTTCTTGTGAGGTGTCAAAGCTTCAGGTTGATCAGCTGAGTGTCCTGCAGTCTCTCAGACCTGTTACACAGATGTGTTTCTAATAATCAGATTATCTGTTTCTGAAATTCCTTTATCTCCTCAGAGGCTCAGCTGATATTTTATCCTCTCTAATCTATTCTCACCACTCCTTTACCTCACTCACACCTACTACATTTATATTTTCACTTCAATCTATTTATTTTAGGCTCAGTTTGTGTCCAAGCTATATTATTATCATTACTATTTTGTTATTATTTATTATTCATACTATTGTTATTATAGCTATTTTATTTAATTCTCTCTTAATTCTCTCTTCTTTCCTTTTCTCCCAAATATTTTAACATTTATTTTCCCCTTATTCTTCCAAGTTTAGGATTCATTCTTACCCATTCTCTTAGGCTTTTTAATTTTATTTGACTCTTTTTCTAGTTAATGTTACTTCTATTATTAGCTTTAATCAATCCAATTATTCTATCAGAGGTTTTTCACTTTTAAATGGGTTACTCTTTTATTCAAATGTATTTAAACTGTTCCTGTTTTCCCCTTTTGGTCTCTAATTTAACACTTCTAGCCCCTCCAGATTATCTACTTTTAAACTTTTTACACTCTTCAATATTAACTTTAAACCTCAATGATTAATTTTCCTAGTTTGCACTTATTTCCCACAAGTTTATGCAAACTTTAATTCACCAATTGTATAGAAAAGCAGACAAGCTCTGCTTTTAATATACACCCCAACAGATGTATGCTGCTGCAGGCTGAGGCCTTGCAGCCTGCAGCAGGTCCATCTTCACAGATCACTCCTCCACTACACTGACCACCAGTTCATGAACACATCTATTAATTTATTTGATCTACACTCCGATTATTTCCCAGTTATTTTATTGTTACCATTACATAATGTTATCTGTTATTCTACTACAGCTGTTAGAGATTTTATTTATTTCTTCACTATCTTCTAGTTTTCCCCAAGTATTTCCTCCCTTATTTTTACCAATTTCTCCCAATTGTGTCACTTGTTCTCACTGACCTATTTTAAACTTCTAATTCTAATCTACTTCTTTTCAACTTTTCTTTTGACCAATATCAAATTTAACATTGTTTGAATGACTTCTGGCTCCGGCAGGAGCTTTGTTTTGTTCACAGGGCTATTTTTATTTGAGCTCCTCCCGATTATCCAGTCTTTAACCTATTACTGGTTACAAAGTTACTATTAACCCCAATTCATAAATTCCTTATTCACATATACACAACTTTTTTTCTTTTAGAGCAGAGAGAGAACTGCCCAGCGACAGCACTCTCTCTCTCTCTCTCCCCCAAACTCCCTTCCTGCTCACACACACACACATCCCAGGCTCTCCCACACACACACACACACATACCAGGCAGGCAGACACACACACACACAGGTCCGCAGCCAAGGCCTTTGCAGCTTGCAGCAGCCTCTCTCCTCCTTCTTCCACAGCAGGTTATATTCTTGAAGCACAATTTACAGCAATAACAAGGATAAATGAATTATACTTTTCAAAAGCAGAATATACAGCAGGGAATAACTACAAGCCCAGGCAATATGTACAAAACATTACTTAAACACAACTTAACCAAATGGCACCACTCATCCAGTGCCTGACGTCATAATCTCCCAGTCGGACCTCGATGCCTTATTATCAAAGGTTTCCCCCTTCAGAGAGCTACCCCTAAGAGCTTATCTCGATCCGCCCCTGGTTGTCGACCCCGACCGTGGACCCCCGCTCGTCAGAGCCCGAACCTTTAGCGGATTCTGATGAAACGTGCGGTAACCGCCGTGCGACTTTCTGCTAGCTTCCTTTTTTTCATACAGTGAATCCTCCAGGCCGAATCTTCAGTGCATTGTTACCGCAAAGGTCTCAAAATACTAATCATGGGACCCCCAATAGCTTACTTCCGATACACGACCTGGTCAATATCGCCCGCGGCAGATAGCAGCCTGAGCTCGTCCGGCCCAAGATAAAGGTTTGGACCGGATAATTCTCAGCGGTAAATCTCCGCGAGGACCTATCACTTTATTCTCTTCAGCGCTTCTCAATAAATACCACAGAACAGATACGACAAGACGAACAGACAAAACAAACACCATTCACAGCTGCGATCTCACACACAACACGCATTCATTCCACTCCAGAGTTCAGCAAAGCAAGAAAAACCCCAAACACAACACCTGCTCAATCCAGGAGTCTCCTTTTATCCAGATTAGACCATTTTAGCTCAAAATAGCCGACCACAAAACCCTTAAATTTTACAAATTCTTTATCCAGAGCAAGACAGCTGTTTTATTTTGAAAGTGTAACCAGGAACTTGGGCGGAAGTCTCAGTCACCCGGACAACACCATTGTTGCAGAAAACTGCTTTACTTACTTTTGCGCGCTTTTGGTGTTCTCCGTAGCAACGTGAGGCTCCGTCCAAACCCTAGGTACCTCTCCAGCTGTTCTTATCTCGGAGTCCTGCCGCGGTCGCCAAGATGTCGGGTTTTTTTGCGGCTCTCTCCCCCTGTTGCTCTTACCAGGCGGAGGGGAGACCAATGGGAGCAAATGCACCTTGAGAAAAGCTCCACACTTCACAGAAACTCACTGGAGATGAGCAGGTTTCGTTTCCAGGATTTATTGAAGCACAAAGTTAAACAAAGTTCGAGATATCAAAAAGTTAAACAAAATACAAGATAGCAAAAGTTAAACAAAATGCAAGAAAGCAAAAAGCCTCCCGAGAGTGAGCGCCTTGGTGCTGTTATAAGGTGGTAGAAAAGCAAAGAAATAAACGTCCAGAGTTTAACAGAATATAAAAACAGAAGCCCTCTCGGGAGTGAGAGCCTGCAGCCGCTGCAAACACGGGTGAGAGGAAGAGCAAAGAAGAGCGCTCCCTCCCAAGTTTGCCATGCCCTTATATAGCCCAATCTCACACCTCCTGCAGCTGTTATCAGGGGAGGGGACATATTAAGATGCTCCTTTAAGCAACAGTTCTATGAATTGATCTCAGGGGGGCTAGAAAAAACCCATCTTTCCCACGTTCCGAAGTCCAGGTGTGCCTCCTCCCCTCCCCTCGGGATTCACTCCGGCTACTCGCCCCTCCCCTCGGGAGAAGCTGGGTCAAAAGTGCACTGGGTAAAAGGTGAAGCTCCTCACAAAGGTGGGGGCTAGCATTACTTAATGGAAAAATCCCAGGTTGCCTGCAGAGCAGGCCTTTTCCACCTACCTATGCAGTGCTCCAGTGTGTGAGTGACAATATAGGTGACAAATAATACATAATGTGACCATTAATTAGAGTGTGTGATTAATATATATATAACAATACATGATATAAAAATATTGATATAAAATACTGATGTCATCAAGATAAAAATACACGACACATCCAATAAATTTCATTCCACTTCACGATTGCGTCCCACTTGTTGTTGATTCTTCACAAAAAATTAAAATTTTATATCTTGATGTTTGAAGCCTGAAATGTGGCAAAAGGTTGAAAAGTTCAAGGGGGCCGAATACTTTCGCAAGGCACTGTACCGGTGGTGGCTCTTATCTCTAGGAGACTGGTTCAAAAACTCAAGCTGTGTACTGAGGCCAGCACTAGCTCCGGCTCCCTCCCCACCAGCAAGAGATGATATTCCATGTCACTATGACGAGATTTAGCAACTAAAAATTGAACCACCAGGGTCACAATATATTCTTTGCCAAGAATAACCTCACCCAAGTATATGAAACTTTGGATTTAGCTGTCATGGTTTAAGAGTGGTTCAGGTAAGTTTTAGTGAAGAATGACTTAGATGATGATGTTACCATAAAGGCCTGATTAGTGGAGTGCTGGACAGATAGTTGGCCTTTTGTAACCTAGCACATGGGAGATTTTAGTGCTGCTAGTAATTCATAGGCTGATGACTTGGATGGTCTTACCCTAGCCCTGAGTGCCCACTTCAGGTTATGCACCAATTTACTTTTAAACATTGTGATCTTTCAAAGTGTGGATATCCCCTAAAAGGTGTCACAGCTGATTTTTTTAGTACTTTAAATACCTTTAATGACTTCTAGCTGTGGCTTTTTTCCTCCTGTTGCAGGTGTGTGTGTGCTGCTGCTGTCTGCACCGACTGTTTCTGCAGGTGAGTTGATGGAAGTGAAAACAATCAGAGAGACTCCAACAAGAACGCAAACACATTTACTCTGTCTGTCTGTCCTCCAGTCTCTCTGTCTGTCAGTCCAAACCTTCAGCAGTTCTTCAGTGGACCTTCTTCAGCGGCTCTGAGTTGTGTTGATGATGGACAGACAGTTGCTGGATGGACAGTGAGGAGGACCAAAGAAAACCAGACTGAAGAGTGCGGAGCAGCTGCAGACTTTGGAAGAGTTGTTGGTTCCTCCTGTGTTCTGGACTTCAAAACAATCTTGAGTGCAGATTACTGGTGTGAAACCGGTTCTGGACAGAAGAGCGATGAAGTCTCCATCAGTAGTTCAGGTACAGAAAGTGATCCCAAAGGTCTCCCTATCTCTGTAAAGTTATTTTAGACATGTACTGCTACTCTAAAATTTTCTGGGTGACTGGTTTGCAGATGTCGTTTAAGATTTGTTGTGTTTTTACCTGAGATAGTCGCCCCACATGGTTTACACATCGCTCTGTTTGTCACAACGTCAAAGGACAAATGTGTCCATACATCGGCTCTTCTCTTTGTCCCTGCTGACATTGTTTACATAACTTAGTTCTATCGGAAGGAACAACCAATCACAGGCTAGTTTGGTCTTCACTGGTTTAGAGCAAATTTGTGCAACTGTGCGTTTGATTGGATGTTTTCCTAACTTGTCCCGCCCTTTCACAAAATTAAATAAGATCTGATTGGATGTCATTCCCGCCAAGCAATTTCCTCTTGTTTTCATTCGTTGACAAAAGTGTCAATTAATTTCATTGTCATTTTTATCATTTTAGGTAGTTTTTATTTAGTTATCACCACTAATGCTTAGTGGTTGGGTGAAACCATTTATTGATAAACAACTGTGTTATCTCTTTTTACACTGGCTTGCAAAAGTATTAATACCCCTTGAACTTTTCCATATTTTGTCACATTACAACCACAAACGTAAATATATTTCACTGGAATTTAATGTGAAAGACCAACACAAAGTGGTATACAGTTGTAAAGTGAAAATAAAATTATATATGATTCAAAACATTTTTTACAAATAAAAAACTGAAAAGTGTGGTGTGCAAAAGTATTGAGCCCCCTTTTCTCTGAGTGCAACCAATTGCATTCAGAAGTTGCCTGATGACTGCTAATGACTACAAAGAGTCCACCTGTGTGTAATCTAATCTCAGTACAAATACAGCTGCTCCGTGACGGCTTCAGAGGTTGATTAAGAGAATATTGGCGAGTAAACAGCATCATGAAGTCCAAAGAAAACACCAGACAGGTCAGGAATAAGGTTGTGGAGAAATTTAAAGCAGACTTAGGCTATAAAAAGATTTCCCAAGCTTTGAACATCTCACGGAGCACTGCTCAGTCCATTATCTGGAAATGGAAAGAGTACGGCACAACTGTAAACATACCAAGACAAGGCCGTCCACCTAAACTTACAGGCCGACCAAGGAGTGCACTGATCAGAGATGCAGCCAAGAGGCCCATGGTGACTCTGGACCAAATGCAGAGGTCCACAGCTCAGGTGGGGGAATCTGTCCACAGGACAACTATTAGTCGTGCACTGCAAAAATGTGGTCTTTATGGAAGAGTGGCAAGAAGAAAGCCATTGTTAAAAGAAAACCATAAGATGTCCCATTTGCAGTTTGCCAGAAGCCATGTTGGGGACACAGCAAATGTGTGGAACAAGGTGCTTTGGTCAGAGACCAAAATTGAACTTTTTGGCCAAAATGCAAAACGCTATGTGTGGCAGAGAATTAACACTGCACATCACCCTGAACACACCATCCCCACTGTCAAATATGGTGGTGGCAGCATCATGCTCTGGGGCCGCTTCTCTTCAGCAGGGACAGGGAAGTTGGTCAGAGTTGATGGGAAGATGGATTGAGCCGAATACAGGGCAATCTTGGAAGAAAACCTGTTGGAGTTTGCAAAAGACTAGAGACTGGGGTGGAGGTTCACCTTCCAGCAGGACAATGACCCTAAACATGCAGATGAAGCCACTCAAATTGGTCGGCCGATCCGTGATGGGACCTTGGCTGGTCTGTGGCAGATTCGGGGCCGGAACGTGGCCGAAATGAAATCCCCCGCTCATGATGTAGCAGTTCAGCCACGGGTGGGAACGCCCCTAAGCAGCATTTAGGAAAACTGGTGGTAATGTCTTGTGTATCCACCAGGAGGAGCAGTGATAGTGGAAGCGCTTTCACTTACAGCACGCTATGCTGTATTTAATCATACATATTATATTTGCTCAGAGGTTCTATGATTCTAACAGAATCATAATGTTGAACCTTTCTGTAAAATACTGATATAAATATTTGCTTGCTGCCAGTAAAGTAGACGATCTAGGCACTGTACAAGCTGACTAATGAACATGTAGGCATGAAACAATTATTTAACCGCATTGATAATGTTTGTAAACAAAAAGAAAATCCAAAATGTAAATATGAATTGATTATTGCTGAGTTCTGTCAGTGAAGGGCGCATTTATACGACAGCGGGTTTGCGCAACAATGATGTATGTGAGTGTGTATTCTGCTCTGAAGAAATATGGCAGAAATATGTGGAGCTCTGTTCAAAAGATTAAGGCTGAAGATTTAGGGAAATGCTACTTTAGGGGAGGGACCCAAAGATTTGGCTCTTACATTTACGGGAATAATCCCTTGCTAGTGACGAGCTAGTATTCTGCCAGAAAGTGATTGTCAAAAAGCTATTTTTGGTATTTGCCAGAAAATTATTGGCTGTATTTAAACGGCTGTAAATGACTTGTTGACCTATAATCTGCTTTCCAAATTAACAGTCACAGCGGCTCCTCCGTGAATCGCCACCTCATCGTGGTGAAGGGGTTTGTATGTCCCAGTGATCCCAGGAGCTATGTTGTCCGGGGGCTTGTCCCCCTGGTAGGGTCTCACATGGCAAACTGGTCCTGGGTGAGGGTCCAAACAAAGAGTGGTTCAGAAGACCCCTATGTTCGTAACAGCAAGGGAACAGTTTACCCTGCCCGGGTTAGGGTTACCGGGGCCCCACCCTGGAGCCAGGCCTCAACGCATGGCCTGGGCTCTGGAACCAGTCTCCTGAAGAAGGGCTGGACTCTGTTCCAGTCTGGAGTTGCCCTCGGTGAGAGGCGGCAAGCTGGGGTGGGTATTTTTGTATCCCCCCGGCTTGCTGCCTGTACGTCGCAGTTTTCACCGGTGGACGACAGGGTAGTTTCCCTGTGCCTTCGGGCTGGGGAACGGGTCCTGACTGTTGTTTGCGCTTATGCGCCGAATGACAGTTCAGAGTAACTACCCTTTTTGGAGTCGCTGGGTGGGGTGCTGGAGAGTGCTCCATCTGGTGACTCCATAGTCTTGCTGGGAGACTTCAATGCTCATGTGGGCAATGACAGTGAGACCTGGAGGGGCGTGATTGGGAGGAACGGCCTGCCCGATCTGAACCCGAATGGTGTTTTGTTATTGGACTTCTGTGCAAACCACAGTTTGTCCATGACAAACACCATGTTTGAACATAAGGTTGTCCATAAGTGCACATAGCACCAGGACACCCTAGGTCGCAGGTCGATGATTGATTTTGTAATCGTATCATCAGATCTGCGGCCGTATGTTCTGGACACTCGGGTGAAGAGAGGAGCTGAGCTGTCAACTGATCACCACCTGGTGGTGAGTTGGATCAGGTGGTGGAAGATGCTGGACAGACCTGGCACACCTAAACATACTGTGAAGGTGCCCTGGGAACGCCTGGCAGAAGCCCCAGTCCGGGAGATCTTCAACTCCCACCTCCGGCAGAACTTCGACAGCATTCCCAGGGAGGCTGAGGACATTGAGTCCGAATGGACCATGTTCCGCACCTCCATTGTTGAGGCTGCTGCTCAGAGCTGTGGCTGCAAGGTGGTAACCCCCGAACCAGATGGTGGTCACCAGAGGTGAAGAGAGCCATCAAGCTGAAGAAAGAGTCCTATCGGACTTGGTTAGCCTGTGGGACTCCGGAGGCAGCTGACAGGTATCAGCAGGCCAAGCGGAATGCAGCTAGGGCAGTGGCCGAAGCAAAAACTTGGGTGTGGGAGGAGTTCGGTGAGGCTATGGAAAAAGACTTTCGGTCGGCATCGAAGCGATTCTGGCAAACCGTCAGGCGACTCAGGAGGGAAAGCAGTGCTCCACTCACATGGTTTATAGTGCGGGTGGGGTGCTGCTGACTTCAACTGAGGTTATAGTCGGACGGTGGAAGGAATACTTCGAGGACCTCCTGAATCCCACTGACAAGCCTTCTATAGTGGAAGCAAAGTCTGGGGACGAGGGAGATGACTTGACCATCACTGGGGGTGAGGTCACTGAGGCAGTTAAACAACTCATTGGTGGCAAGGCCCCTGGGGTGGATGAGATTCACCCTGAGTTCCTGAAGGCTCTGGATGTTGTAGGGCTGTCTTGGTTGACACACCTCTGCAACATCGCGTGGAGATCTGGGGCAGTGCCATTGGATTGGCAGACCGGGGTGGTGGTCCCCATCTTTAAGCAGGGAGACCGGAGGGTGTGCTCCAACTTTTGGGGGATCACACTCCTCAGCCTCCCTGGTAAGGTCTATATCACGGTGCTGGAAAGGAGGGTCCATCTGTTAGTCGAACCTCGGATCCAGGAGGAACAATGCGGTTTTCGTCCTGGTCGCGGAACGCTGGACCAGCTCTTTATCCTCTCAAGGATATTCGAGTGTGCGTGGGAGTTTGCCCAACCAGTATACATGTGCTTTGTGGACTTGGAGACGGCATTCGGCCGTGTCCCTCGGGGTATCCTTTGGGAGGTCCTGCGGGAGTATGGGGGTGTCTGGCCCATTGCTGCGGGCCATTCAGTCTTTGTACAACCACAGTGAGAGCTTGGACTGTATAGCCGGTAATAAGTTGAGGCGCAGAGCGCACCAAACGCCACTGCCGAGCATCCTGTTGGCTAATGTCCAGTCACTGGATAACAAGCTGGACGAACTCAGGGCCAGGATACAGTTTCAGAGGGACATAAGGGACTGCAACATCATCTGTCTCACGGAGACATGGCTGACCCCCCTCATACCAGACCACGCCGTACAGCCGTCGGAGTTCTTCAGTGTTCATCGCACGGACAGAACGAGTGAGTCTGGAAAATCAAGAGGAGGAGGTGTGTGCCTAATGATTAATAACAACTGGTGTGACAGTAGGAATGTTGTCCCTCTGAAACAATCATGTTCACCTAACCTGGAGCTCCTAACCCTGAAATGCCGCCCCCACTACCTGCCCCGCGAGTTCACTTCGGTCATCTTCAGCGCCGTCTATATTCCACCTCAGGCGGACACAAACACTGCACTATCCGAGCTACATGAGGCGATTTCCACCTATCAGGCTAACCAGCGTGATGCGGCTCTCATCGTAGCCGGGGACTTTAACAGTGCAAACTTGAAAAAGCTGATACCGGAATTGATTCAACACATCGACTGCCCCACCAGAGGAGAGAGGACCCTAGACCACTGCTATTCTCCATTCAAAGAGGGCTACAAAGCAAAGCCTCTTCCGCCTTTTGGGAAGTCTGACCACACCTCTGTCCTTCTCATGCCGAAATACAAACAACGGCTCAGGCAGGAACCCCCTGCTGTGAGAGAAGTGACATGGTGGTCTGATCAAACAGAGGCCGCTCTGCAGGGTGCGTTGGATTCAACCGACTGGGACATGTTTCGCAGCAGCGCGGGCGGAGACATCGAGGAGTTTACGGAAACTGTCGTGGGATTTATTGGGAAAGTTGTTGATGACACTTCACTTAGGAGGACCATCAGGACTTTTCCCAACCAGAAGCCGTGGGTGGATAAATCTGTCCGCGACGCCCTGAGGTCCCGCACCGTTGCCTACAACTCCGGCCTCGCCTCTGGGAACATGGAGGACTACAAGGTTGCATCATACAACGTCCGCAGAGCGGTGAAAGAGGCTAAACATCGCTATGGCCGCAGACTGGAACAGCAACTACAACAGTCTGACTCCAGGGGACTGTGGCAGGGACTACGCACCATCACGGACTACAAAGCACCACACACACACCCGGTGAGTGCCGACGCTTCTCTGGCTGATGAACTCAACATCTTCTTTGCGCGCTTTGAGTCGGGAAGCCGACAGCCCGCTGCGCTCCCGGCCGGAGGGGCGGAGACACTCACTGTGACGGAGCGCGACGTGAGGAAGGCGTTTAGATGTGTAAACACTAGGAAAGCGGCTGGACCAGACGGTATTAGTGGACGTGTCCTTAAGACCTGCGCTGACCAGCTGGCACCTGTGTTTACACTGATATTCAACCTCTCACTGAAACTGTGTGTGATTCCCACCTGCTTTAAAAAGTCCATCATAGTCCCTGTCCCAAAGAAACCACACCCCAGCAGCCCCAATGACTTCAGGCCCATAGCGCTCACCTCTGTGGTGATGAAGTGTTTTGAGAGACTCATCAAGACATTCATCACCTCCTCACTGCCCACCACCCTCGACCCACTACAGTTTGCATACCGGCCAGACAGATCCACAGATGACGCCATATCCTTCCTCCTCCACAAGACCCTTTCACACATAGACACTGGTAAGGGGAACTATGTGAGAGTGCTGTTTGTAGATTACAGCTCAGCATTCAACACCATAGTTCCCTCCAGGCTGGTCTCTAAGCTGCTGGACCTGGGCCTGGACCCATCCCTGTGCAGGTGGGTTCACAGCTTCCTGACCAGCAGACCACAGGTGGTACGAGTGGGTCACCTCACCTCATCCTCCCTCACCCTCAACACTGGATCCCCCCAAGGCTGTGTGCTCAGCCCTCTGCTGTACTCAGTGTACACCCATGCCTGCGAGGCCACGGCAGAGTCCAACGTCATCATCAAGTTTGCTGACGACACTGCTGTTGTGGGACTAATCTCTCACAATGAGGAGACAGCCTACAGGAGAGAGGTCTCCCGCCTGGAGAACTGGTGCCAGGAGAACCACCTCCTGCTCAACGTCAGCAAAACGAAGGAACTGATTGTGGACTTCAGCAGGAAGCAGCAGAGGGACTACCATCCACTTGTCATCAGTGGTGCTGAGGTGGAAAGAGTGGACACTTTCAAATACCTGGGAGTGACCATCTCACAGGACCTGTCCTGGACTCATCACATAAACATCACTGTGAAGAAGGCCAGACAGCGTCTCTACCTCCTCAGGCGGCTGAGAGACTTCAAGCTCCCACTCAAGGTGCTCAGGAACTTTTACACCTGCACCATCGAGAGCATCATGCGTGGGAGCATCACCACCTGGATGGGAAACTGCACCAAGCAGGACTTCATGGCCCTAAAAAGGGTGGTTCGTTCAGCTGAACGGACCATCAGAACCACCGTCCCCAACCTGCAGGACATTTACACCAAGCAGTGCAGGCTGAGGGCCATGAAGATCCTAAAACAGCCCAGCCACCCCGGACACTCTCTCTTCTCCCTGCTCCCATCAGGCCGGCGTTACCGCTGCCTGAGGACTAAGACTGAAAGGTTGAAGAAGAGTTTTTACCCACAAGCCATCCGTCTGCTCAACTCTGAGCCCTAACTGGACCATTATTGCACAATGTAAATATTATAATTTATAAAAGTGTGTATAGTGTATAGTATATAGAGTATAGTGTATAGTGTGAATTACTTTTTTTATTTTTATTCTTCTTATTTATATGCGTGTGTATATATGGTTGCAGGTACAAAATACATTTCACTGTGCATTGTACTGTGTATAACTGTGCATGTGACAAATAAACACCATCTTAATCTTAATCTTAATCTTAAGTCGGATTCGTTTCCTGTGGGTGTTGGACTCCGTCAGGGCTGCCCTTTGTCACCGATTCTGTTCAGAATTTCTAGGCGTAGCCAGGTGGCGGAAGGCTTCTTCCTTGGTGGCCTCAGAGTCTCACCTCTGCTTTTTGCAGATGATGTGGTCCTGTTGGCTTCCTCAGGGGGTGGCCTCCAGCTCGCAGTGGAATGGTTCACAGCCGAGTGTGAAGCGGCCGGCATGAGAATCAGCACCTCTAAGTCTGAGGCCATGGTCCTCAGCCGGAAAAAGGTGGAGTGCCCTCTCAGGCTCAGGGATGAGTTCTTGCCCCAAGTGGAGGAGTTCAAGTATCTCAGGGTCTTGTTCACGAGTGATGGGACAAGGGAGCGGGAGATCGACAGACGGATTGGGGCTGCTTCTGCAGTGATGCGGATGCTGCACCAGTCTGTCGTGATGAAGAGGGAGCTTAGCGTAACAGCGAAGCTCTCGATTTACTGGTCGATCTTCGTTCCTACCCTCACCTATGGTCACGAGCTTTGGGTAGTGACCGAAAGAATAAGATCGTGAATACAAGCGGCAAAAATTAGTTTCCTTCAAAAGGTGGATGACCTCTCCCTTAGAGATAAGGTGAGGAGTGCGGCCATCCGGGAGGGGCTCAGAGTAGAGCCGCTGCTCCTCCACATCGAAAGGAGCCAGTTGAGGTGGCTCGGGCAACTGATTAGGATGCCTCCTGGCCGCCTCTTGGGTGAGGTGTTCCGGGCATGTCCCACCGGGAGGAGACCCAGGACACGCTGGAGAGATTATATCTCTCGGCTGGCCTGGGAGCGCCTTAGGGTCCCTCCGGATGAGCTGGAGGAGGTGGCTGGGGGGAGGGAAGTCTGGGCTTCTCTGCTTAGGCTCCTGCCCCTGCGACCCAGCCCCGGATAAGCGGAATAGAATGGATGGATGGATGGATGGACAGTCACAGCGGCAACGATCGCAGTCATGCCGCTGTGAAAGCGACCAAATGCAACAACAGCCACATGTTCCGCAACAGAATCCAGCTGAATACTGCAGTATTTATTTATTTATAGGTACAAAAAACTGTATGCTGACAGGTAGGAGAGAGTGAACAGGGCGTTAATGTTCGGTCTGAGAAACCCTAATCTGATGAATGTGTAAATAAGCACACTAATTACATGATGTTCTATCACCAGTTTTACAAATAATTTATACCTGTATAATTTTAAAATGTAGTAGACTGCCTTCCACAAACCACTTTGTCTTTTTCTTTAAATTAAAATCTCTGAAAGCGGCGCTCAAAAGAGAGTGTCTGCACCTTTGGATAAAATAAATGAATACTGCGTATCTCTGGTAAATCGCTACAGTGATTTTAAGGGCAGAAACTACCTTTGCAGACACGTAAGAGAGCCCAGACTATCATTAGCATTACAGAGGATTCTTCTGTGGAAAGAATTCTCTCTCTCTCCCACCCCCACCGTGGACCCCTGCGGCCAGCTCACCAGCTGAGTGCGGCAATTTTAAGAGGCAGCATCTCTACGTTGTAATAGGCATACAGTTTAAGTATGCCCATTAAGACAGTGACAAAAAGTATTTATGACAGTAAAAACAGTCCAGTTTGTATTTAACCGACCACGTTTTTCCCGTTTTAATACTTGTTGATTTACACTGTGATTTGCACTGTGATGCAAATAACAGTGAAACCTTTTCACCTCTCAGTGATCAGGTGTGAAATAAAACACTTCATGCAGCCAAGAGGCTCCGCCCACCCCCATCTCTGTGTCTGTAGAAATTTCTGAGCGAACACGACTGTTAAAAGTCGGTCATTATACTATTGGATGCATTCAGGAAAACTCCGACACTTTGACACTCAGACCATTCTTGTTATCTTGTGGCAGTAATGAGAGCACGGACTCTACTCGGGAGAAACTTGCGGTTTCAACACCAAAAAATAAACCACCAAAAACTGAATGTCAACTTGGAAAACCTTAAATTTACGAAATTCATGAAATGTTCCAAGCTGGCTTTTATTGGTGGTCTCTGAACGTCCCGTTTTCCGGAAAGCACCATGAGCTTTGCTCTCAGTCACATCACCCAGACCCTTTCCCTGCCCCCACCTCCATAAAGTTAGCACTGGTCTAATTCACTTTAATTTGGTGGCTCAGTACTCCAAAATCTCTCATTTCTTTATATTTCACAGGAAATGGGAGCAGCCATTTACTGAAACATACATGAATGCAGTTTATAAGGTTCAAAATGGAGCCTGAAAGCCAGTACCTTTAGCAGGTAGCTTATAAAATCATTTTATAATTGACAAAAGTGGAACTTCATGCAGAACTTCTAACAGGAGACTGAAAAGGGAGAAAGCGTAGATTGCTCAGTGCAGCACTACTTAAAGAAAACTATTTATTCATTTACTTATTTATTAGATTCACAAAAATAAATTGATCAAAAGAATGTTTGGTGATTTGCAGTGGAAAATGTGTGAAAGGTCATACTGACCACAAATATATCTATTTTAGATTTTCCACACTTGTTCCACCATTAGTTGCAGCTTTGTTTTAGACAGTGAAAATACTTCAGCATGAAATGTTAACAAAACATTTGTTAATCACAGAAGTCAAAGTTTTGTGAAGAAAGCGCCATCTCTTGGTGACACTCTGCAATTGAGGGAAAGGGGTGTGGTCATGCTGGGAAGTAGATACGCCCAGAAGAAGGAGGGGGACTTCCAGCTGGCTGGGAGCCGGCTGGGAGCGGCAACTTTGAGTGGCTTCATCTGTAAAGCCAGGGCTAAAATGGAATGGTTTTAAACCAAACATATTCATGTGTTAGAACGGCCCAGTCAAAGTCCAGACCTAAACCCAATCGAGAATTTGTGGCAAGATCTGAAAACTGCTGTTCACAAACGCTCTCCATCTAATCTGACTGAGTTTGAGCTGTTTTGCAAAGAAGAATGGGCAAAAATTTCAGTCACTAGATGTGCAAAGCTGGTGGAGACATACCCTAAAAGACCTGCAGCTGTAACTGCAGCAAAAGGTGGTTCCACAAAGTATTGACTCAGGGGGGCTGAATACTTTTGCACACCACACTTTTCAGTTTTTTATTTGTAAAAAATGTTCTGAATCATGTATAATTTTCTTTCCATTTCACAATTGTATACCACTTTGTGTTGGTCTTTCACATTAAATTCCAGTGAAATATATTTATGTTTGTGGTTGTAATGTGACAAAATATGGAAAAGTTCAAGGGCTATGAATACTTTTGCAAGCCACTGTAAATCATAATGACAACAAAAAACATCCAAATGACCCTGATCAAAAGTTTTCATACCCTGGTGATTTTGGCCTGATAACATGCACACAAGTTGACACAAATGGGTTTGAATGGCTACTAAAGGTAACATCCTCACCTGTGATCTATTTGCGCGTAATCTGTGTGTGCATAAAAGCTGAGTGAGTTTCTGGGTCCAGACAGACTCTTGCACTGATGTTTCTGGATTCTGAGTCATGTGGAAAGCTAAAGAATTTTCAAGGATCTACGGGAAAAGGTAGTTGAAGTGTATAAAACAGAAAAGGGATACAGAAAGATATCCAAGGAATTGATAATGCCAGTCAGCAGTGTTCAAACTGTGATTAACAAATGGAAAATCAGGGGCTCTGTTAAAACCAAATCATGGTCACGTAGAAAAACAAAAATTTTGGCCACAACTGCCAAGAAAATTGTTCGGGATGCAAAGAAAAACCCACAAATAACATCAGCTGAAATACAGGACTCTCTGAAAACTAGCGGTGTAGCTGTTTCAAGATGCACAATAAGGAGGCACTTGAAGAAAAATGGGCTGCATGGTTGAGTCGCCAGAAGAAAGCCACTACTGCGCAAATGCCACAAAGGATCCTGCATGCAATATGCCAAACAGCACAGAGACAAGCCTCAAAACTTTTGGAACAAGGTAATTTGGAGTGATGAGACCAAAATTTAACTTTCTGGCCACAACCATAAACATTACATTTGGAGAGGTGTCAACAAGGCCAATGATGAAAGGAACACCATTCTTACTGTAAAGCACGGAGGTGGATTGCTGATGTTTTGGGGACGTGTGAGCTACAAAGGCACAGGAAACTTGGTCAAAGTTGAAGGAAAGATGAATGCAGCAAATACTGGAGGCATCAGCCCAGAAGCTGTGCATGGGATGTACTTGGACGTTCCAACATGACAACGATCTGGGGAGATCTCAAGCGTGCAGTTCATGCAAGACAGCCCAGGAATTTACAGGAACTGGAGGCTTTTTGCCAAGAAGAATGATCAGCTTTACCATATGAGAAAATAAAGAGCCTCATCCACAACTACCACAAAAGACTTCAGGCTGTCATTGAGGTTAGAGGGGGCAATACACGGTATTAAGAACTGGGGTATGTAAACTTTTCATCAGGGTCATTTGGATGTTTTTTGTTGTCATTATGATTTAAAAATAGAAATCACAGTTGTTTATCAATAAATGGCTTCACCCAACCACTAAGCATGAGTGGAAAAGATGTTTTTGTGTTATCATTCATATTCTCTGAAAAAAGGCCAAGAAAGCAAAAATTATGCTGGGGTATGTAAACCTTTGAGCACAACTGTAACAGTCCTGACTCTTGCTGTAGTAGTTCCAGTTCGTCCGTTTTGTGGACGATGAATATGGCGTTGGTCAGGAAGATGCTTGGAATCGGCGGCTCGTGTGGCTGATGTGCTATCCTTGCATGTAATTCCTACAGTTTGCAGTTCAGCTAGGGTGTAGGAGAGTTTAAGACTAGCACGCATGCAATACTGACTATAAAGAACCGAAAAAGGGAGCCAAGAGCCGCTTCATCTATATGCCTGCCATCTCGAAACAATATGATTGTTGGGTTTTCTCTGTATTATTGGAGGGTCTTTATCTTTCAGTATAAAGCATCTCAAGGTGACTTTTGTTGTGATTTGGTGCTATATAAATAAAATATAATACAAATAAATAAAATAAAAAAAGAAATTATTTCAAATTTTTCAGGTATGTCTACCTACGTAATATCTATGGAAGCTGCTTGACAACCATGCTAGCTAGCTGATAACGATCAGCCTCTTAACTAAATATGGTAACTTCTGGCTCCAAAAATCAAGAAAATTGTGGCCCAAAATGCCACTCAGTGTTCAATATATGGAACCCAAAACCAATGGGTCAGACTACAGTGGCTACATCCGTCTTTTGGACAGTCTTTGATGATGAACACTGATGAATTCAGGCCCATGTTATCATTTGTGCTCTCCAGGCAGCTCCCTGCCTAAATACAACCTGAGAGTGAGAACCTGTCTGAAGCTCAGTGTTTCCTGTTGTGTGCTAAGTAAAAAGATAATGGTGAAAAAGATCCAGACCCGATTTGTTTTCTGGAGTTCATGTGTGAAACAACTTCTGACTGCTCTGTTGGTGCATCTCTTTCTCTTTATGACTCTGTTTTGTCTCTCCAGAAAAAGGTGTGATCCTGGAGATCCCTGCACTTCCTGTGATGACGGGAAGTGATGTCACTTTGCGTTGCAGACAGATCAATGGTGACACAGTGGCAGCTTATTTCTTCTTCAGTGGACGTCTTCTTGGATCTGGATATGAGGAGCACATCATCTCCAATGTGCAGCAGGTGGATGAGGGTCTCTACTGGTGTGCTACTGATTTGACTGGACCATCTCCTCAGGGCTTCCTGAGGGTCAGAGGTCAGTATCATTTCCTGTCACGTCATGTTGTAGGTTAAATAGTAAAAAAGAACTTTTGCATTTTCCTAAACATTCTTTTCAACATCAGTGGAAAAATCCTAAGTGGAGGAAAAGTGTGAAAGTGTGCCGTTAATAATCCAACAGCATCACAAAGAACTGTGGAACAGCTGAATAATAATTTAATCGATTTTCCTGTCTCTACAACATTTATCTAATCAGTTTCAAATCCTGACCTGTGTTTCTGGGTGCTGAGTAAATGCAGTGCTAAATTTAGACAGAGACATTTCAGATTAAACCTTCCTGAGTGACAAACTACCAAATTAATGAACTGACTTAATAAACCAGCTTCATCGTCTCTCCTGCAGGTCCTCCTACAACCTTTGTCAGATCTTCTGTGGCTCCTCCTCATTTGGACACCATTCCCTCCCCCTCCACTCTTCCCCCTCCTGCTAGTCCCACCAACTCTTCCTCAACTCTTCCTCCTGCTTCTTCCTGTGTGTCTTCATTCAGACTTGTCTTCCACCTGCTGGTCTTCTGTCCATACTTCATCACAACTGGTCTGCTGCTGTCCATGTGCTTGGACAGGACCTCAGCCATGAGCTCAGGTAGATACAAACACAGACGTCTGCACATGTTCCTTCATATCTTGTTTTTGTGCCTTGTATTTAGTTGTACTTCCCTTTTCTCATTGCTCTTGATTAGTTTCAGCTGCTCTTGTGTTTCCAGATGTTTCCACTCTCCCAGAGTGCCTGTTAACAGACTCTGCTGTTTAACTGCCATTGAGTGTGTCTTACTTCTGTTTTGGATTTTAGTCTTCATTTCAGCATCCACCTAATAAAAGGTTCTTTTTAATTTGTGTGTCTGTGAGTCCTGCATCTGGGTCCTCCACTCACATGACAGCACTGTAATGAAACACAGTCACTGATTTTCTCGTTGTCATGAATCGAGACACTCGAGGACAGTGAGATGAGAGAAGCTGAACAGACAAATGTGCTCATTCCTGAAGTTAGCTCAGCAGGTTAATAACCAGCTTTGTGTGACTGTAGATCCTTATGGCCGGTGTTAGCATAAGTGAATCCAGATAGCACAAAGATATCCATGGTGCATTGCTCTGATGTGTTAACTCTGTCCACAGGAAACAGACCTGCTGTCTCCATGGAGATGACCCGGCAGGTGGAACAGAATGATGACGTCGCTGCTGATGTCACCACTGAGCACGACTTCTCTGAGTACTCTGAATGAAGCAGTTTCAGTGACGTCTGCCTGAATCTGCTGCACTGATCTGAGATCTGTCATTGTCACACTTCTCAAACTCGTGAAATATTATCAGACTCGAGCAGCAAGAAGCGTCCACCACACAGGAAGCTCCAGCTTCCTATGTCTCACAACACAAATGGTTTCCTCCCATTCCTGCCAGGCACTTCCTGTAAGCCCCTGTAGCTGTTCCATCAGTGCTGCACTGAGGGGTTTTTGTTTATATACTTTATATAGAGTTTTTAATCACAAACACAAAGATTTATTCCCCACACCAAGTACATATTAATATAACCGTCATGATCCAGGGTCTGTGGCCCTGCGTTTTGAGTTCTTTTAGTGATGCTCTGTTTCATTGTATCTTCTGGTTGTGTTTCTTAGTTTTTCTTACAGTCTAGTTTCTCAGTGGTTGTAGTTTTGTATTGTCTTGGTTTTTTGTTAATTATAGGTTATTCTGATTTTCCTGTGTCTTTGTGCACATGTGTCTGTGCTCCTCTGTTTGTCTGTCTCCCGTGTTCTTGTGTGCTGGTGTTTGTCTTCATTGTTCGTGTTTCCACTCACCGCTCGTTTCCTCTGAGTATTTTTGTATTTGCTTGCGTTAGTCACAATAAAGGCTCGTTTTGTTTTACACCACTGCCTGCTCCTGTGTCCTGCATTTTGGGTCCTCTCCACCTTCCCACGCCACACGGCCTGCACCCCCGGACCGTGATAAGAACAAACATAGTGCATGTGTATAAAGCAATAGAAAAAAATAGGGAGGGCTGTTCTGCTTATGTTAGAATAAAACAAAGTCAATTTGTTATTTCTAAACAATAAAACCAAATAAAATCAAACAAATCCACTCTATATGTAACTAAAATGCAGAAATCAAAATTAAAATAAGAATTAAGATATTAAAAGCTTTAATAACCATAAAAATGAACTAATGGGCATTTCTGTCACACGTTGCATTAATGCAGCTCATCTCTGCTGTGAGGCTGACAGTGAATTGTGTATCAGAAGCTGCAGCTCTGCACACAGGAGTTTATTTTTCCATCATGAGGAGAAATTAACATGAAAATATAACAGTGGAAGAGCAGCCAATCAGATTTAGCCTGGTACACCTGCAGTGATAAGTGAATTAGCCTGTTCTAATTAGTGGACAGATATCAGCTCAAGATCCTGACCTTTAACCCTTTTTAACTTTACAGATTTAACTGTTACTACATGTAAAAAAAAAAAAGAAGAAGAAATCAAACAGTAAACATGTAATTTTTGTTTTTTAAACAAACAAAAATCCCATGTTTATATTTGGCCTAAGGCGGGAGTCATTCAGGTGTGTTAAACTGAAAAGGAGTCAGACAGAGATCACAGGTGTACTAACAGCTCTACAGGCCAGAGGGAAACGTGGTGAACTGCTCCTTTAATCTGAAGAACTCATCAGTGTTTCACAGGGAGGCGTCTCAGTGTGAACACACCATCAGCTGTTACTAAACTGAGGAGAGCAGCAGCCTGAAAGTCAGGTGACTCTGAAACCACCAGTTAAAATAACCCAAGCATCACCACCACCCACATGTTCTTTAAAATGCAACAACCCAAGATGTGTGTGTGTATATGTATGTGTATATATACACACACACACACAACTCTTGGGTATATATATATATATATATATATATATTGTAACGTTGTAAACACACTTCCACAGTCGGCGATGTTCACAACAAAGGTCGTCTTTATTAGCAAAAAACGGCTGCTGTAGGCCACAGCCCCGCCAACCACAACTACAACAACGGAACAGCAACACACACACACAGGCAAGCTCTCGGTCTTTTCTCTCTCTCCATGCTGCCTTCACGAACCTCCCGAACAGTCCGAAATCCCACAACATCAACACGCTCTCTAACTAAGAGAATCGCTACATTGCCCCCCCTCACTAAATCCCTCGCCCCGAGGGATCCCGTACAAAGTCTCTGAGGTGACCTGGGGGTCTTCTCTGCCTCTGCAGCCCCCTTGTAGACGACACTTGGGGCTGTGTCTGCTGTCCTGCAGCACCCTGCTTTTGATCTGGGATGGGGTGCAAAAGTGGAGGAAGCTGTGGGGCAGTAGAAGGGGGCACAGTCAGTGAGTCTGGGGCTGTGGCTGTTTCATTTCTCAGGGGGGTCGACTGGACCGGGCGCACATCACCCTTATATGGAGCCAGCCTGTCTCTATGAAGGGCCACTCGTCTCCCCCTAGTCGGCAGCTGAACCCTGTACACCACTTCCCCCAGCTTCTCTACCACTACACAAGGCCCCACCCAGTGGCAGTCCAGCTTAGGGCACCGGCCTTTCTTCCTCCTCGGGCTGTACACCCACACAAGGTCACCGGCCCTGAAGTCTTTCCCTTTTACCCTCAAGTCATAATTCCTTTTCTGTCTCATTCCCGCTTTCTCCAGCTGATCACGGGCAAAAGCATGGGCCGACTCCAGCCGGTCCTGCAGTCTCCTGGCGTATTCCGGACCCGGTACGACTACCGGAGCGTCCGGAGGCCTCCCCAGTGCCATCTCCGCTGGCGTCCGTAGCTCTCGCCCCAGCATGAGCAGGGCAGGCGTACACAAGGTGGAATCCTGCACAGCGGACCTATACGCCAACAAAACAAGGGGGAGATGCATGTCCCAATCACGCTGGTGCTCTGCAGTGAGGATGGCCAGCTGTTTCGCCAGGGTCCTGTTGAAGCGCTCGACGAGCCCATCACTTTGCGGGTGTAACGGTGTCGTCCGGGTCTTTCGCATCCCTAAGCGCTCACACATGACAGAGAAAACAGCCGACTCAAAGTTCCTTCCCTGGTCACTGTGAATGGTTTCTGCCATCCCGAACCTGGCAAACATGCCCTCCACCAGCCTGTCGACCACCGTCTCCGCCTCCTGGTCGGGTATGGCATATGCCTCCGGCCATTTTGTGAAGTAGTCCATGGCAACTAAGACATAACGATTTCCTCTGTCTGTGCGTGGAAAAGGCCCCATCACGTCCACTGCTACTCTCTCCATCGGGGCTCCCACTGCTAACTGCTGTAGCTGGGCCCGGGACTGGTCTGAGGGACCCTTGTGCGCTGCACAGAGGTCACACCGGCGGCAAAAGTCCTCAACATCCCTCCTGAGCTGCCCCCAGTAGAAACTCTGCCGGAGCCGCCGAAGGGTTTTGGAAACTCCAAAATGCCCCACCCCGGCGGTTCCGTGGGAGGCCTTCAAAACTGCCTCCCTCAGGGCCCTGGGGACCACCACCTGCCACCTCTCCTCCCCCGTAGCTGGCTCCTTCCAGGCTCTCTGCAGCACTCCGTCCTTTACTCGGAGAGCTGAAAATTTCACAAACAGTCCTTTAGTTGCAGGTGAGTATCCAGCCACTCCGCTCCACTGCGGTCTTTGACCAGACTCCACCCATTGTAGCACTGGCCGGAGGTCAACATCCTGCTCCTGTTGCGCTCTCCACTCGAGCGGGTCAATCACCTGTGCCACTCTGCAGGCCAGCTCACCTCCGCTACACCCGGAATCATGCTCTCCCCCAGCCCGGAGCTCCTCCTCCCGGGCTTCCCGCTTTTCGCAGTACCGGCAACCAGCTGGAGCACAGGGGCGGCGGGACATGGCATCTGCGTTGGCGTGGTGAGCCCCCGCTCGGTACTTCACTTCGAAGACGTATGGCGCTAATTCCTCCAGCCAGCGTGCAATCTGCCCCTCTGGCTCCTTAAACGCCATTAGCCACTGCAAGGCTGAATGGTCTGACCGGACAGTGAAGGGCAGGCCACAAAGGTAGTACCTGAAGTGACTTATTGCCCGTACTATGGCCAGGAGCTCCCTTCGCGTCACACAGTAGCGTCGTTCAGCCTTATTAAAGGTTCTGCTGAAGTACGCCACCACTCTCTCCCCCGCTGGCCCCACCTGGCTCAACACTGCCCCCATTCCGACATCGCTGGCATCTGTGTCTAGAATAAACGGCAGACTGGGGTCCGGGGTGGCGAGGGTAGGAGATTCTGTTAGGGCGTTTTTCAGCCGCTCAAAAGCCTGTTCACATCCTGCTGACCAGTCAAAGTCACTATCCTTTTTCTGCAGGCGGAACAGGGGCGCAGCAATACAGGAGAACCCCCTTACAAACCGCCTGTAGTAGGACGCCAGACCAAGGAAGCTCTTTAAGTCCTTCAAGTTTGTGGGGGTTGGCCAGTCCTTCACCGCCTGCACTTTCTCCTCCAGCGTACTGATACCCTCACCCCCGATTTTGTGTCCCAGGAACTCCAGCTCTTTTCTCATAAAGCAGCACTTATCAGGGTGGAGTTTCAGGCCCGCTGCCGCTATCCGCTGTAGAATCTGCCGCAGGGATGCCAGAGCTGCCTCGAAGGAACTTCCGTGGACCAGGATGTCGTCAAAGTAGACCAAACATTCCTGTCGGGGAATATCGGCCAGCACCTTTTCCATCAACCTTTCAAACGTGGCCGGCGCATTGCATAGGCCGAAGCAGAGAACACGGAATTGCCACAGCCCCCTGCCTGTGCTGAAAGCAGTCTTTGGTCTGGCTGCGGGGCACTTGCCAATACCCGCTACGCAGGTCCAGCGAGGAGAACCAGGAAGAGCCGGAAACCAAATCCAGGCACTCATCGATGCGGGGCAGCGGGTATGAGTCTTTCTTAGTCACACTGTTCAACGGCCTAAAATCGACACAGAATCTCATTTTGGGGCTCTTCTTCTTTTTAACCATCACAACCCCCGAGGCCCAGGGGCTGTCGGAGGGTTCAATGACGCCAGCCCTGAGCATCTCCCTGATCGCACTATCAGCCGCAGCCTGATGCGCCAGGGGGAGGCGGCGAGGGCGTGACTTCACAGGCCGTGCATCTCCCGTGTCAATGTCGTGCTGCAGGAGGTGAGTTAAACCTACCTCGTCTTCTGACAGAGCAAAAATGTCCTTGAACTCCAGCAGCACCTGCCACAGCTCCTCCCGCTGTGGATGATCTAAATCTTGGCAGCTACGTGTCCATATGTCCCTCACTACTGCCAGTCTATCCCCCTCCCCCATTACAGTGTGCTGGTCTGAGGCAGGAGAACCCACCACGGTGGCTAAATCAGGGTCAGGGGACAGGGGTGCAGGGGGGTAGATCGGGGGCGGAAGGTGTGCCTCATGGTGCACCCCCGCTGCTCTCGACTTTGGCGGGTGTAGGTTCGGGGCCTGTGCGGGGCGCACCAGGTCAACCATGGGGCCCCCTGGAAAGGTCAGCGTGTTATTCCCCAGGTCTAAGACACTCTGTGAGGCCCGCAGAAAGTCCAGGCCTAATATGCAAACGTCCTGCACCGCTGCCACCCACACCTCCAAGTTCACTCCCAGGCCCCCCACCTGAATAGGGACCAGTCCTTTTCCCAACATCGGGGCTAACTCACCAGTCACTGTACGCAGTTTTACTGTAGTTGGTTCCAACTGGGTTCCTACCGGCACCACGTCAGGTCTCATCAAGGTCGCAGTGGAGCCAGTGTCGACCAGAGCTGTGCACGGAGCCCCTGCCAGGGTGATGGGGATGTGACAAAAATCCCCTGCACGCGTCCAGCCCACCACCCTCGCGGACTCTGTGCTGTCGTCTGCTTCTGGGGGGAGCTGAGCCCCGCACCCCCAGCTGTACCGTTGGGCTCTGTCCACCGGCGCCCCGGCGGATTGGGACACAGAAGAAGGGGCCTGCGCCGTCCCGCCTACGCAGGCCCTGAGGCGTTTCCCTGCACCGGCACGGTCTGGGCATCGCACGCTGATGTGGCCCAGCTGTCCGCACGTCCAGCAAACAGGAGGGTCTCGGCGAGGACGAGCACCGCGGCGTGAAGATTGTAGAGACACGCCTCGAACCAGTTCGGTCAATTCGGCCGCCCAAGCTGGCACCCCCTGGCCCGGGGCCTCCGGCACCGCAGCCCTCACCACCGGGTCATACTCGCTATGGTCGCACCCCGCAGAAGCCACCACGGCCTCCCTCTCCAAGGCCATCTCCAGGGCCTCGTGCAGATTGCGGGGGTGGGAAAGTTGAGTCTGGATGCGCAGCTCACCAGGGATAATGGCGCAGATGAGCTGGTCTCTGGCCAGCTCGTTCTGCACGTCGATGGGCATGTGGGCATATGCTTTCTTCGCTAGCATCTCAATGTCATTAGCCAAAGCGCGAAGCGGCTCACCCGGTTGTCTCCGTCTACTCGTCAGTTCGGACCGCAGGACAGCAGGCTGGCCACACTGCCCAAACCGCCGCTGCAGAGCACCAACCAGAGCCCTGTAGTCACCCCTCTCCGCTGGGCTAAGCAGCAGCAGGCATGCCAAAGCGTCGTCAGTGAGGCACAAGGCTAGCTGGAGTGCTTTAGTGTCTGTGGACCAGGCCGCAGCATGCGCTAACAGTTCAAATTGAGCATGGAAGGCCTCCCAGTCAGCCTTACCGGAGTACTTGGGGGTTTTCACATTTGCCTGGCAGGGCCGGGCGCCACTATCGCCAAGCACGGGCCCCGCGCTGTTCGGGGCGGGCGTCTCCGCGCCCGCGTATATTCCTGCAGTCGATGGGCTAAAGCCAGCGGCGGCCGCCAGGCCTCTGGCAGTCCGTCTGAGGCGGGCCAAACGCTCTCCGGCACTGTCCGCTCCCTCAGGACCCAGCGTGCCCCCAAAGTCACTGTCCATAGCCTCTCTCTTGATCTTCGGGCGGGCCCCGGCCACATCTCGCTGCGCTGCCATAGTTAGCACAGGCTGTCAACTGAGGTAGCCGAAGCAGGGCTAGCCGACGGTTAGCAGTTTGACTTCTGACACCAATGTAACGTTGTAAACACACTTCCACAGTCGGCGATGTTCACAACAAAGGTCGTCTTTATTAGCAAAAAACGGCTGCTGTAGGCCACAGCCCCGCCAACCACAACTACAACAACGGAACAGCAACACACACACAGGCAAGCTCTCGGTCTTTTCTCTCTCTCCATGCTGCCTTCACGAACCTCCCGAACAGTCCGAAATCCCACAACATCAACACGCTCTCTAACTAAGAGAATCGCTACATTATATATATATATATATATATATATATATATATTAACGCGTTAAAGTCCCACCCCTAATATTAGGGGTGGGACTTTAACGCGTTAATTTCGATTAATTAATTATGGGGAAATTAACGCGTTAAAAATTTTAACGCATTTTAATCGCACTTTGCACCGTGGAACGTTTCTCAGTGCGCGAGTTCCCGGCATACAGATTATATCGACGCACAATGTCCAAATTAGGGGCCGCATCCTGCGAAGGACCCGGCTCACGTCTTTCGCAGCCCACGAACACCACAAAGGCCGGAAGTGAGCGGCTAGCCTTCATATCAGCTGCCGTCACCTCTGTGTAGCTCATGTCGCCTAGCAACCGTGAGTGTGAAGCACAGCTGTGTAAAAACAGCTGGTTAAACGGAGAACGAACTTTTTCTCCTTTTTGTGGTTTAATTTTAAATCTTTAATTCAAAATAAGCTGTTAAAACAAGCATAACACATTTCAACATCAAGGAATACAGCTGAGAGAATGATTAATTTCCAACTATAACAAGTGAGACATTAATGTTGAATAAAACTATCCAGTTATGATGCTTAACTTTAATTTCAGGACTTTGCTTATCACAGGAGCACTTCCACCCTTCATTGGTCTGTGTAGTAGACTGGTGGGAAAATAAACAAAATTTTGAAGTTTAAGCTTATGTGTATTGATTCATTCATCAACCAAACTTAAATTAATATTTATCATGTCAAATATTGAAATGCGATTAAAAAGGGATTAATTTCGATTAATTAATTACAAAGCTTGTAATTAATTCGATTAATTTTTTTAATTGAGTCCCACCCCTAATATATATATATATAGTATATAGTATATATTATTAGTTATTATATATATTATTAGTTTGGATGGCAACAAAGAGAGGAGAAGTAGTCAGAACTGAGGGGATTACACTACCAGAAGGCAACATTGCAGACATTGAGGACAGCTAAAAGTACCTTGGAATCCTACAGCCAAATGGAAACCATGAAGAGACCGCTAAGAAAGCTGCAAACTCCAAGTACCTGCAGAGAGTAAGGCCAGTCCTGAAGAGTCAGCTGAATGGGAAGAACAAGATCCAGGCTATCAACACCTACTATGCCCTGCCAGTTATCAGATACCCTGCTGGTATAATAAGCTGGCCAAAGGTGGAGATGGAAGCCACTGATCAGAACCACTCTCCTAGATGAAACAATGAGGATCCATGAATATATCAGGAAGATGGCCACAAAGGATCATGTGCTTAGTGAGTACCTCAGGCAGCAGAAACCCGAGAAAGAAGAGGGCGAAGAACAGGAACCATCATGGAAGAACAGGCCTCTGCACGGCATGTACCACCGGCAGATAGAAGAAGTGGCTGATATAGAGAAATCCTACCAATGGATGGACAAGGCTGGACTGACAGACAGCACAGAGGCACTAATCATGGCAGCACAAGTGCAAGCTCTGAGTACAAGATCAATAGAGGCTGGGGTCTACCACACCAGGCAAGACCCCAGGTGCAGGCTGTGCAGAGATGCTCCTGAAACAATCCAGTACATAACAGCAGGGTGCAAGATGCTAGCAGGCAGGGCATACATGCAACACCATAACCAAGTGGCCGGCATAGTATACAGGAACATCTGTGCCGAGTATGACCTGGAAGTCCCGAGGTCAAAATGGGACATGCCCCCAAGGGTGGTTGATAACAACAGAGCTAAGATCCTGTAGGACTTCCAGATACAGACAGGCAAACTTGTGATGGCTAACCAACCGGACATCATAGTGGTGGACAAACAAAGGAAGAAAGTCGTGGTGATAGACGTTGCAATACCAAGTGACGGGAACATCAAGAAGAAGGAAGACGAGAAGCTCGATAAATTCCAAGGGCTCAGAGAGGAGCTGGAAAGGATGTGGAAGATGAAGGTGACAGTGGTCCCCGTGGTAATCGGAACACTTGGGGCAGTGACCCCAAACTGGGAAAGTGGCTCCAGCAGATTCCTGGAACAACATCCGAGATCTCTGTCCAGAAGAGCGCAATACTGGGAACAGCTAAGCTAAGGGGCAAGCTGGAATTTTTTTTTTTATATATATAGCAATAAGCAGACAACCTAACAGTGTGTGCATACCCTGTAATACCCTGATCGATACCTCAATGTTAGAATAAAAAAAAGTCAAACTAAACATTTCTAAACAATAAAAACTCAATAAAATCAAACAAAGAAATCAAAACTAAAATAAGAATTACGATGATAATAAAAGCTTTAAAAACCATAAAAACAAATTAATGGGTATTTCTGTCACATGTTGCATTAATGCAGCTCATCTCTGCTGTTTGTGTATCTGCTGATGAATTGTGTATCAGGTGCTGCAGCTCTGCACACAGGAGTTTATTTTTCCATCATGAAGTGAAATTAATATATAACTGTGGGCGAGCAGCCAATCAGCTTGAGCCTGGTACTCCTGCAGTGATGACATCATCTACTTCTTCAACTCATTTTAACTTCTTTATAGTTTTTAACTGTTCCACAGAGACCAGAGAGAAATACGGTGAACTGTCCCTTTACCCCAGCCCGCTGAAGACTCATAAGGTTCTGACTTTAACTCATTTCATTAATTAATCGAACTTTTAACTAATTTAGTTAATTAATACACTGTAAAATGTTTAGTGGAATCTTATCAAATTAATTTGATTTGATTGACAGACATTCATTTTATACCAAACACATTTTCCTCAATGAACTGTTTGAATAAATGCACCAAAATGATTACTTCCTGTTTGAGGGTGAAGAATCTTTTTTATTTTAGATTGTAGGCGGAGACAAAAGTCACCTGACCGCAGTAAAAGCCCCTCAGTAGAGTTTCAGCTTCACAGGTCGTTCCCTCACCTGCTGTGGGAACGTTCAGGTTTATTTTACAGTTTCCAGAAATCATACTGAAGGCTCACACATAAACTATCTGTACACTTATTTCATATTTAAAATAATTCTGAGGGGCTGATTTGTATTTTTGGGGTTTTTGTGTGTGTGTTTAAGCAGAATGCTGATCTGAGATCAGTAAATAAAGCACATTTCCTTTAATCCACTTCTCTGCTCACTCTCAGTTTCACATGCAGTCAGTGTGCACTTCTTCTTTGCTTCACCATCAGCTGTCATGTCCTGTAACATTAACTGTATATGTGACTGTAAACAGGGACAGAGATCAGGCTCGTGCACATGCACGTGCACTCATTTTCTCAGTGAGCGTCTATGAGAGCACTCTGTGGTGCTCACAGCTCTGCAGAGGAGAACGTGAACACACAGAGGCAGAGACGTGTGCACAGTTAAACACATGAGTATGACTCAGTGAGCACGCAACAACATTATTGATACTTCAGGTACTCAGTCAGAGCAAAAAAAGAAATAAACTAAAATAAACAGTACTGCAAGAGCTAATCCTAAATATCTAATTCAAGCATAAACAATTAGTTTAAACTACACTGACTGCTGTGCAAAATTATAATCATACAAGCACAGCATATCAAAGGTATAAAAATGCAAACGTATTGGATGTGACAGCGTATAAAACCTTCTCCAAAGTCAGTGTTTTCCTCGTCACGCTGCTGCGACTGCTGTGGATACACTAAGCTACTATCCACAGAATAATTAACATGAACTTGGCTTTTCATTAATTAATTCTATGATTGAATTTTACTTACAGTCATAAAATTATGAAGAAAATCAAAAGTAAGCAAAAGAAAACTGAAAGCCAACATTCAAACCTCTAAAGGCAGTAATACCTGAATGGGTGAGTGTGTCCAACCTTTGACTGTTACTGTACATTTTGTAACAGTAGAACCTCATGAGGAATAAATGGGGAAATAAAGTGGACCTAATTTAGAGCCTTGTTGTACTCCACACGAGAGAAGATGAACAGATCAGTGATCAGGTGAGCGGGGTCATCCTGTTCCCAAACAGAGAAAGAACAATCAGTCGGTCAGAGATGACAGAGATCTGCAACTCTGAGAGGAACACCTGTGCGTGATGATGACTTACCTGTCAATGCTCCACCAGTCAGAGGAACAGATTCTTTGTCCCTGTTCCAGAGAAGACAGAGGACAGGCGGTCAGGACGAGACAAACAAATGATGGTCGACACACATCTCTGGCTCCAGTTTCACAGAGAACAAATAATGATTTGCATGATTCCACTTTGATATACAATATAAATAAAATAAACCGGATCAGTAAAGGAGACGGACTGAGAGATGAACAATGCTTTCAGTATTCTGGTGTAAGTGCAGGTTCTAGCTCTGCAACATTTTGGATTTAAACCTGCAGGATGTGTGCTGAGGTCAGAAGAGTTAGATATTCACTTCAAATGATCCTGCTGTGGTCTGAACATTTCACTGCAACTTTACAACAGATGGCAAACAAAGAGGAAGAGGACTTTACACAGAGGCTGGAGGTCCATCAGGGACAGATGTTCTCTTTTTCCTGAAGCCCTGAAATCGCTCTGTGAAGCTGGCACCATGTCGTTCTGCAGAGGAGACAAAGAAGAGTGGCTCTCTTCACACATCATGTGGCTCTTAATGCGTCTGCAAACTCAGGTGAGATTTATCGAGAATATTTGAAAAACTGGAATCAGGACTGTAACAGTTACTCTGTGAAATCATGGAAAACTACGGGAAGATCTTCTTTATTTCAAGACAGAAACACCACAAAGTTACACTGACATGGATAAACAAGGAGCAGCGTTCCTCCACTGAAGGAGCAGCAGGTGGAGGCACGTGCTGACAGTGGGACCTGCTTATTGACTCATTCAGCCAACAGTGACTGCTTCAGACTGACCTCTGTGACGCATTTACTGACCTCTGTGACGCATTTACTGACCTCTGTGATGCATTTACTGACCTCTGTGACACATTTACTGACCTCTGTGACGCATTTACTGACCTCTGTGACGCATTTACTGACCTCTGACAGTTAGTGTTACTGCTTTCTGTCTCAGAATGTCTTCACCCTTGGAGACTGTGCACATGTAGAAACCACTGTGCATTTTCAGAGGGTCTTTCAGGGTCAGACTGAGGTCTCCGGTTCTCAGTGGCTCTTCACTCATCTCAGTGCGACCTCTGTAATTCTGGCCCTGTTCTTCTAGCTGGTTTTGACCGTCCTGATACAAGTGGACTATGTCGTTGGTATCAGCACGTCTCCACTCCACTGTGACATCCGTGGGCAGGTCAGCTGTGGTTTTAAAGGGCAGCAGGACAGACCTTTTCCCCTTTGTTACTTCCACCATCTCCACCTGGTAGTCTGATAAAACACAACATGAACTGTATAGACTGAAGTGATGCATTTACTGACCTCAGATATGTTTACAGACCTGTGACACTGAGTATCACTACTTTCTGTCTTAGGATGTCTCCATCTTTGCTGCAGACGGTGCAGGTGTAGACACCATTATCTTTGACGCGAGGATAACTCAGTTTCAGACTGAGGTCTCCGGTCGTCAGCGGCTCTTCATTCATCTCAGTGCGGCCTTGATAGTCCTGGTCTTGCCTTTCAGGCTGATTTTGGCTGGTCTGATACACGTGGACCTTCATGTCTCCATGGTCAGAGCGTCTCCACTCCACTGTGACATCCTCAAGCAGGTTAGCTGTGGTTCTGAAGGGCAGCAGGACACGCTTCACCCCCCGTGTCACCTCAACTGTCTGAAACTCGTAGACTGATAAAAAGCACAACATGAGTTGTGTAGACAGGCAGAGGTTCTGTGCGGTGTTTAAGGTTCAAATCAGTTTTGTCTATATAGTGCAAACTCTCAACAAAAGTATATCAGAGTGCTGTACAACACTGATCCCATTGATCAGATCATCCCCCTGAGCAGCACTTGGCAACAGCGGGAAGGAAAAATTCTCTTAACAGGAAGAGACTTCCAACAGAACCAGGATCAGGGAGGAGCAGCCAGACACCACACACAAGTACTAGAGTCATGTTATTCACCTATTCTATATTCATTTTAGTGAACTTCAGCTGACCTAACCACAACATAACTGTGTATCAGTTGTGTTAGTATATAAGTAACTGGGTATCAGCCTCATGAATCTTCACAGCAGGGGTGCTGCTGAGTGGGGAATATCTATTTGAAATGTGACTGTGGGGTCTGGATTCAGACTGCGTCCTCACAGTCACCCTGCAGGCTTCCTGGCTGCTTCACTGAGAGGGGGCTGTTAGGGCTAAACATACAAAATGTTCCTGTGGCTTCCCGAGGCCTGGAGGACATGGGTCTTTTTCACACTGCCTCTCAGCCACCTCTAGATGGGGCATAAAATATTTTAAGATTTCTTGTTGTCCCCACAAAAGTTGCCCCCTGCTGGCCATCAGAAAGAATGCAGACACATCATATCAGAGTGTTGGCAATACGAGGTGACAACAGACCATACCACAGCCTCAATGATGTGTCTACTGACCTCTGACACTGAGCACCACCACTTTCTGCTTCAGGACTTTTCCACACTTGTGGACGGTACAGGTGTAGACACCACTGTCAGCGAGACGGGGCTGTTTCAGTTTCAGACAGAGGTCTCCAGTCCTCAGCGGCTCTTCATTCATCTCTGTGCGACCTCTGTAAACCTGGTCCTGTTCATCTAAAAGCTCTGAGCTGCTCCGAAACACATGGACTTTCATGTGTTTGGAGTCTGAGCGTCTCCACTCCACTGTCACATCCTGAGGAAGGTCAGGTTTGGTTTTAAAGGGCAGCAGGACAGACTCTTCCCATTCTGTCACCTCCACCACCTCCATCTGGCTCTCTGAAAGGAACAGAGAACAGAGAAGAACATGAGCTGCATACAAAAGTTGTTCCATCACAGTGGGGCAGCACTGTAGCCACCTGAGGTTTTCTCCAAGTCTTCAGGACCAGCATGCCGAGCTTGTGGTTTTCACTGAAGCACAGAGAGGCAGCAGGAGCCACGTCTCTGTCCTGGATTCATGGAACAAACACAAATACCTTTGTTTGGACCCTGGACTGGTTCTATGTGACGGACCCTTCATTGCTTGTTGTACTAAGAATGTGGGGTCATACATACTGTAGGCATCAATGTGAGAGTGAATGTGTTGCAGTTAGTCAGATATTTCATGATCTTGTCATATTCATGCTAAATGAATCTGACAGATTCAGATTGCCAGCTCAGTCAGTCCATTTGTGGAGGATCCAGACTGTGAACAAAGAGCTGTTACACTAACCTCTGACAGTGAGGGACACTAGTTTCTGAAGCAAGACACTTCCATCCTTGCTGCTGATGGTGCAGGTGTAGACTCCATTGTCAGTAAGGCGGGGGTCCTTCAGTTTCAGACTGAGGTCTTTGTCTCTCAGTGGCTCTTCCTTCATCTCTGTGCGGCCTTGGAAAACTTCGTCCTGTGTGTTTGAGGGTTCACTCTGATACACATGGACCATCCTGGGTTCAGGGTCGGTGAGTTTCCACTCCACTCTGCAGTCCAGAGGAAGATCTTCTGTGGTTTTAAAGGGCAGCACCACAGACTTCACCCCTTCTGTCTCCTCCACCATCAAAACCTGGCTGTCTGAGAGAAGAACAGAGCAGAAGATAAGACATGCAGACAGACACATCAAAGTTAGTGAAGCTACACGTGAGTCTACCAGGACCTCAAGGAAGGAGGTCTATGGTTATTGTTGTACTGATGCATGAGGTGGAGGACACAAAAGAAGAAGCTCTTTAGGGCCACAACCTCTAAGTGATGCCACACTGCACCAAAGCACAGACTGATGTGTAAAGTTATATCATTAATGTACTAACAGTGTACCAAGTAACCATGTTCTACACAGCCTGAACACTCCGAGGCCGGGTTTCCTATCAGTCCTTTAAGGAACAGTTCTCCAGGCTTCATGAAGCACATTCAAAGCTCTTCTTTGGATGTTTCTGCCTTTTGTTTTAGTCTGATTGTAGCCCACATACTACTGATCGGTATGAATGGGCCCTGAGTTCGTATTCAACGACATTAATTACTTAACCACTATAACATCACACACTCTACAATTGGAATTAACAATACCACACTTTAATTAGAAAACCACCAAAAACACACTTAAATCAATATTTCAGTTCTTTCAGGTCAATTAACGGTTCAAATATACATGTATCCCCACACACAACAGTCCCAAATAATGTTATTAAACAAAACAAACCCGTTGCAGGCCTGATTCGGAGCTCGGGTACGGTGAGACCAGAAACTTTGCGGTCCTTTCACTCAATTAGAGCCAAAATAAAATAATAAGCCAACAGTACCTTTTTCCAATATGGCGGTGCAAACGTTCAGTCCACGATGTCCCACACAGGCAAGAAGCACAGGGAATACCCGTCTGGTCGCCGTTTCCCGCGTAGCCAGAGGAACTCTGAACTATAGGTAGCTCAGAGCGCTATCTGGGATCCTCTTTTGTCTGTGTGCGGTTAAGAGTCAGCTGAGTCCTGTAGCGATTAGCCGGGCTAGCCAACCGCAGCGTTCCAGACGATCAGCGCGGCTAATTTCCTGCTCGATTATCCAGCGAGCAAACCACGACTTTCAAGTCCAAACACTTACAGGCGTAGGCTGCGCCAAATTAAACTGTCCTCCTTCCGTCCACCTGGCCGATGTCCGAACACGGAGTACCAGTTTAACTCGCCATAAAACTTTCACTTTTTAAGTCAAAGTCTAGCGCACCTCTCTTCTCGGGTCTCTCTTTTTCCTTCTCCCTCGTGCACACTCACACCACCTCCAATCAGCAGCCAGTACAGAAACAGGTGACTAAAATGAAACACTAGATTGGCTTTCCTTCACAACAAATGAAATAAACAAATAAAATAGAATATTTATGGCAAATTAATTATCTTAACACCTTAACATTTGAAATTTTAACATTCACATAAATGCATTTAACCACATTCAATCAACTTATTTATGTCCATTTCCTACAGGGCTACACCCTCCCCCATCAACACGTCTGATGTCCTCAGCAGACTAACACCTTAAGTAACTTAATGAACTGCATGGTAACAGGAAATGGGTAAAGTGTTTAACATTAGCTGTCTTTTTAGCCCTTTCCAATCTGTATCACAATACCTCTGTGTACAATAGTCAATGGTTGATCTCGAGATTTTCCTGGTTTATCATAGGTCAACCTTACTACTGGTTTCACTGACCTTTTGGGCCTAGTCCTCTTTGTAGGTAGTCTTGAGCCAGGGCTACTAGACTGTCTTACACCTTCATCACTGTTCGAACCATCGTCAGGCTCAGTGCTGGCTTCATGGTCAGTGTCACGGTCAGAGTCTACAGGAGAATGATCTGGTCGGTCAGAGTAGTTGTCACTCAGTGGAATGCAGTCTCCCACCTGTTCCCCTCTACTCACAGTGTCATCCCTCCTCTGAACCATTTTCTCAAAATAAGTCCTATAGGGTCTAGATGGCAAACCACCCTCAAAATCAGATGACTCACTTGAACTCACCCCTTCACTTTGTATGGAATGATGGGTGCTAACCCTCTCAGGCCGCTTCTGGCTGTCTAATCTCTTTGCTCGCTTATTGGATGCATCCTGCGAGTACTCCATCATTGGGATTCGCACTAAGTCTCCTATAGGAAGAAGATTATCCCTATGTAATGTCCTGACTCTGTCCTTGCCATTCTGGGATTTTACTTTGTAGACCGGCAAGTTTGGCATTCTGGTCACAACAACATAGGGAACGTCACACCAGCGATTCTCAAGCTTGTGTTTCCCTTTTATTCCAAGATTTCTCACCAACACTCTGTCACCTGGCTCTAGAGTCTGGGCCACAAGTCTCTTGTCATAAGTCCTCTTGTTTCTCAAGTGCGACTTGCCAGAGGCTTCTGCAGCCAGCTCATAAGCCTTCTGCAAATCCTCCTTCAGTTTGGTGACATAGGAAGAGTGCTGATGTTCTGCCCTTTCATTTAGATGTGTCCCAAAACACACATCCACTGGAAGTCTAGCTTCTCTTCCAAACATCAAGAAGTACGGCGAATATCCGGTAGCATCACATTTAGTGCTGTTATAAGCGTGCACAAGATGTGTAACATGCTGACTCCATTGCCGCTTCTTTTCCTGCTTCAGAGTCCCTAGCATTGACAACAAGGTCCTGTTAAATCGTTCGGGCTGAGGATCACCCTGAGGATGGTACGGAGTAGTCCGCGACTTCCGTATGCCAAGGATTTTCAGCATTTCCTTAATGAGTCTCGACTCAAAGTCTCGTCCCTGATCTGAATGAATCCGGGCTGGCAAACCGTAGTGCACAAAATACTTCTCCACCAAAACCTTGGCGACTGTGAGAGCCTTCTGGTTTTTGGTTGGAAATGCTTGGGCATATCTTGTGAAATGGTCTGTGATCACTAGCACATTACTTATTCCTTTGGAGTCAGGCTCCATGGACAGGAAATCAATACAGACCAACTCCATCGGCCCTGTGCTGACTATTTGGTGCAGTGGTGCCACTCTTTGGCATGGAGTTTTCCTCAAGAGGCACTCTCCACAGTTTTTTATGTAGTGTTCTGCCTCGACAGACATCTTGGGCCAGAAGAATCTGCTTCGGAGCATATCAACTGTCCTTTCCACGCCCATATGACCTAAGTCATCATGCATGGATTTCAGCACCACAGCTCTGAATTCAGCAGGTAGCACCAGTTGGTAAGTCTTTTCTCCTGCCCGACTTATACTCAGTCGGTGAAGGAGTCTGTCTTTCATAATCAACTTTCCCATTTCTCGTTTCATGGCAAGTAAGTCTGGGTTTGTCTTGATCTCATCTGGCCATCTGCCACTCTTTATGGCCTCAATGGTTGGTCTTATTACAGGATCTTGTTCCTGTGCTGCCATTAGCTCAGGCTTGGACAATTGCCTCAGATTGTTCAACTCCAAGTTTGTAGAAAAGGTGTAAGCCTCAGGCACACAATCTGGATGGGCTCCAAGCTGCTGCGCGTATCTTGGTGAGTCCTCAGGAGAATTAAGGCCACCAACTCTCTGGCAAATAGACTTAACACTCTCCTGAGAGATGTTTCGCATTTCTGTCTTCCTTTCTCCTGGCTCCATCCGGGACAACAGATCAGCATCAATGTTGTTTCTGCCAGGTCGGTAAACAATGTCAAAGTCATACACTGACAAATCTGACAACCATCTATGTCCTGTCGCATTGAGTTTTGCTGACGTAAGGACATAGGTTAGCGGGTTGTTATCAGTGTACACTGTAAAGCGGACTCCATAGAGATAATCGTGGAATTTCTCAACCACGGCCCACTTAAGAGAGAGAAATTCAAGCTGATGGATGGGATAATTCTTTTCTGATGAACTGAGTTTACGGCTGGCAAATGCAACCGGCCGAAGCCCTTCAGGATGCTCTTGATACAAGACTGCACCAAGACCTGACAGGCTAGCATCCACATGCAGCACATATGGCTTACTAGGGTCGGCAAAGGCTAGAACTGGTGCATTCGTGAGGCAGGTTTTAATAGCTTCAAATGCCTCGGGGCACACTTGATCCCATCTGTCTCCAAAGGGATCCCTCTCATCCAAATAGGCATGATTCTGCCCTGTCTTGGGTCTCCTTCCCCTCTGAGTTGGGGCGTACCCTTTAGTGAGGTCTGTCAAAGGGCGGACAATAGCTGAGTAATTGTGGATAAACCTCCGATAGTATCCACAAAACCCTAGAAATGATCGCAAGGTCTTAAGGTTGTGTGGCCTGGGCCAGTTCACGACAGCCTCCACTTTGCCGGGGTCGGCTGCGACACCTTCTGCTGACACTATGTGACCCACATACTTGACTTGCGTCTGACAGAACTGACATTTGTCAAGTGAAACCTTGAGTCCTGCCTCTTTGAGTCTGTCCAACACTTTCAGGAGTCTCTCTTCGTGCTCCTCTAGTGTTTTCCCAAACACTATTAAGTCGTCCAGGTAAACTAGTACCTGGAGCAAGTTCATGTCACCGACGACCCTCTCCATCAACCTTTGGAAGGTCGCAGGAGCTCCAGTGATGCCTTGAGGCATCCGCTCAAACTGATAGAAACCTAGCGGACATATGAAAGCGGTTTTCTCTTTGTCCTCCTCCTTCATGGCTATCTGGTAGTAGCCACTCCTTAAGTCCAGGACGGAAAACCATTTGCTTCCAGATAGACAATCCAGAACTTCATCAATCCGGGGGGTTGTGTATTGATCAGGCACAGTGCGGCTGTTGAGTGTGCGGTAATCAATGCACATTCTGACTTCTCCGTTTTTCTTTCGAACAATGACAATTGGAGAGGCATAAGGACTCCTAGACTCCTTAATTATGCCTGCTGCCAATAACCTCTGTATGTGACGACGCACATCATCAATATCAGCTGGAGCAATGCGTCTGGACCGCTCACGAAATGGTCGCGGGTCTGACAGACGAATTGTATGCTCTACATCTCTGGCTAACCCCACATCAAGTTCATGAGAAGAGAATACATCGGCCCTTTCAGACAATTTCTGACGGAGCCTGGCTTTCCACTCCTCTGGAACAGGAGATGAGCCAAAGTTGATAAGACTGATGTCAAATCCCTCAGACACCAGCTGTTGTTCTGACATGGTTGTAACAACATCAGTCGTGCACAGACAGCCTAAGGTGGTGCCAACTGGAATCTTTATGTCTTTAAGTGACTCGTTTTGCAGAAGAACTGTGAACTGGTTAGCATCCACAGCATTGCTTGGGATTGTCATGGACTGTAACAATACACCAGCGGGAAGAGGGTTGGTAGAAGAAGCTTCTACCATCAAGATCTCATGAGGCAAGGGCTGTTTTAGCTCAACTTTACAGGTTGCTTTACAGCTGCTCCCTGCAGGTAGCACAAGAGAACCAGGACCCTGCCACTTGACACACCCTACTTCATCATCATCATCTTCTTCAGGGCAAGCACTGTGCACCATCAAGGGTGAAACAGACACACCTGAGGTACCCTCACAGAGCTGGGCTAGCCTCTTGGGAAGGTTGGCACTGGCATTGGTTCCTAAAATCACTGGAGTCTGGTCAGGGCCTGGGGGGTCAGGACATATCAGTGCTAGGACTGACATAGTGGTTGGTGCTCCCACTACTTTCTTTGGAAACTCTATGTCCACCACCACATAGCCACGATATAGGTAGCTTGAATCACTCAATCCCCAAATGTTTAGCCGACTCACAGGGTGAATAGGGATATCTGATAGGTATCTCTGGTACCAAGACTCAAAGATTATGCTGACTCTTGAGCCGCTGTCTAATAATGCCTTACACAGGTGCCCATTGACTTTCAGTGGCTCTAAAGATGGTGGCCCAATCAGGCCTTCTGGAAGCCCATGGGACTCCAACACGTCCACTGCACTTTTCCTAACTGTACCAGCCACTTCTTCGGGGATGGTTTTACCTGTAGCTGGTTGGGGTTTACCCCTGGTTTTCTTGAGAACTCCAAGGAGTCTCTGAATAACCTTGCTCTGGTTCTCAGGCTTGTTACACTTTGGCGCTATGTGGCCATTTTCCCCACAGCGGTAACAAAAGCGTTCTTCTGAGTCAGGTGACTGCCTGGCTGATGGAGTCCCCACCGCCATCACAGTTGGAGAAGCTCCTGCCTGACAGGACAGCCGTGTACCTACTTTCTTTTGCAACTGCTTCACTTGTTTCTTTAGGGCAACCACTTCAGGGTCCACATTATTCTCTGAAGCTAGCTCTCTGCTATCCAACTGCTTTTCACCCTTCTCTGTTTCTGCAGGAGAATGGGTAGCAAGTGCTGCAAACATGGCTTTTACTTCTTTGAGTTCTGCTTTCAGGCTCTGTATCTCAGATTGCCTGTTGTCAGCTTGTGGCTTAACTTGAACCGAGCTCACTGAGCGGTTCAGCTTAACTCTGGAAGCTTCATATTCTTCCTCTATGCGAATTTCTCGCAGTAGTTCAAGGAAGGTTGGGGGTTTGGTCCTCCTCTCTCTAAGACGGAGGTTAATTAGCATTAAGTCAGCATCTACTGCACCTTTAAGTAGCTGCTCAACACGTGCGATGTCCATACTGTTAACTGGGATACCACCTCTTTGTACAACTTTTGTCAAAGCACGCTCTAACCTGCGGAGAAAATCAGACAACTTTTCCCCAGGTTGTTGCTGCAACAGTCTAAAGGCAAAATACAAGTCATCTCCGGACTCTGCCAGTCCAAAGGCACTCTCTAACGCCTCTAAACATCCTTCAGGGGTCACATCCGGATCAGATAAACGCACTGCTTTTATCACATCTAACGCTGGCCCCTTTAAACTCTCTATGACTCTCCTCCTTTTTTCTTTTGGAGAGCCAGGACACTCTTCGACCAGCAGGTATGCTTGCTCTAACCAGTGGTCAAATTGTTCCTCACCGGCTGGGGTGGGGATGTTACCTGAAAAAATTCTCAGGCGTCGGTGTCCTGCATTCTCTGGGGACGGTTTAACTGTTTTGTCCAGCAGGTCACCAACAGCACGCAAGATGGACTCAGTAGGAGACACTGGCTGTGATCCAGCCAATAAAGCTTGCACATCCTCGGCAGACTTTCCTTCAGCCTCCAACAGAGCTTTCAGTTTACCAGCAAAATCTTCCTCAACCCCAGGAGTTTCAGCTACTACACAAATTGGCCATGCTGTCAATCCATCGGGAGAGCGAACTTCTTTTGGGACTGCTGAGTCAGTCACTTTTTGTCGACACTCACAAAGCACTAACACTTGATTGTCTGTGTCACTTAGTTTTTTTTTTTTAGTTAGCATTCGTCCTCTGACTCTTACGCGCCCAAAACACTTGATAGTCTGTAGTGCATCTTCTATCTGCGCAATCTCTGTGTGCTCTGGAACTACAGTCAGTAAAGCATGACTTTCATCTAATGTCTCTCCCCTACACCAGTTCTTCAATCTGGTCACTAGGTTGGTATCCATGTCAAAGATCCTCTATTAACATTCCCTCATGTAATACAGTTAGAAACTCAATAAATTTTTTTTTCTTTGTTTGTTTTTATACACATCAAATATAACACAATCCCAGCGGTGCCTCCATTTATGTAGCCCACATACTACTGATCGGTATGAATGGGCCCTGAGTTCGTATTCAACGACATTAATTACTTAACCACTATAACATCACACACTCTACAATTGGAATTAACAATACCACACTTTAATTAGAAAACCACCAAAAACACACTTAAATCAATATTTCAGTTCTTTCAGGTCAATTAACGGTTCAAATATACATGTATCCCCACACACAACAGTCCCAAATAATGTTATTAAACAAAACAAACCCGTTGCAGGCCTGATTCGGAGCTCGGGTACGGTGAGACCAGAAACTTTGCGGTCCTTTCACTCAATTAGAGCCAAAATAAAATAATAAGCCAACAGTACCTTTTTCCAATATGGCGGTGCAAACGTTCAGTCCACGTTGTCCCACACAGGCAAGAAGCACAGGGAATACCCGTCTGGTCGCCGTTTCCCGCGTAGCCAGAGGAACTCTGAACTATAGGTAGCTCAGAGCGCTATCTGGGATCCTCTTTTGTCTGTGTGCGGTTAAGAGTCAGCTGAGTCCTGTAGCGATTAGCCGGGCTAGCCAACCGCAGCTTTCAGACGATCAGCGCGGCTAATTTCCGCTCGATTATCCAGCGAGCAAACCACGACTTTCAAGTCCAAACACTTACAGGCGTAGGCTGCGCCAAATTAAACTGTCCTCCTTCCGTCCACCTGGCCGATGTCCGAACACGGAGTACCAGTTTAACTCGCCATAAAACTTTCACTTTTTCAGTCAAAGTCTAGCGCACCTCTCTTCTCGGGTCTCTCTTTTTCCTTCTCCCTCGTGCACACTCACACCACCTCCAATCAGCAGCCAGTACAGAAACAGGTGACTAAAATGAAACACTAGATTGGCTTTCCTTCACAACAAATGAAATAAACAAATAAAATAGAATATTTATGGCAAATTAATTATCTTAACACCTTAACATTTGAAATTTTAACATTCACATAAATGCATTTAACCACATTCAATCAACTTATTTATGTCCATTTCCTACAGGGCTACATGATCCCACACGGCTTCAGTAATATTAAGATCCAGAGGAGGCCAGTCCATTTCACTGTGTGTTTGTATCCAGGTATAATTTTACTGCACTGGCAGCCCAAACAATGACAGAGCCTCCACTGGGCTTTACAGACAGCTGTAGCTACTGACAATGATTTGAACCAGAAACTTCAAATATAGCTTCATCATTCCATGAAACCTGCTAACCCAGCCATTGAGGGGGGCACCAGCACGTGTACTCAGGCCACTGCCAAAGCTGGATTAATGGGTATGGCTTCAGTTATCTCTATCTCGGTCATATTCAGAAGTAGGCTTGGATAGCATGGAAGGACCTAGTGTGGGCATCTTTACTGGGATTCAAAGCTCTAACTCATCGTTTCCCAAACTGTGGAGCAAGCTTCAACCTGGGAGAGAAGTCATGCTGAACAAATGTTGAACATCAGCTCAACGTCCTGACAGACTCTCACAGCAGAACAAGGAAACGTTGCAGGTAGCAAAAGTCTCCACCTTCACGTCTGCTGTGTACGTAGATCCGTTGCCCCCCCCCCCCCCCCCCCCCCCCCCCCTTCCACACACACACACACTCCAACCTCCAATCCAGCAAAGTGGGGCAAAGTGATGGGAAAAGTTTGAGAACCACTGACCTAACCTACTGTTCCAAAGACGATAGTGTTGGCACTACCACTATCCAACTGCTTTGGTGTTCAAGAAACTACCAACAGCTGCAGTAAGACCCCAGGTGGTCCAGGAGGAGGACTCCTTTTTCCCTCCTCATCATTTCTGACTGTTTTTCACTAGTTGCAACTTGAGTTGCTGCAATGAAAATCCAGCCAAATGGACAAACCTGCTGCATCATACCTGCTGGGTGTTTCATCCTTTTATATTTATAAAACATGAAGACCCCGACGCCGACAGCCAGGAGAGCCAGGGGAAGCAGGACAGCTACGAGAACGATGGGCCATCTTGGAGGAGCCTCTGTGGAGAACAGAAGCACAGAACCTGAACATCACCAAAACAACACGTTCACTTCTCTCAGCTCTGCACTCTGAGCTCATCTGCAGAATAAAACAGATCATGATCATTTTTATTTAATGTGATGGATCACCATCGGCTCGCGGACCATCTAAAATAAATACATGTTAGACACTTCATGTTTTTTTATTGGAAAAAAATTCATATTCTGGAATATTTATGATTAGCAGAAAACATTTATATTTAATATAAGAGAGACAGAGACTTCTGAGATGTGCTGTTCATGCTGTACTAACATGATATCATCAAGTTATTACTGAAAAGAAGATGAATTTTTTGTACAACCTCAGACAGACTGTGTGATACTCGAACCAACAACCATCCCATGTTGTTCTGCCCATTATGCTCAGTTTGAACTTCAGCAGGTCATGTTGGTCATGTCTGGATGCTTAAATGCAGAGCAGCAGAGAACTTAGTACCTAATGAAATGGCCTATGAGTGTATTTCATGACCATTCCACTGACCGGTCAGCAGCAGGGTTCATGCAGCTGTGTTAATGTGTTTTAGGATGGTTGTAATGTGTGAGGTCATCAAGTAACTGCTGCATTGTGCAGCCGGAGGAGTTACCGGGAAAGCTGCAGCATTTCTCATCATGCAGCCAGACAGCAGTGCAGTGTGTGATTTCAGACACTTACAGACTTACGAACAGCACTGACCTTTGACCTTCAGTTCTACAGTGATACGGGTTTGATCTTGTCCAAACATGCGGGGGATGCAGGTGTAGGTTCCACTGTCAGAGACTGCAGGGTTCCTCAGAGTGAGGCTGAGCTCTCCAGTCTGCAGAGCGTCAGCTCTCATTGATGTTCGATCTTTGTAACGCTCGTTTTGGTCATTGAGATCATCTCCGCTCTGCAGACGCATGTGGACTGTTGGGATCTTGAACTCATCACGGTCCCAGACCACTGCTGTGGCACTACTGGAAACATTAACTGCTACCTTACAGGGCAGCAGGGCAAACTCCTCCCCCTCATACACCTCCACCCCTGAGGCATGCTGGGAAACTGAGGAGAGGAACATGACAGAGAAGAGAGCTGTGAGTCAGTCTTGCTGTCCTCAGTGTGAGTCACTGTAGGGATGATTTTAAATTTATACCATCAATTACTAAAGTGGTCAGTATGTAATTCTTTGATACTAACAAATTTTGTAATATATTCTGCAAACATACGCAACATTTTCTCTTCACAGTATGAATATTTTATCAACACAACACAAAGCTCGAGCCCATCTTGGATGCTTCAGTAAATCCAAAAACAGTGCTGTATACAGAGAGCACAGCAGGCCCAGCTTCCAACAGACCCTCATCATCGTCACACTGATGATGATGTGGCTGATTTGGCTTCATCAGCTGTAGGACTCGGCTGTCCAAACAGAAATCATAACTGCACTGGTTCTTATGTAGTGCTTTTCTACTCTATGATGAGCACTCAAAGTGCTTATACAGCACGTCTCATTCACACTCATTCATTCAAGCACTTCTTTCTAAGCTTTGGAGCTTTCTATCTCACATTCACACACATTCGTACTCCGACAGCTGCATCAGGGAACAACTCTGGCTTCAGTTTCTTGCCCAAGGGTACTTTGGCATGCAGACTGGACCAGCCAGGAATCAAACCACCCAACCTGCCAAGTAGCAGGTGGCCTCCTCTGCTTCCTGAGCTACAGCCAGACAGGAAGAGGGAAGATTAGCTTCTGGTCCTCCGTGGTTGGAGCAGTCGGTATTTGGATCTTCTTTTTAGTGCTCAGAATAACCTGAGCAGACTCTGAGCAGCTGCTGCAAACTGGCATTGAAAGGAAACAGGGCTGATTCTGCATTCAGCAGCTGATTACTCAGTAATCCAGTATCCCACCGTAGTACTGACAAGTTACACATCTACTCCTCTGACTTTCAATAATCAGTAAGGAAAGTCAGACATAATGGCACCAAATTACCAATATTGATTAAGCTCTTATCAGTCATTGAATCCATAGATCATGGTCTGTACGTTTTGACCAATTTAATTTACAGCTCAGGTGCATATTTATAACTCTTAGATTTTCCTCAGTCCTGGTTCCAGCTGTACTGATTCCCTTTATCCCTCTGAAGAAAATGTTGGGGATTATTTTTTACTCAGTGAATAAAGGACAAATGTTTAAAGGTAAACTCCAGTAAATGAATTAATAAACAGTGGATCAACCAAATAATAAACAATTAAATAATACATTAGACAGAGAGCAACAGATCAGAAAGTAGTAGACTAACTTCTCTGTCTCAGTGCATCTTATCTTGAAGACCGGCCACAAGGACGCATAATTAAAGCATCAGGAGAGGAGACGTACAGGAATCTGAGACATGAAAACCAGCTTGAACAAGACTGAGTGACGAAGGTCAACTCGGAGCACCCAGAGATTGTTTATGTATAGATAAAAATCTGTCAGTATAAAAATGTTGTGGTTAGACAGGAACACGGGCTCAGAGAGAGAGCACACTCTTACTCTGAGTCCCTGCATATGCATGTGTGATTTTTCTGATTCTTTAATACATTAAATGCCTTACTTTTTAATTAAAGTGTTTCAGGTGTCTTCCTTCATAAACAACCTGTTTACCTGTCAAAAACCTGACACGGTTTATGATGATTCATATTTCCACTAACGCCCTTCAGTCTGCAAACCACAGTCACACACTCTACACATCACTCTATCTACTCTTGAAGAATATTTGTGTTGCTTTACATGGTTCAATGTGGATCTTATTAAGAAATTCATGGCACACCCCGTAAACTCAGTGCTCTGTACTTAAAAGCCTGTGAGGTTAACATCAACATATCTGTCATCATATTCTTGTTCCTTTCATGCAGTCACAGTGATACACAACATATGCATCGCTTTGTGAACATATCGATGGATTTCTCAAAAAAGTCAGTTCTTACCAGCATATTCCACCGTACGCTTGTTCCTAATATCTGTGAAAAAGATAAACTACTTTGACCTGGTTAATGATAATGTGTGGTTATTAGATGAGTCAGACCCATTATGATCCCTACATACAATCAAGAAGTAGGTATATGTTAGAACTGCATTCAAAAAGCCACTCAAGCTCTCATCAGTAAATGCCACCATCTTCTTGTTTAAGAGTACGATGCTGCAGGGGCTTCAGGGGCAGTCCCTGTGAGGTAAGGGTGGGGGGACCACCCTCTCTCTGAGAGCCAGCAGTCTCTTTTCTGAAAGACAGTTTATTTAAAAATTTGGGTCTCTGTGTTTAAGTGAATGCACTGCTCCTTCTTTCTTCGTCTGTAGACGCTGTGGTGCAGGGTGCACAGGGTGCAGAGTACAGGGTGCGGTCAGAGGGTGCTCATAAAGACTTTGGCTCAAAGTTCTTACCGTGTGCGAGCAGCAGGAAGGGCAGCCAGCTCTTCATCCTCCTCTGAGAGAAACTAGAACCAGCACCGAGTCCCAATAAAAATACTGCACACCGAAACTGCCCGGAGCTCATTTACACACACACACACACACACACACACACGCGCACACACACACACGCACACACACACACGCACACACACACACGGCTGTTAACATTCCAGCTGTGGACGAGAAACAGGAATGTTTCACTTTTGATTTCAAGTGTTTGATCTGAACCTTCAGAATAAAAGCTCACAGGTATGAGTGAGGATATATTCAGAGACTCAAAATTATCCATTAAAGTGAAAGTCCTGCAGTGACAGTAAAAGCTTCCTGTTGTGTTACGCTTGTGCTTGTTTGTGTGCCAGCTGCATACACTCAACCTAAAGCCTGATTTATGATACTGCTCTGTGTGCATTTGCTTATGTATTTGCCTATGGAGAGCTCATTGAGGCGAGTGCTTAGACACCACTAATGTGCTCCAGTGCATTTATACAAAACCACAACTGCACATGCTCGACGTGGATGCACGCCGGTCCGTGCTGATTGGTTGACAGGTGTGCCAGAGCAGAGCTCATTAAAGAGCACAAACAGCATGGAAAGCACTGTCTGAGGCTGCAGTGGACACTTGTGTCAACGCTGAGTTTCACTTCAGCTCTGTTTGTGTTTTAACGTCCTCCTGTGCAACTGACAGACCAACAACAGCACCAAAGCACTGGCTCACAGACCGGTCGGACCACATGCTCAGTACACTGCTATCTGATAACAGACGCTGCAGGTACTCTCTGTCTATAGCAGCCCACAGACTGCCAACGTGCTACCAGCCCTGAGCCATACATACATACAGACACACACACACACACACAGACACCAGAACATCTTTTATTTTAAGTTTGTTTTCCCATGGGTGTGTGTATCCTCCATCACTCTGGTTATTTCTAAGGTATTCCAGTGTGTGTAGACATTTTGTAATTTCCCACTGTTTCCACTGCACTACTGTTACCTGTGTGTTAAGGCTGAGCTAGGCAGGTGAGTGGCTGAGAGGAGAAGGGGGCGGGACTTCTGTGTGTGTAACCAATTAAAGACGACTTTTGCTGACAGTCTCTCACCCATCCTTTCAACGTCCTGACAGATACTACAGTATCAGGCTTGACATGGAAGCCAGTGGCCTTGAAAACTTTTGTGGGATCTGCAAAAGTAACTTTGTTTTCTCCATTGTCCCTTGTGGGTCTCTGTAGTGTGACAAACTGCATAAAAGTGTCACCTTGACTAGTGTGGGACATTTTTTAATTTTTACCTAACCCTTTATAACTGAATTACAGAGAGGGTGTATTTGGTGGCCTTTCTTATCTTTTGGAGACATGAATAGCTTTTGTGTTTTTGTTTGATTCAGAGGCTGAGGGCTGGATGTCTTTGGTGGTGGGATTTGGACATTTCTCCAAATGTTCTACAGCTGCTGAAAAGATTTCTCTGTATTATTGTGGGGTCTTTACCTTGCAGTATAAAGCACCTTGTGACCCAGGTTTCTCCAAGTTTCTCCAGCTTATTCCAATTTGATAATCAAGAGCTGAGCTGGCAGCTGTGTCAGTGAAGTGGGCAGAGCAACTTCCACCACTCTGTAAGCCAGGCTGTAATGTCACAGTGGACAAAAGGCAGATCTAGGCCTTCCAAACCCACTAAACAAATCTGTGCAGCCTGTGAAACTCTGACAAACAGAGAGTTTCATAGTTGATGCAAACACATTCACACTCATCATCTGTGAGTGATGGAGAGCAGGGTCAGGAAGCACAAGGAAAATATTCCCCAGCATGCCCCACTGTCATTAAACCTTTTCAGAAAAGGTGCTACTTTTAATCAGAGGAGTGTGAAGTGACTGAGTAAATACTTAGAGTAAGTAGAGTAGAAAAGCACCATATAAGAATCTGTCCTTTTACCATAGTTCTGCAAAGCTTACTGCAAAATATAACAACAGCTTCATCCCAGACCTCAGCCTCACTCTGAGGAACCCTACAGGCCCTGACAGTGGAACCTACACCTGCACCACCTGCAGAGCTAGTCAAGATCAGAGCAAGATCCATGCGCAACTGAAGGTCAGAGGTCAGTGCTGTAGGTCAGGGTCAGAGGTCAGAGTTCACTTTATGCAAAGTGTCTGAAATCACTCACTGTCCACTTTATTTGCAGTTTGCAGTATTGTGGTGCTTTCTGGCTACACACTGGACTCAAAACTATCCCATGATGCAATATTAAAAGCTGGTCTCTAACGAAGCATCACGGACCAGCATGCATTGCACTGCAGACGAGAGCAGCAGGAAAAGCTGTGACAGAAACATTACTTTGACTTTCAGTTTGCTTTAGTCGTTTCATACCTGAGGAGAGAGAGAGAGAGAGACCCTCTTCTCTGGGCACACTGTGATTGGCTCACTGATGAAGCCAGTGCTGGATCAGGAGAAGCAGCAGTTAGGTCAAAGGTCACTTTGCTGATTGAAGGACTAGAACAAGAGAGAAACACGGCACAGCAGAACACAGAGCAGCTGTTCAGGCTCTCCATAAAGTTATTACAGCTGTTACACACTTTGATGAAATATGAGACAGCTGTGAAAATAAAAGATGTCCCCAGCAGGGGGCGCACTCTGACAGTCTGTGATTCACAGTGAGAGTGCAGCAGTGACAGATTTCATTTTCACAGTGTTGACATGTTGCTGATGTGAGAACAGCAGTTCTCAGGAGGCTCTGTGTCTTCAGTCTGCTTCTAATCTCTAATATCTGACAGGTTACAGCCACACAGCTCTGACAGGAGGCTGCTGCAGAGCAGGGCTCCATTTCTGAGACAGACTGCAGAGTCATTAGTTTGACCAAACTCACTATAATATGTGTTTATTTTCTGTGGTCCAGCAGCTGATGGAGAGCCATCACTTTAAATAAAGAGACCCGAGTGGGGTCTGAAATGGTTTTATGGTGCAGACACAGAAGTGAATGAGTGACAGATTTCCTCCTGCTGTGAAGTCATCGTGTTTGGATGATGTTCATGTTTCTGTTCTCCACAGAACGTTCTCCAAACTGGCTCTGGGTTCTCTCTGTTATCCTGCTTCTCCCGGTGCTCCTGTCGGCTTTGGGGGTCTTCATGTTTTATAGATAGTAAAGGATGAAGCACTCAGCAAGTATGAGGAGTATCTTACTGTTAGCAGCAATAACACACTTTAATAATCTACTGATTTATCAGCTGCTGATGAACACATTTCACATTTCATGAGGTGATGTGAGGCCTAAAGAACAGCTGGGTCCAAACTGAGGAAAGGCATCAGGGAAGTGAAGCAGCTGGGTCCTTGGCTTCCTCACCAGCAGACCACAGACCATGCATATGGGGGAGCGGGTCTCCTCCAGCATCACCCTAAACACCGGTGCACCACAGCGCTGTGTGTTGAGCCCCTTCCTCTTCTCCCTCTATACACAAGACTGCAAACCCTCCCATGAGACCAACACCATCAGAAAGTTTGCAGATGACTCCCAGACCGTCCTGTCCCCAGCCACCTCTACCAGCTCATCAGGGGGAACCCCAAGGCATTCCCAGGCCAGCCGAGAGATATAGACTCTCCAGCGTGTCCTGGGTCTGCCGCCATTACTACTCCATGCTACACCATAGAGCAGGTCTATTCAGTTAGTTTTTCTTCTGGGCCAGATTTGAAAATTTTGAGATGCCACTGGGCCGAAGACCCCTACTTACATTATTTCTTGAGATTTAACTCTAAATATGCTAACACCTGAACTAAGTCATAAAAATAAATAAAGGAATTCACAATAAAGGCTTTATACCGCATCATTTATTGATAAGCAAAATAATTCAAGTGCATTGCAAATTTTAACATTTGGTCCAAACCTTGACCAGAATATTTTTAACAAGGCATCTATTCACCACACATATGTTTAATAAAAAAAAGTAATAATAACAACTTTTTGCAACAGTAAAGTCTTCTATAACATTTTAGATGTATTTGCAAAAGTGCATTTGTTGAACTAGAAAGACCAACTGATGCAGTGCATTAAATGTTTCAACAAAAGAGATTGCACCAAGTGAACACTTAATAACTGTAAAATTAAAGCTTCTTCTGCATATTCAAAGTAATGCTGACTTAATGAGTTCAGTCTTAGAGTTCAGTCTTTGGGGTAAAATAAACACATTTATCAGTCCAAGCAGGGTTAAAACGGCGATTTTCATTGTCAATTTTACGTTTTTGACCTGTCAGTGACATATTTTGGCGGTTGATTAACCAAGAGCTGCCTGGCGTGGCACTTGTGGTGTGCATGTGAATGTAGGTAAGGAGAGTAGGTGTCCTCGGGTGAGTCGATGATCCTGTCCTGTGTGACTCGTGCGCACCACCGGTAAGTCCCTGCTTCAAGTGTATGTTGTGGTGTTTTCTTTTTGTTGCAACTGCAAGTTCTGTGTTTTTTTAATATATTCTGTAACAAACTAAGTGGCGGTGTCTCTGTCCTAAGTGAAACGAACCTGAGTGTCTTTTCAAATTTAGTAGATTGGTATTTATTGGGAGTATATTTCCTGGGGTGAAATTCCTTGGGTGGTGTTGTTGGTTATTATTTTATTGTGAACTTCAACTTTAGCTCACAGACCAGTTTTAACCCCCCGCGTTGTGCTTGCCACATACAGAAGTCCAGTAACAAAACACCATTTGGGTTTAGATCAGGCAGGCCGTTCCTCCGAGTCAAACCCCTCCAGGTCTCACTGTCATTGCCCACGTGAGCATTGAAGTCTCCCAGCAGGACGATGGCGTCATTGGATGGAGCACCCTCGAGCACCCCGCACAGTGACTCCAAGAAGGGTGGGTACTCTGAACTGTCATTCGGCACATAGGTGCAAACAACAGTCAGAACTCGTTCCCTGGCCCGAAGGCACAGGGAAACAACCCTATCGTCTACTGGTGAAAACTCCAACATACAGGCAGCAACGCAGCAAGGTAACATACAGGGGGATACAAGAATGCCATACCATGCCATCCATACCGCTTTATTTATAAAGCACTTTAAAAACAACAACAGGGCTGACTAAAGTGATGTACAATAAAATAAAAGACAAACACAGACAGAGGACAATAACAATATAAGGACAATATAATAACACAACAGAGGTGTAAAAGTTAAAAGAAAGAATTAAGAACTACAAAAAAGTATCTTAAAATCACAAAGTCTCACACTGGGTCGAAGGCCAAGGAGTAAAAGTGTGTTTTTAAGCGAGATTTAAAAACAGCAAGTGAAGGAGCCTGTCTGACATACAACGGCAAATCATTCCATAATTTTGGAGCTGCAACTGCAAAATCTGTATCACCTCTGAGTTTGTGCTTTTGGAACAAGTAAAAGCATCCGGTCTGCTGACCTAAAGGAATGAGATGGAACATATAGGTGGAGCAGTTCAGACAGAGAAAATGGGGCATAACCATTTAGGGATTTAAAAACAAATAAAATAATTTTTAAAATGGATTCGTAATTGAACTGAAAGCCAGTGAGGAGAAGTTAAAATTGGGGTGATGTGCTCTCCCTTGCTTGCACCAGATAAAAATTGAGTGGCAGCATTTTGCACCAGCTGTTGGCAAACAATGGAGGCCTGGCTGATTCCAATCAAAAGAGCATTACAGTAATCAAGAAGAGACATCATAAAAGCATGCATTACCATTTTGGGATTACCTTTGGAAAGAAGAGACTTGAGTTTTGATGGTTGCCTCAGCTGGAAAATGCAGGATTTCACCACTGCGTTTACCTGAGTATCATGCCTCAACGTCTGGTCCATTTTCACACCTAAATTAGGCACACTTAGTCATCAGTGCTGACACAGAAGCTTCTATCAGAGAGGTAGGATCTAAACCACTGGAGAGCTGCACCTGTGATGCCCACACACTGCTCCAGCCTGGAGATGAGGATCTCATGGTCCACAGTGTCAGAAGCAGCTGAGTCACCAGAGTAAGTTGCTAACAGAATATCATTAAAAACCCTTAACAGAATGCACTCAGAGCTATGATGGGTTTTAAACCCAGACTGGAACACTTCCATATATTGCATATTCATCCAGGAAAGGTCTTTAGGTGGGCAAAGACAATCTTTCAGACAAAAATGTTTGCTTGGAGATGAGCCTAAAGGTTGATAAAAACCAACAAATCTAGGCCAGATTTCTCCAGCGAGGGCTGCACAACAGCATGCTTAAAAAAAGTTTTGCACTACACTAGAGGTCAAACTACTATTCATAATGGTAAGAATGAATGGATCAAGGGTAGGTAAAACTTCTTTAACAAGCTGCAAGGGGACAAGTTTAAAGGAGGAACCTGATGCTTCAAACTGGAAACCAGCTGCTCTAAAAAGGAAAGTGAAACAGGCTCAAAGTGATCAAACACAGCCGAACCGGGTATTAGGGTAGATGGATCATGAGAAGTTGGTGAAATGAGGGCCCTGATAGTTGCAACCTTCTCTAAGAAGAAGTGAAGGAATCGATCAGAAATTTCACTGCAAGCTTCCAGAAGGACAGGTTCACGGACATTTAGGACAGAGTTTAGTGTGGTAAAAAGCACACGGGGGTTGTGAAAGTTAGAAACAATGATATCAGAAAAGAAGAATATCCACCCCAGCTCGCCACCTCTTACTGAGGGCAGCTCCAGACTGGAACAGAGTCCAGCCCCTATCCAGGAGACTGGTTCCAGAGCCCAGGCCATGCGTTGAGGTGAGTCCAACTATATCTAGCTGGTATCTGTCCACCTCACGCACTAGCTCAGGCTCCTTCCCCACCAGAGAGGTGACATTCCATGTCCCAACAGCCAGTCTCAATAGCCAGGGATCGGTCCACCAGGGCCTTTGCCCTTGGACACCACCCGACACACACTGCACCCAACCCCTACAATGGCGGGCCCATGTCTTCTCTTCGGGATGCGCCTGATGAGGCTAGTGCCCGGCCATCAGACGCTCTCAAGCTCCCTTCCCAGGCCTAGCTTCAGGGTGTGGCCTCGGTAACCTTTTCCCAGGTAGGGTAAACTGTTCCTTTGGTGATGCTTACATAGGGGTCCACTGAATCGCCCTTTGTCTGGCCCCTCATTCCAGCACCAATTTGCCAGAGGACACCCTACCAGGATCACAAGCACCTGGACAACATAGCTCCTGGGATCACTGGGACACACAAACCCCTCCACCATGACCAGGTGGTGATTCGTGGAGAAGGCCTCCAGTAACTCTGAAAAATTTAGGAGTCAGTTTTGACCAGGATTTGTCCTGTAATGCACATATTAAAAAAGAAAGAAAGAAAGAAAATATATATTTTATTAGGACTGGGGTTCCTATTATGCAGTCTTTCTACATTCACCTCTTTTTACTCTGTTTATACTCCACTCTGCATTTAATCATTATTTATTATTAATCTCTGTCTCTCCCCTCTCAGCAGATGACTGCCCCTCCCTGAGCCTGGTTCTGCTGGAGGTTTCTTCCTGTTAAAAGGGAGTTTTTCCTTCCCGCTGTCGCTCTGATTGTTGGTGATTTTTCTGTATTCCTTATACAGTCATGGCTGAAAATGTTGGCACCCCTGAAAATTTTCCGGAAAATGAAGTATTTCTTGTTGAAAATTATTGTAATTATACATTTTTTGTTATGCACATGTTCATTTCCTTTGTTGAAAAAACACTAAAAAATAGGGGGAAAAAACAAAATTCATATAATTTCACGCTAAACTCCAAAAATGGGCTGCACAAAATTGTTGGCACCATTTCAAAGTTGTGGGTAAAAACCTTTGTTTCAAGCATTTGATGCTCGTTTAAACTCACCTGTGGCAAGTTACAGGTGCAGGCAATATAAAAATCACACCTGAAACCAGATAAAAAGGAGAGAAGTTGACTCAGTTTTTGCATTGTGTGTCTGTGTGTGCCACACTAAACATGGAGAAAGAGGAGAAGAGAACTATTTGAGGACTTGAGAACCAAAATTGTGGAAAAATATCAACAATCTCAAGGTTACACGTCCATCTCCAGAGATCTTGATGTTTCTTTGTCCATGGTGCACAACATTATGAAGAAGTTTACAGCCCACAGCACTGTAGCTAACCTCCCTGGATGTGGATGGACGAGAAAAATTGACGAAATGTTGCAATGCAGGATAGTCTGGATGGTGGATAAACAGCCCCAATCAAGTTCTAAAGAAAATCAAGCTGTCCTGCAGGCTCAGGGTGCATCAGTGTCAGCACCAACTATCTATCGACATTTGAATGAAAGGAAACTCTATGGCAGGAGACCCAGGAGGACCCCATAAACATACAAAAGCTAGACTACAGTTTTCCAAAATGTACATGAGCAAGCCAAAATCCTTCTGGGACAATGTCCTGTGGACAGATGAGACCAAGATAGAGCTTTTTGGTAAAGCACGTCATTCTACTGTTCACCAAAAACAGAATGAGGCCTATAAAGAAAACAACACAGTACCTACGTGTACAGTCAAATATGGTGGAGGTTCAAAGATGTTTTGGGGTTGTTTTGCTGCCTATGGTTCTGGATTCCTTGACTGTGTGAAAGGCATCATGAAATCTAAAGATTACCCAAGGATTTTGGGTCGTAATGTAGGGCCCAGTGTCAGAAAGCTGTGTTTGCATCTAAGGTCATGGGTCTTCCAGTAGGACAATGACCCCCAACATTCTTCAAAAAGCACAAAGAAATGGATGAAAACAAAGTGCTAGAGAGTTCTGAAGTGGCCAGCAATGAGTCCGGATCTAAATCCCATTGAGCACCTGTGGAGGAATCTTAAAAGTAATGGTGGGAGAAGGCACCCTTCAAATATCAGAGACCTGGAGCAGTTTGCAAAAGAAGAGTGGTCCAAAATTCCAGCTGAGAGGTGGAAGAAACTTGTTGATAGTTATAGGAAGCGGTTGATTTCAGCTATTTTTCCAAAGGGTGTGCAACCAAATATTAAGTTGAGGGTGCCAGTAATTCTGTCCAGCACATTTTTGGAGTTTCATAGAATTATATGAATTTTGGCTTTTTTCTTCTTCTGTTTTTGTGTTGTTCTAATACACACAAAGGAAATAAACATGTGCATAACAAAAGATGTGTAACTGCAATAATTTTCTGGGAGAAATACTTCATTTTCTTCAAAAATTTCAGTGATGCCAACATTTTCGGCCATGACTGGATTATTGTAGGGCCTTTACCTTACAATAAAAAGCACCTCTAGGCAACTGGTGCTGTGATTTTTTTTTTGCTATGTAAATAACACTGAACTGAAATAAGGAGGTAGGGATGCAAAATCTGAAGCTGACGAATATTTACAAAATAAAACAATGTCTACAGGGCATAAACTACCAAAACTAGAACCCAGAGAAGGATAAGGAATTTGAGGAGCAGAAGTTCAAACAAGGAACAAGAAAAACAGACAAAATGACATGTAACAAGGAAAACTATAAATACACAAGAGCAAAAAAGGCAAAGGTGCAACCAATGAGGGTGAGGCAGAGTGTCATGATCCTGGACCGGTGGCCCAGTGTTTTGAGTTCTATTTGTGAAGTTCTGTTTTGTTCTATTTCTATTTCTGGTTATAGTTTAGTATTAGGATTGTAGTTTGCCAGTATGAGACACAGTACGAGATGATTTTTTTTTAACCTACCTATCCCAGTGTATCACTTTCTGTTTTCCTGCTAAAGGTAGCGCCAGTAAAATGGCTGCACGACCTCAGACACCTGTCCATCCTGTTTGTTTCTGTTGTTTGTATTTCTCTTGGATGGGTGTTCTGGAACACAAATTTCGTTATATGTTTACATATAATGACAATAAAGTCTTCTTGTCTTGTCTTCTTGCCTTTAGTTTTCCATGTTAGTCCTGGTCTTCCCTGTGCTCCTATGTGCTGTCTGTCTTGGCCCTTCTCTGTGTTTAGTTATCTTCCCATTGTTTCCTTGTACATGGTATTTAGGTTCCCTCTGTGTTAAGTTTACATATGTGTCATGTTTAGTCACTTCCTGTTTTATTTTGATGACCTTGTGTTCATTGTGCCTTGCGTTTAGGTTTTCTTCCCCTTGTGTATTTTGTTCACCTGTTTCCTTTCCCCTCATTATCGCCCAGTGTATTTAAGGTCTCTGTGTTGTTTAGTTCCTTGTCGCGTCATCCTTGGTTTTTTCCCTGCTGTGTGCTTTATGCCATGTTCTTGTTTATGCTGCGTTAATGTTTATGCCACGTTCCAGTAGTTTGGATTAAAGATTTAAGTTATCGTCATGCATTGGGGTCCTCTACCACACTGGCCACAGCCAAAACCTGACACAGAGAATCTCAAAAGGAAAGAAACAGACAGAGACAAGAAGTAAAATTAACTGGAACATACACAAGAAAAGTGATGATCAAAATAAATAATTAGAAACACATAAGTGGCACACATAAACACCAGAGAAACTGAGATAGAGACTAAAATCATGGATGAAAGAGTAAAAGATGAAAACATAAAGTCAAAACTAAGAATAGCAACTATAATTCAAAACTAGAACATCTTTAGAGCTGATATGGAGAGTGTTACCCTGACACATTGAGAGACAGCAGGAATAAACAATAAAGTGAAACAGAATAGAGAAACAAACCTTTGCAGTCCTATCTAATATTTCTACATCACGTCAGAACGAGAAAGCAGAAACCGTACCCATCGTATCTAAATCAACCTGCTGCGGTCTCACATCATACAGAAATTCAAAACCACATTGAACTCCATTAAGGCAAACATACCATTATAATAGCAGCAGGTTTATGCAGGGCAAAGCCAGCAACTCTGAATGTGAACAGGGAAGTGAAGATGCTGTAGCTGAAGCCCTCGCTCTGTTGGTCAGACTTCATTTAGTCGTCATCCAGACAACATGAAGGCTGCATCTGTTTCTCTGCTCCTTGGTGAGTCAATCCTAGTTTTACTTTTTACCATAAGAGAGGCATTGAGTTACACACCATGGTTGGTGCAGATGTACACTGATTTGTTGAATATATGAAAGAGATTAGCTAGATATATAAAGTAATATGCAACAGTGGACACTCTGCAGTCCTGTGAAAACCGATGATTCAGTAGCTTTTAGATCCACATTTAGCAGTAATAAGTTGCAGTGATGGATTCCTGTATAACTTTATGAACCTCTCACATTATTTTGGAGGAATTCTGTCTCTTCTTTACAACATTACTTTAGTTCATTGAGGTTTGCAGCATTCATTCATGCACAGCTCTGTTAAGGTCCCACGACAGCAGGTTGAAGTCTGGACTCTGAATGGGCCGTTGCAGTACTTTGGTTCTTTTTTTTGTTCAGCCGTTCTGTCAGAGATTTGCTGCTGTGCTTGGGATCATTGACCTGTTGCATTGACCAAATTTAGGCCAAGCGTGGGACAGATGGCCTCACATTTGGTTCAAGAATACTTTGGTATACAGAGGAGTTCATGACTCATTGATGCAAGGTGCCCAAATCCTCAGCCGTGCACCACCATGCTGAGAGCTGTTCTGAGGTGTTTATGCTGATATGCTGAGTTTGGTTTTCTCCAAACACGGTGCTGTGCATTATGGCCAAGCATCTCCACTTTGGTCTTCTCTGTCTAAAGGACATTGGGCCTCATTCAGAAACAGTGCATGAGGACAAATCTCTGTATAAATCATGCATATGAATGTTTCAAACAGACATCTTTGATTTGTCAGTATTTTTGCACCTGAATTTGTTTGTACTTTGTATGAACAAGTGATGAAGGAATGGCATCAATTGTCATGCTGCTAATCCTACTCCTACTGCTACCAGTGTCTCACTGACATTCAGAACCTCCATTATTTTAGCCCAAAACAGTCCAGTGGAAAAAACTTTGGAAAGGTCCGCCTTTTCTGGGTTTCTCCTCAGACACCATTGTTTTAGTTTCTTCAGGCTGACTTTGTACTTCTTTTTGCATTAGTGGTGTAAGAGTCTCTCTTACAATATCATCAGCACTTTGTGTAGTGGCAGTAAACACATCTCTTTGTATAGAAAATGGGGTGTGGCTTTATGCAGCTTGCACAAGTCTGTTCATTTAGATTCATTTTGAATAACTAACATATACAAAACAGTAAGAAAAAAGCATGCAAGTTAAATGAATCACATGGTAATTTGTGTACACACTTGTTTTTGTTTTTGCTGTTTACACAGTGTGAGAACATTTCTGTGCAAATACTAGTGAATGAGGCCCATTGTTCTAGAAATTTTGTGGTTGGTTCAGATGCAGTGTTACAAACCTAAGCTGTGCAGCCATGCTCTTTTCAGAGACAGAATCCCTTCCAAAACAACTTACTTGACAGTACAATTAGAAAAAGACTGAACATGAGCTTTAACCTTTAACATGCTAACTGGGTTTTTGAGGGAGATATTTTGGAGCATTTTGTCTGACCTTGGAGTGAGTCTGGTGGGATGTGCACTCCTGGGAAAATTGTGGCTTTGTGGTAACACACACCTGAAAACCTCCTTGCAATTTATTTGGTTATTAGCAGATTCGAACGACCTCTCAGGTAAGTTTATGTTCGAGTGTGGTATACCACTTTGCAACCATTTTTATCTAGTAAATGCTAGCAATTACTTGGCAACCAGTTGGAGGATGCACATTTTTTCCTAGTAACCAGTGGTTGCTGAGGAATCGCAGCACTCAAAGCTCTCTCTACTGCAATTCTCATTTACCCAGTCACACTTTTTCGATGCCTAAGCACTTTGTCTAACATTCTCACACATTCAGGCTCAGCTCAGGTTCAGTATCTTGCCCAGATATACTATGACATGCAGACTGGAGCAGCCAGGGATCAAACTACCAACCTTCTGATTAGTAGATGAACTGTTCTATCCCCAAGTGAAGCTATATTCTCAATAATTAAAGTAATTCCCCCACAGTTTTGCCTGAGTGCTAATAAACTGTGACCTTTAGTGACCTCTGCCCTCCTGTTGCAGGTGTGTGTGTGCTGCTGCTGTCTGCACTGACTGTTTCTGCAGGTGAGTTGATGGAAGTGAAAACAATCAGAGAGACTCCAACAAGAACACAAACACATTTACTCTGTGTGTCTGTCCTCCAGTCTCTCTGTCTGTCAGTCCAAACCATCAGCAGTTCTTCAGAGGATCGTCTTCAGTGTCTCTGAGCTGTGTTGATGATGGACAGACAGTTGATGGATGGACAGTGAAGAGGACCAGAGGAGGACTCACTGAGGACTGTGGAGCAGCTGGAAGGTTTGGGACGGTTCATGAATCCTCCTGTGTTCTGGATCTCTCTGTCTCCTCTGGTGGAAATTTCTTCTGTGTAAACCTTTCTGGACAGCAGAGCAATGAAGTCTCCATCAGTGTTTCAGGTACAGACAGATGTTTGCAGCTGTCTCTCTGGTGGAACTCTGTCTCTGAATCACTCTGTTTGTGTCTTTGTTGGTCAGATGGTTCTCTGATCCTGGAGATCCCTGCACTTCCTGTGAGGACAGGAAGTGACATCACCCTGCATTGCAGACAAAAGAATGGTGACACAGTCGCAGCTTATTTCCGTTTTAATGGAAGTGTTGTTGGATCTGGACGTAAATCAGAGCACACCATCACTAACATCCAGCAGTCTGATGAAGGGCTCTACTCATGTTCCACTGATAATCTGGGATCATCTCCTCAGAGCTTTCTGAGGGTCAGAGGTCAGCACACTGAGATCACTTCCTGTTTAAAGACCAGCACTAATCTGCTGACCTGATAATAAACTGACTGAACCATCTTCATCATCTCTCCTACAGCTCTTCCTCCTCATGTACAGAGCACCACAGCCTGCACCTCTCCTGGTATCTCTGCTCCTCCCTCTTCTCCTCCCTCTTCTCCCACAGCGTTCCCTCCTCCTCTTTTCTCCTCCTCCATCATTCCAGTTGTAGCAGGTCTGGTTTCTGTGGTTCTTCTGGTTCTGGTTGGAGTTCTGATCTTCTACAGGAAACTAAAAGGTATGAAGTCTGTCAGACTCAACAGTTCAGTGTGGATTGTGTGCTCACTCGTACAAACATATAAAGCATACAAGAATCAAACAGTGTCACATGCAGGATCACATTTCTAAAGCCTCCTCTGAAAGGCTCTTGGAAGCAGTTTCAGCAGTGGAGGACAAACAGCTTCAGCAGCTTCAGATGCTGAATGAGTAAAAAGAAACAGCTGTTTCCTTTGTGCCATTTCACATTGGTGCATTTGGTTCCTGGCAGAGTGACAGCGGTGTAAGACAGGAGGAAATGACACAGCCAAGGGAAGAACTCTGTAGTTTGGCTGCTGAACTGAAATGCAGGCTGAGAGCAACCGCTTCTTAATATTTCAGATTTTACTAATTAGTTTAGATTTTAGAGTTCTTTATTTTAACTTACTCTGTGTGTTTTACAGTGTATTTAAGTATTAACTGGTTAATTCATTTGTCTTTAGCTGAGTTCCAGTGTCATGTTCACTCTGGGGTTAATTTCTATTTCACATGAAGACTTTTTTTATCTACAGTGAAGTTTGAACAAACCTGTGAGGTTTCACTTTAAACGTACGTTTCTTAAATTAGTTTATAATGTGAAGTGAAACTTTCTGCGCTCCCTGTCAACAGAAAGCAGACAGATGATGTTGCTGTGGTCACAGCATGCTGTGATCATTATACCTTATATATATATCTGTGCTGATGGTGAGGTGACAAGAAATACTTATCATGCTGTTACTTTTTTTTGTAAGTTTGACCCACTGAGCAGACAGATGTCTTTTCTTCTGGTCACCTCCAGTGTTACACCACAGGACATAAAGTTATAATTTTGTTTCTGTTTGTTAATTTAAGAATATATTTTGACATGAAGTAAGAAACTTGACAGACAGGAAAGAGTTAATAAAGAAAATATGAGAGGGGTGAGAGGGTGCTCATTTCTGTTCAGTCCAGGATTAATGCAAAGGTTAGTATAATAATAATAATAATATTAATAATTTTGTGTGGCTTAGTGTTGCAGAGTGACCTCGGGCCCCTCCCACAGAGTCATCCATGCTGAGTCATAAAACTGAACTACCACTGAAGAGGATGGGATGAGGCACATATGCTTAAATGTATACATACATACACTATATTGCCAAAAGTACTGACTCATCCATCGAAATCATTGATTTCATGTGTTCCACTCACTTCCATGGCCACGGGCACACAGACTGCTTCTACACACAGCGAAACACACAGTGAAAGAATGGGTCGCTCTCAGGAGCTCAGTGAATTCCAGCATGGTACTGTCATAGGATGATACCTGTGCAACAAGTCCAATCCTAAAATTTCCTCACTGCTAAATATTCCACATTCAGCAGAATTAGAACAAAATGGAAGTGACTGGGAACGTCAGAAAGGTCACGTAAAAGTCACAGAGTGAGTCATTAACGTGCAAAGATTACGAACTTTCTGCAGAAGCAATGTTCACTATGAAATTGATAGTATCTGTCACATTAGAGAAAAAGTATAGTTGTATTCATTAAAAAGACATATAATAACCACATTTTCAATTCAGTTCATCTTTATTTATATATCTCCAAATCACAACAAACAGTTGCATCAAGGAGCATAATACCCTATAATAATTACAGAGAAAACCTAGCAAAAAACTGAGACCCCCTATGAGCAGCACTTAGCAACAATGGGAAGGAAAAACTCCCTTTTAATGGGAAGAAACCTCCAGCAGAACCAGGCTCAGGGAGGGGCAGTCATCTGCTCTGACCGGTTGGGGCTGAGGGGAGAGAAAAAACATGCTGTGGAAGAGAGCCAGAGATTAATAATAACTAATGATTAAATGCAGAGTGGAGTATAAACAGAGTGAAAAGAGGTGAATGAAAAGAAACACCAGCAGACTAGGCCTATAGCAGCATAACTAAGGGAGGGTTCAGGGTCACCTGATCCAGCCCTAACTATAAGCTTGATCAAAAAGGAAAGTTTTAAGCCTAATCTTAAAAATAGAGAGGGTGTCTGTCTCCTGAATCCAAGCTGGAAGCTGGTTCCACAGAAGAGGGGCCTGAAAGCTGAAGGCTCTGCCTCCCATTCTACTCTTAAGTATCCAAGGAACCACAAGTAAGCCAGCAGTCTGAGAGCGAAGTGCTCTGTTGGGGTGATATGGGACTATGAGGTCTTTGAGATAAGATGGGGCCTGATTATTCAAGACCTTGTAGGTGAGGAGAAGGATTTTAAATTCTATTCTAGATTTAACAGGGAGCCAATGAAGAGAAGCCAATATGGGAGAAATCTGCTCTCTCTTTCTACTACCTGTCAGTACTCTAGCTGCAGCATTTTGGATCAGCTGAAGGCTTTTCAGGGAGCTTTTAGGACAGCCTGATAATAATGAATTACAATAGTCCAGCCTAGAAGTAATAAATGCATGAATTAGCTTTTCAGCATCACTCTGAGAAAGGATGTTTCTAATTTTAGAAATATTGTGCAGATGCAAAAAAGCGGTCCTACATATTTGTTTAATATGTGCATTGAAGGACATATCCTGGTCAAAAATGACTCCAAGATTTCTCACAGTGTTACTGGAGGCCAAAGTAATGCCATCCAGAGTAAGTATCTGGTTTGACACCATGTTTCTAAGATTTGTGGGGCCGAGTACAAGAATTTCAGTTTTATCTGAATTTAGAAGCAGGAAATTAGAGGTCATCCAGGCCTTAATGTCTTTAAGACATTCCTGCAGTTTAACTAATTGATGTGTGTCATCTGGCTTCATTGATAGGTAAAGCTGAGTATCATCTGCATAACAATGAAAATTGATGCAATGCTTTCTAATAATACTGCCTAAGGGAAGCATGTATAATGTAAATAGAATTGGTCCTAGCACAGAACTCGATAATTAACCTTAGTGTGTGAAGAAGACTCCCCATTTACATGAACAAATTGGAGTCTATGAGATAAATATGATTCAAACCACTGCAGTGCAGTAACAGGTAAACAGGTTGTTTATGAAGGAACACCTGAATCACTTTAATTAAAAAAGTAAGACATTTCATATATTAACGAATCAGAAAAAATTACACATGCATGTGTGGGACTGAGAAGAAGAGTGTGTGCTCTCTCTCTCTGAGCCCGTGTTCCTGTCTAACTATAACTTTTGTATACTGACAGTCTCTTATCTAAACATAAACAATCTCTGAGTGCTATGAGTTGACCTTCGTCATTCAATCTTGTTCAAGCTGTTTTTTCATGACCCAGATTCCTCTCATCAGCAGTGGAGCCAGTGCATCTTCTCTCCTGATGTTTTGTCATACAAAGGGATCTTGTCCAGATTAATAACAGAACATGGTGACGTTGGTAATGTTTTAATTGTACGTTCTGTGGCCGAACCTCAAGATAAGATGCACTGAAACAGAGAAGTTAGTCTAGAACTTTCTGATCAGTTGCTCTGTCTAATGAATTATTTAATTGTTTATTATTTGGTTGATCCACTGTTTATTAATTAATTTACTGGAGTTTACCTTAAACATTTGTCCTTTATTCAATGAGTAAAAAATAATCCCTAACAGCAGTACCTTTAATACCTATAGTATGCTCTAATCTCTGTAATAAAATGTTATGGTCAACAGTATCAAAACTGCACTGAGGTCACACAGTCGATTCGAATGTTATCAGTCCATTAAATGCAAGTTCTCAACAATTATCAGACCCATAGTTAAGGGCCAGGAGGGGCCGTCTCCACCTCCTAGCTGGCAAAAAGGTTGTTATCATCGTACTAATTGAATGAATTCTGATGAATTCTGAAACCTGACTGAAACTCTTCAAATAAACCATTTTTAAGTAGTTTAAGTAGCGGTTTCATTACAGCCACCTTGAAGGTCTGTGGTACATAGCCAACTAATGAAGACAGATTGATCATTTTTAAGATTGAAGCTTCAATAATTGGAAAGACTTCTTTGAACAGTCTAGTAGGAATGGGATCTAACAAACATGTTGCTGGTTTGGAGGAAGTAACTATTGAAGTTAACTCTGAAAGATCAACTGGAGCAAAAGAGTCTAAACAAATACCAGCAGTGCTGAAAGCAGCCGAACATGAAGATAAATCTTTGAGATGGTTATGAATAATTTTTTCTCTATTCGCCATTCTCTCTCCAGCTTACGGGTTATCTGCTTTAAGCTGTGTGTTTGTGAATTATACCACAGAGTCAGGCACTTCTGATTTGAAGCTTTCCTTTTCAGAGGAGCCACAGTATCCAAAGTTATACGCAGTGAGGATGTAAAACTACTGAGGAGATAATCGACCTCACTGGGAGCAGAGTTTAGGCAGCTGCTCTGCACTGTGTTGGCACTGAAGAGTATAACAATGAAGGAATTAGATCCTTAAACTTAGTTACAGCACTTTCACAAAGACTTCTACTGTAATAAAACGTATTTCCCACTGCTGTGTAATCCATTAAAGTAAATGTAAATGTTACTAAGAAGTGATCAGACAGGAGGGGGCTTTCAGGGAATACAGAAACTCTGAGTAAGGACCAGGTGGACGATAGACAATAACAAATAAAACAGGTTTTTGAGTTTCCCAATTAGGGTGGACAAGACTAAGAGTCAGGCTTTCAAAAGAATTAAAACTCTGTCTGGGTCTTAAACTAAGCATTCTGACAGTTAGCTCTTTTTGGAGAGCCCCCTTTACTGATGTTGGTTCCTGTAATGTAGGAGGTCAGAGGGCAGACTCTGTGGGGTTTAGTGGTGACAGCTGTGAGGAACCTGCAGTGAAGAGTCTGAGAGTGAAGTGGAGCATCTGCCTCTGCTGTGAGTCTCCTTCATGTTAATTCACATCTGTCTGATCACTTTCTCTGAAACCTCTCATTCCTCCATATTTGATTGATCTGATTGAACAGGAACCAATCAGTGGAGTCATAATGTGTCTCTTTGGTCATGTGACCATTTGACCTCTGATCAGTTTGTTCTTCAGTTTCAGGCCTGTTTCTGCTGACTGCTGCAGGTGAGCTGATGTTTCTACACCTGTGTGACCTCATGACGACCTCTGACCTTAGAATAGAATAGAATAGCTTTATATGTGACATATAATGAAATTACAAATGCTTCTTTCGTTGTGCAGCAAATAGAAATAGAAAAGCATATAGAAAATAGATCAGAATAAGAATAAAACATTTTGTATAACAAATGTTTAAAATGCATTTAAACAGTTAAAGATAAACATCACAGTAAACAAATACACTTCTGAAGGAATACAAGTATCAATACATGAGTCAGAGCAGACAGATATAGATGTGTTGGATATTAGCAGCAGTAGCAGTACTTTGACACTCTGCACAGAGTCAGGAGCATAGAATCAGATAGGGACACGTAATCACTGATAATTGTGATTGAACCCTGTGCTCTGCACTCCAGCTCTGGACTCAGATTTGGCCTACACCCCTACCAATGTTAATACCAAACCTGCACCCTTACACAGAGTTATAAACATGAGTATTGCACAGAGTTGTAACCATGGAGGTGGCATTGCTCATTATGGAGACACTGACAGAGTAAATGACCAGGTCAGAGGTCATTTAGTGCTCTAATGGCTCAAGATTAGAAACTGTTTCTTAGCCTGGATGTGCAAACAGGTGATGTGCTGGGTGAGAGGGATCATTGATAGTGACCTCTGACCTTCAGTGACCTCTGTCCTCCTCTTGCAGGTGTGTGTGTGCTGCTGCTGTCTGCTCTGACAGGTGAGAAGATGGAAGGTGGAAAACCATGTGACACCTGAAGAGTTTGTTCTGTTTGCTAACGCTGATCTGTTTCAGTCTGAAAGGGCGGTGACACGGTGGTGTAGTGGTTGAACTGTTTCCTGGTTTGATCCCTGGCTGGTTCTTTCTGTGTTTTCATGTTCTCCTTGTCTGTGTGGGTTCTCTCCAGTTTCTCCCACTCCCTCCCTCAGTCCAAAAACCTTCATGTTTGGCTAACTGGTGACTCCCATTTAGCCAAACATGCAGGTCTTTGGACTGAGCGAGGGAGTGGATAAAATTACCTGTGGATATAAAGAACTGGACGTGTGCAGCTTGTAGTTTAAAGGATGGTCACTTTAAACTACAAGTGAAGTAAAGCAGCTGGTCACTGGCTGGTTATTCACATCACTGTTGGCTCTTCATTGCTCTCCAATCTTGTTTCAGCTCCTCCTCCTTTCTCCCAACACAAAATGACCAACTGAGTGCTGCCTACTCCAATCAGAGATATAATCAGATTAGAGATCTGAGATAAGAAATATAGCAGATAATCGCAACTACAACCAGAGAGCAATGCTGGAGGAACATCATTCATCTGGTACATCATGAGTTAATATGATGATAGCAAAGCAAGGTGTGAAGAACCAGAGTTACAGAAGATGGTGAGGGTTAGGGTTGCACGGGATGGAAAATACGGGTGGCAACCCTAATGATGGTGGAGAATTTCCCTAGTCGCTAAGCTAACGTACCTGCTAACGTGCTAACTTCCTTGTTCCACTGTGAGAATTGATCCAATGTTCAACATTTGTTCCACGTGACTTTTCTCTCAGGTCATTCGTGTCCCCACCTGTCCTGACCCACCACTCCACCAGTGGTTCATGGTTTCTGACACAGTTCTCATTAATTCATATTATTGTATCATAAAGTTTCTTCATTGATGAGCTGGTTTCTCCCCTCAGTTTCCCAGCATGCCTCAGTGGTGGAGGTGTATGAAGGGGAGGAGTCTGTCCTGCTGCTCTGTCAGGTTCCAGTGTTCTCTGATTCAGCAGTGGTGTGGGACCACAGTGACTCGAAGCCCTCAACAGTCCACGTGCGTCTGCAGAGCGGCGATGATCTTAGAAACCAAAGCCAGCGTTACACCAACCGAACATCAATGAGAGCTGACGCTCTGCAGACTGGAGACCTCAGCCTCACTCTGAGGAACCCTACAGGCTCTGACAGTGGAACTTACACCTGCACTGGCCACAGCCATGGACAGGATATGAGCCGCAAAGATATCCTGCTGAAGGTCAAAGGTCAGTGCTGCAGGTTCATCCGTCATGCCACCATAGTACTGACTCAGTCAGAGAAATCTTCATTCTGTCCAACACAGTATGTCAGAAACACCAGGATGTTCAGCTGCATCCAGTCAGAACAGCTGCAGAACACACTGAAAGAGATCAGGAACACAGAGTTCTCCTCCTGACTCCTCCTCCTCTGTGTTTGCTCCTCCTGCAGGTGCTCGTCCTCCTCCTCCTCCCTGTGTGTCTGTGCTCAGGTTATTCTGCCATCTGGTGGCCTTCTGTCCATACTGCATCTCTACTGGTCTGCTGCTGTCCATCTTCTGCAGCAGGAAGACCCCAAACAGATCAGCCATCTCCATGGAGATGACCCAGCAAGGTGGAGAAAGTCAGGAATTGGGTGACGAGTATGATGACATCACTGCAGATGTCACCACTGAGCATGACTTCTGAGTACCTGGTTAGGTTTAGGCAGAGTTACTGAGTAAGAGTTTGATGAGCAGGACCTTCACGTGGTTCATGCAGACTTCAGAAAGTTCCTGATAGTTCCTGAACTGGCAGCTGGAATGTGTGAATACAGAGAGACACAGCTCTGATTTTTGAATGATTACTAATCAATAAATGCTTTGATCTCCAACAGTGTTGATACCACAGTCATTGTATGTAGTTTGTATGTTTGTTCATCAGTGAAATACTGAAGGATCAGTGTTAGCTGCAGCATTACCGCCTTTCTTGATGTATTTGAAGCTCGTCATCATCAGCATGCTGCTGATTTTCATGTTTTATTCTTTTAAGATTGTCTGTCAATCAAAATCAGTCACAGCTTAAAATGAATTGTTGTATTTTGATGGAACAGAATAAATTAATCATTTTATACCTGCCACTTTGTCTTGGCTTCATTTAGAAACAACAGTCTGAGTTATGGATTAAAACAACAACAAATGCATAAATTAATCATATTAATATAACTAAATATTAAAAATTAGAGACTTGAAGCTCTGAGGGAGATCAGGGTGACAGAGTTGAGACGGCTCAGGAAAGTAACAGTATACTCAGTGGTTTGTATTTATTATGATTTTAGCATTTAGCATAAACTGAACACAGGTTTGCTTTGTTGGAGATGAGCATTCAAAGTGGAACATGTGGAGTGTTTTACTACAATGGCATGTTAGGACCACTGGAGGCCACGCCCCTCTGATCATGTGATTAATTTGCACTCCTCTTCCTGATGGAAATTGCTGAGAGTTTCCTCCAGAGTGAGACCTCTGTCACAGTTCAGAGGATCTACGGCATCAGAGACCTTCATGGACACTAAAAGGCTCAAACACACAACAACAACAACATCACACTGACTCCACACTGACAGCTGATGTTGATGTAAACCGATTCACGCTCATCATTCATTAGTGATGGAGAGCAGGGTCAGGAAGCACAAGGAAAATATTCCCCAGCATGCCCCATGGTCATTAGGTGCTACTTTTAATCAGGGGAGTGTGAAGTGACTGAGTAAATACTTAGAGCAAGTAGAGTAGAAAAGTACCATATAAGAACCAGTCCTTTTACCATAGTTCTGCAAAGCTTACTGCAAAATATAACAGCAGCTTCATCCCAGTTCTTAGAACCCATATCTACATGTAACTCACACATGGAGCCTCAATGAGCCGTTCATGCTGACGGACTGACACAGATCTATTGTACTTCGTCAGGTGCTGATGAGCACATTTCAACTTTTTCCCAATAAAAATAATAAATAAAACTTGTGTTGCCTCTAATGAAGAGCAGAACAGCAGAGCTGCATATGTGAGAGAGACAGAGAGAAAAACACCACAGAGTTCTTCTATTTCCACCTCCACAGAAATGAACTCAGTGGTTCCCAGTTGATGGAGCCAGAAAGTACTGTGCAAAAGTCATGAGCCACCCCTCATTTCTTTATATTTTGCTTCCAGGACCTTCTTTTAATTTTTAAAGTGGTCTTCAGCAATAGTTTTCCGGACTTTCTGAAGGTCCTTCAAAGTCCTTCTTTGGACATTGGCTGCATGTTCACTCTTTTTCATTTCAGTCCTTCATCCTGACCATTCTCAGAGGGATTGTTTTTTTTTGGTTTGAGCTACTCCACATTGATTTATGAATCACTGAAACATAAAGAAGCGTCTAACCCAAGTGATGAACCAGTGTTGTGTCTTTCTATCACAGACAGCTGAGCAAAGAAGCAGTGTTAAATGGGCTCTTTAGGCTCTTTGTTACCAGCAGCCTGTCACAGAAACATCATCTCTGCTTTCATAGAGGTGCTCACACTTGCTGACTTTTCTGCCCTCAGTTAACTGTTATGTAATTAACGTAGACAGTGAGCTAAACATTAATGGATTCAGCAATGACGAGACGCTGTGACGTTATCTTCTGTTTTTTACTGAGACCCATTTTTTACTGTAAAACTGTAACAAAAAGGATAATTGAGGATGTACATAAGTGGTTTATCATAAAGCAAACTCATTTCCATAAACCTACTGTCACAAGTCATTACACAAATAAACATTCACATGCCCTTTAGCCTAAACTACGAAGACAGAACTAAAGGCTAGTAGCATTAGCTTATTCTCACTTAAACTAGGAAAGAGGTCTATAAGCAGAATGATAAAAAACTACAATCAAACAGACAAAAAGCTGCCTAACATAAGACAAACTATTGTGTGGTTCTACACTTACACATTATGAATTACCGAGGCTCACACACAATATTAAGATTGGTTTTCTCCTCGAAAGCTTGAGCATGACGTGGCTGTTTCCCTAACCTCCTTGCTGCTTAGGGCCATTAGCCATTAGATGGCGCTATTATTCATAATCAAAAGTGGAAAAACAACAAATCTAGCAAGGCTGACCTCTTGTGTCAGAAAAGAGATTTTAAATGTTGACCAACTGGGATTAAAACAAACAAATCTTGCTGAAAGTGTGAGGGACAGAACACTGACCAATCAACTGCAATAAGACATCCATCAGAGTTTAGGAGGAGCGTGGATCAGCGTGGTGGTGTGAAGCTCCTCCATCAGGCTGAGTGTGTCCTCAGTTTCCTGTCAGAGACAAACATCACTGATTCCTGCTGTTCACCTCTGACCTTCACACACACACACGCACACACACACACACACACACACACACGTGTAAATGTTACCTGCTCTCAATGAAGAATACACAACTTCCCCATCAGTCGACTGCTCTGTAACACACAGAGTATAAAGCATTAGACTGTGTCTGTCTGTGTGAAACACCACTGTTTTAATCAGGGGTCTCAAACTCCAGGCCTCGAGGTCCGGTGTCCTGCAGGTTTTAGATGTGTCCCTGATCCAACACACCTGAATCAAATGGCTGAATTACCTCCTCAGTATGCAGTCAAGTTCTCCAGAGTCCTGCTAATGACTTCTAGATTTGAGTTGAAGCAGAGACACATTTAAAACCTGCAGGACACCGGACCTCGAGGCCTGGAGTTTGAGACCCCTGGTTTTAGTCTTTGTGAGTTCAGTCATGTCTCTAGCTCCCCCTACAGGCTCATGGAGGAACTATAACAGGAAGTTGTTGAAATTATTTTGAATTCGGTGATGAATACTTTCCATGAGTGGTTGTCATGGTTACCTGTCCTCCTGCCAGCTTCCTTCTTATTGTTGAAGACCACCTGACCATAGGTGACCTCAGCAGGACCTGAAGACAGAAATATGAATTAAGTACCTGCAGCTTCAGCTCTGACTCTCTGATTGGTCAGATTAGGACTCTCAGAGTTTCATCATCACCTGTTTCTCCATCTGAGCCTCAGCAGCAGTTTGTGAAAGATACACAAAATGTGAATTTGATCCTTTGATCATTTACCTGAATATGAAGAGATTCATTTCCACATACACAAAGGGCCCCCACCTCCCCCTGAGTCACTGATAGTGATGACCACAAGCCTTGCTCTAAATATTAACCCCAAAAGAACATTTTTTAACATTATTATTAACATAAATGTTTTTCAAGAATCAAGAATCAAGAATGCCTTTATTAGTCCCACAAATGGGGAAATTGCAGTTAACAGAACATCCATCCAAAACAAAAACATAACACAGACAGGGGGGGGACAGATGTCTGAGGTCATGCAACCGTTTCACAACGGCGCTACCTTTAGCAGAGAGACAGAAAGAGATACATTGGGATAGTTAGGTTCAAAAAAATCATCTCATACTGTGTTCATAAAGAACACCTTACGAGGTTCCAAAAAACACCTCAGCAAAAAGCATATTGCACATATAAAGCCGGGATAGCAGTATGGTGGGTAGGGTCAGGGTCAGGAGGGGACGCAGACGGAGACGAGAGGGTGGGGGCATTGTGGAGCCCAGATGCCAGCTCCCAGGCAAACAGTTTGCTGATAGTGATGGAAGTTCATCAGCAGCCTTGGTACACCAGATCCAGCTTCACAAATCACAGAGAGGGCTGAGGGGGATAGCGGCCTTCACACATAGTTCTGGAGAGATATGATTGCCAGCCAAGGCCGGCTAGGGAGCCGAATTCTGATAATGCAGGTGTTGTTTTGGAACAGGCTGCTTGTTTTTTCAACAGCCTTCAGTCTCACTGGGAAACCATTCAATAAATCCAATAATCCAAATTCGTTAGTTACCGTCCTCACTGTGCAGAACCGTACCTTATCTCCAGATCGAACCCCTCTCACCTGCTACTCCCCAAGTCTACGGCTCAGGTTCATCAGGCTTTGAGTCTGAGTCTGTACCATTCTGGTCAGCCCATCCACCTGGGTCGGCAGCCTCTGCAGATGTCGAACTGCCGTCCAGGTTTTCTTGATTTCACGGTAAATCAGGTATCCTCCAAGCCCAAACAGAAAAGATACCGCTACCAGATAGCCAAATATGTAAGCGTCTTCCACGTCTTCCACCTCGAGGGCCGAGAAGCACACAGGTCTCCACGAGCTCCAAGAGTCGATGACGTATCCAACCGGGTCTGTTCCACTCGGACACGCAGGCTCCCCTTTCCCAGATCTCATAGTGGAAAAAATTCAGTCAATGGTCTTGAAGGCCCAGTTTGCCAAATCCATATTGCTCTCAATCTTATTCTTATTCGAACAGTGTGCAAGAGACGCTCTCACAGCAAGCAGCAAGCAGGAAAGATAGGGAGGGCAGGGAGAGAGATAGAATGCGACCGTCCCCGTCAGAGGCTGGAGCAAATTTTCTGTGCTGGGAAAGGTAAAAAAGGTATTTTAAAGGAAAGTGCAGATGAGAAACATGAATGAAGTGGATAAACTAGAACTAGAGATGAACCTTCTCCAGGTGCAGTTTTGTTCTAATCAAACCTCAGGTGAAGGTAATCAGACTGAACATGGTGGGGGGTGAATTGTCTGCTAACTCATCAAATTTGGTGCTCTTTGTTTCCTGGTTAGATTCAGAGAGGATGGTATCAAGTCATGATGAAGCTCTGAGGAGTTTTCATGAATCTTTGTGAGATTATGAAACAAAGCAGCACCATCATCATAATCATCATCATCACCACCACCACCATCGCCATCATCATCATCATAATTTCTCTTAATTTGTAACTGCAGTGCGAATTCTCACATCAGAGCAAACATCATGTGTATCAGCAGGATAAAAAAAGCACACACGCACACAAACACATGTATGTAAAGGTTACCTGCTCTCAATGAAGAATACACAACTTCCCCATTAGTCGACTGCTCTGTAACACACAGAGTATAAAGCATTAAACTGTGTGTGTCTGTGTGAAACACCACTGCTTTAATCAGGGGTCTCAAACTCCGTGTATTCCATCTAACTATGTGTTGATTGAATATAAAAAAAAAAAAAAAAAATTGTGTGTAGGGGGGTATTTTGGTGAAACACTCTTACAGTCTACCTCTCTGTGTGGTGGTGACTTCAGCATAAGTCACATCTAGAGGAGGAGAGGAGTCACTCCGTCCTGAAAAATGGAGGAAACAAAGAAGCACATTAATACACTGCTCAAAAAAAATAAAGGGAACACTCAAATAACACATCCTAGATCTGAATTAATGAAATATTCTCATTGAATACTTTGTTCTGTACAAAGTTAAATGTGCTGACAACAAAATCACACAAAAATCATCAATGGAAATCAAATGTATTAACCAATGGAGGCCTGGATTTGGAGTCACACACAAAATTAAAGTGGAAAAACACACTACAGGCTGATCCAACTTTGATGTAATGTCCTTAAAACAAGTCAAAATGAGGCTCAGTATTGTGTGTGGACTAAAGCATCCGCCAGCTCCTGGACAGTCTGTGGTGCAACGTAACGTTGGTGGATGGAGCGAGACATGATGTCCCAGATGTGCTCAATCGGGTTCAGGTCTGGGGAACGGGTGGGTCAGTCCATAGCTTCAATGCCTTCATCCTGCAGGAACTGCTGACACACTCCAGCCACATGAGGTCTAGCATTGTCCTGCATTAGGAGGAACCCAGGGCCAACCGCACCAGCATATGGTCTCACAAGGGGTCTGAGGATCTCATCTCGGTACCTAATGGCAGTCATGCTACTTCTGGCGAGCACATGGAGGGCTGTACGGCCCTCGGAAGAAATGCCACCCCACACCATTACTGACCCACTGCCAAACCGGTCATGCTGAAGGATGTTGCAGGCAGCAGATCGCTCTCCACGGCGTCTCCAGACTCTGTCACGTCTGTCACATGTGCTCAGTGTGAACCTGCTTTCATCTGTGAAGAGCACAGGGCACCAGTGGCGAATTTGCCAATCCTGGTGTTCTCTGGCAAATGCCAAGCATCCTGCACGGTGTTGGGCTGTGAGCACAACCCCCATCTGTGGATGTCAGGTCCTCATAGCATCCTCATGGAGTCAGTTTCTAACTGTTTGTGCAGACACATGCACATTTGTGGCCTGCTGGAGGTCATTTTGCAGGGCTCTGGCTCTGGGCTCCTGTTCCTCCATACACAAAGGCGGAGGTAGTGGTCCTGCTGCTGGGTTGTTGCCCTCCTATGGCCTCCTCCACGTCTCCTGGTGTACTGGCCTGTCTCCTGGTAGCACCTCCAGCCTCTGGACACTACGCTGACAGACACAGCAAACCTTCTTGCCACAGCTCGCATTGATGTGCCATCCTGGATGAGCTGCACTACCTGAGCCACTTGTGTGGGTTGTAGAGTCCATCTCATGCTACCACGAGTGTGAAAGCACCACCAACATTCAAAAGTGACCAAAACATCAGCCAGAAAGCATAGGTACTGAGAAGTGGTCTGTGGTCCCCACCTGCAGAACCACTCCTTTATTGAGTGTCTTGCTAGTTGCAAATAATTTCCACCTGTTGTCTATTCCATTTGCACAACAGCATGTGAAATTGATTGTCAATCAGTGTTGCTTCCTAAGTGGACAGTTTGATTTCACAGAAGTTTGATTTACTTGGAGTTATATTGTGTTGTTTAAGTGTTCCATTTATTTTTTTGAGCAGCAGTGTGTGTATATGTGATATATATATATATATATATATATATTAGGGCTGCAACGATTCATCGATTAACTTGATTAAATCGATTCTAAAAAATTATCGACACAAATTTACTGTGTCGATGCTTCGTTTAAACTCTGCAGCGCTCAGCTGTCTCGGTGTAAGCGGCGCTCCTCACTAGCATTAGTGCTCCGTCGTCTTTTTGTGGGTTTATTGGTGGCTGGCAAACCAACATAGAACTGCATTACCGCCACCTACTGGACTGGAGTGTGAATCACGCGCACACACACACAGATTCTAAAAAGCTCTCCGTCGCTGCGATGGATTTCCTTTAACACAGAGTGGATCATCGCTAGAGTTGCCACCTGTCTCGTAAAATACAGAACCCCGTATGTTACGGGACTCCGTGGAATACGGCTCCGTAACATGCCGTGTTCCGTACTTTACCGGACGGGTGGCAACTGTCGCTGACATGCATTTCCACGCCTCCACTGCTCTCTGTGTGTCTGTGTGTGTTGTGCTCGCTGACAATTTCAGCTGTTATTTTTGTCTTTACTTCAGCTGTAGCTAGCACAACTGGTTTGCTAGAGCGCGGGCCATTAGCACTAGTGATGGTTCGGTACCGGAAGGCCCGCCCCCCAAGACCGGGAGGCTCCATCAAAATTTTTTTTTTTTAATCCCTTATTAGTGACTAAATATAGACCTGCAGTAGAAACGTATTTTTGAGAATGCTTGTGAATACAAAGCATTACAACATTACTCACACATGCACCATGGCTCCCACAGCCACTAGTTTTTCAAAACACTCATAGCAGGCAGCGGTTTTAACTGCGCAAAGAGACGGTGAGCTCAAGTAGTGCAAAAGGAAACATTTTTCCAGCGTCCAAAACCGCAGCTTTTTCTTTTAGTAACCACCATTAAAATCTTAACTGGGAAACAGCTGGAGGTCCTTCATCAAGCACCTGATCAGCAAGTGTTAAGGTGAAGAAAAGAGAACTTTGTAGCTGCTCCATCCACCGCTGTTTGTTCACACGGCGAAAAACTGCAGTACGGAAGTTAAAATATGCAGATAAACTGTTAATAAAAAAAGTATTTCTTATCCGATTACTCGATTAATTGATGGAATAATCGATAGAATACTCGATTACTAAAATAATCCTTTTATGCAGCCCTAATATATATATATATATATATATATATATATATATATACAGTAAAAGTATTTTACTGTAAGTATTCATACCCCTTGAACTTTTCTATATTTTGTCACATTACAACCACAAACATAAATATATTTCACTGGAATTTAATGTGAAAGACCAACACAAAGTGGTATACAATTGTGAAGTGGAAAGAAAATTATACATCATCCAAAACATTTTTTACAAATAAAAAACTGAAAAGTGTGGTGTGCAAAAGTATTCAGCCCCCCTGAGTCAATACTTTGTGGAACCACCTTTTGCTGCAGTTACAGCTGCAAGTCTTTTAGGGTATGTCTCCACCAGCTTTGCACATCTAGTGACTGAAATTTTTGCCCATTCTTCTTTGCAAAACAGCTCAAACTCAGTCAGATTAGATGGAGAGTGTTTGTGAACAGCAGTTTTCAGATCTTGCCACAAATTCTCGATTGGGTTTAGGTCTGGACTTTGACTGGGCCGTTCTAACACATGAATGTGTTTGGTTTGAAACCATTCCATTGTAGCCCTGGCTTTAAGTTTGGGGTCGTTGTCCTGCTGGAAGCTGAACCTCCGCCCCAGTCTCAAGTCTTTTGCAGACTCCAACAGGTTTTCCTCCAAGATTGTCCTGTATTTGGCTCCATCCATCTTCCCATCAACTCTGACCAACTTCTCTGTCCCTGCTGAAGAGAAGCAGCCCCAGAGCATGATGCTGCCACCACCATATTTGACAGTGGGGATGGTGTGTTCAGAGTGATGTGCAGTGTTAATTCTCTGCCACACATAGCGTTTTGCATTTTGGCCAAAAAGTTCCATTTTGGACTCATCTGACCAAAGCACCTTGTTCCACATGTTTTTTTTTTTTTTTTTTTTTTTTTTTTAAAGCCTGTCATGTCTGGTAGATCTTGCAAGCAGAACTGTGATCTGAATGCGTTGTTGTGCCAAACATATTTGCTATTTCAAGATGAGTTCTATAGGTTCTCAATAGGCTCTTCTTGTTGATGTTTTAACCCTTTATTTTATTTATCTGAGTTATTTTTTCACATACAATTTAACAGCCAGAGCTGACAGGCTGAAGAAGAGGAAAATAAAGAAAAGAAAAAGGGAGAGAGAAAGGGAGCAAAAAAAAAAGGGGAAAGAGCACAAGTCTATTAATCAGATAGTTCATCACTTTAACATATAAAAAAATACTATCAATACTTGCAAAAATAAATTTGTGTGTGAAAAACAAAATTAACAAAGCATGTTACGCACACCAACAATTTTGTTGAGTTGTGATTGAGTGGGCGTTTGTGTCTGTGTCATGTTTGTGTCTGTGTCATGGAACGTACTTACCAATGAGGGCAAAACGCTGCAGCTCCACCCATCAGAAGCCAGAGGCAGGTACGGAAAGCCCCCGGAACCCCAGGCCACCAGCAGCCCACCAAGAGCCAGGAAGACCCCCGGCCACTCAGTCCAAAGACAACCGCACACCTACCCCAGCAGACGGGAGAGGGTGGTCTCAGACGGAGCCCCCCCAGTCGAGGAGCGAGGGCTCCAGGGAACCCAAGGCGATGAGAAGCCAGCCCCCCCCCCAGCGGCCAGCCCCCTGCACTGGCCGGCGGCAGGGCCCCCGGGCCCACGGCACCCAAGGACCGCCCGACCCTCCACAGAGCCCCCCCCCACGCCGAAGAAGCCAACGCAGCCCTGCACCGCACCCCCAAGGGGGGCAGGCCAGCACCCACGCCAGAACATCCAGCCCCACCCAGGAACCCTGAGGCACCCCCATCCCAGGGGGGTAGGGGGGAGGAGGCAACCAGCAAGGAGCGGCCAGGAGGCAAGGCACAAGGCCCAGACCCAGGTCCAGCCATACATACAAACACACCCACACATCCGTGTACACATTTATGCACAGATACTCATACATGCTCATACATACTTACCCACACACAGATATGCCATACATACACATTCACTCACCCACCCATACTCACGGAGACGGTGACAAATACACAAAGACACACATTCATCCATAGCTACCCACCCTCTGAAGGCGGGGCAAGTGGAAACCACCCCAGGGCCAACAGCGACCCCAGGACGCCACCAGCCCGGTCCCCAAGGAACCACCCGACCCCTACCCTGGGCGAGGTGTAAGAAATCCTCCCCAACTTGTAGGTCTATGTGTTAATGTTTGTGAGTGAATGAGGTGTATAGGGTGCAGTTAAAATTGAGGGGACAGTTATGCCACAAGCACCAACTGTTGGTCATCAGTGCTTGCCCACACTGCCCCCCCAAAACCCTCCATGTCTAAAGTGCAAATAAAATTTGGGGACAAACAGTGACGAGGATCCGAGTGGGGCCACCTCAGCGGCCCCACCTCATCAACCTCTGAGTAACATGCCTGCCCCAAAGGTCCTATGTGTATCAGGTTGTAAGTGTGTATGTGTTGTGAGTTATAATGACTAAAGTGCAATTAAAACGGAGAGGCAAGTGGTGGTGCAGCTCTCCACGTGGCCTCTCCATCCTACATCTGTGAGTGATGTGTATTCTGTGTGTGTGTGTGTGTGTGTTTGTGTATGGGGAGGGGGAGGGGGGGGGGCATATGACCAGGAAGAATCCTGGAAGAAGAGAGCCAGCTGTCCGCTGGCTCAATAGGCACCCCGACCTCCCACACCCCAGCACAGGGCAGGGGGAGGTGAGCCCGGGGCCGTGGTGACAGCATCCCGGAGCACTGCAGCACCCGAGGTTGGCGCCCTCGCCCCCACTGCAGAGGGTGGCCCGCTCCCCCTAGATGCCCATTCACTCAACAATAGACACAAACAAGCGACAGGACATACTGGCCTGGGCTTGGAAATACAGTGCCCAGTCCCCCCCAACCACCCCACCGTGGCCCCATCCCCCACCCCACCCCCCTGCAATGCAGGCACCCCAGGGCCCCAAAAGCGTAGACCGGACATCCTGATGCCAGGCCAACCCACCCCACCCGGTGGCGCGGCCGGGACAGCAGAGGCCCCCCCCCGCGCCAGGGGGGACCCACCGGGAGCCGGCGCGGCCCCAGTGTCGGGGCCCCAGACCCCAGCCCCCAAGCCATACAGGGAAGACCAGCCAACCGATCCACCTCCTCTGTTCAATGATGGTTGTTCACAGTGGACATAGATGGCTTCCTTCCTATTCTCTGTAGTTTGTGTGTGTACAGAGAATAGGAAGGACAAGAGGAACAACATTGTCATCCCATATGTGTCAGGCTTGTCAGAGAAACTCAGAAGAATTTTCTCCAAGCATGACATCTCAGTATACTTCAAACCAAGTCACACCCTAAGACAAAAACTGGTTCATCCCAAGGACAAACCCGCCAAACACAAGATCAGCGATGTAGTGTATGCTGTTCAGTGCAGTGAAGAGTGCTCGGACCTCTACATTGGTGAAACCAAACAGCCTCTTCACAAACGAATGGCACAACATAGAAGAGCCACCTCGACAGGACAAGATTCAGCAGTACATCTGCATCTGAAGGAAAAAGGGCACTCTTTTGAGGATGCCAATGTTCACATTTTGGACAGGGAAAACAGATGGTTTGAAAGAGGAGTGAAAGAAGCCATCTATGTCCACTGTGAACAACCATCATTGAACAGAGGAGGTGGATTACGTCACCAACTTTCCCCCGCTTACAGTGCTGTCCTGAGCTCCCTTCCCAGACGTCTCAACCCCCATTCACACCTTTGTTCCAGTGACCTCAATAGGCCACAGGAAACAATGGAGCGGAGTCCTAAATTGGTTTCAACTGAAACCACTGATTAAATATGACCCACGCCCCCTTCACACCTGGGCACATGTGTTCACGCACATGATCAATAGAGGGTCATAACCACCTCCAGGGGACTACACCCACAGGGGTTTAAATACCTGGGTCTCTCCACCATTTGGTTGAGAACTGAAGAAGCCTTTCGGATGAGAGGTGAAACGTCTTCAAGAAACAAAAAGAAGTCCAGTCACCTTTTTCAAGCTCCAGAGACTGCTATGACCTGGATGACTGAGAATCTACACAGACATACCAGCTACATAGGCATCCGGAGTCCTCACCCACCCTCCTACAAAGCACATTAGGAGCAGAGCCCGCAGCCCACCACCCCCACTAAGTAATGGAGCTGATCAGTGGGAACCAAAGAGAGTCAAATTCCTCCAATTTGTTTTTAGAAGAAGCAGACATTCTCTCTAAACTAACATGATCTACTAATAAATTTCTGTACTGAGTAATACATAGTTTATTTTTTGTCTTCCAGTTCATGAGGATCATCTTCTTAGCGATGCACAAGGCAGTAAGAACTATGTGTGATATATTTAACTCCATAATTAATTCACTGACATCACCTAAGATGCATAGTCTGGGGGAAGTTGGGATACGACAGCTAAACCATGTGGATAGATCTTCACAAATCCTCTGCCAAAATCTCTGAACTGGTACACAAGACCACAGAGCGTGTAGATGATTATCCTCTGAATTGCTTGTACAGTGGGTGCATATGTTTGAGTGTGTAAGGCCCATTTGGAACATCCTTTGTCCAGTGTAGTATGTTCTATGGAGAATCTTATATTGTACAAGTTGTATTTGGGGTCTTTTAGTCATTTTGAAGATATTTAAACATATTTCTGTCCATAAATTTTGATCCAGGTTGACAGAAAGATCACGCTCCCATTTTGCAATTGGGAGGGAAACTGAATCATCAGTTTTTATTAATAATTTATATAATTTTGATAACAATTTTGGGGTACAGAGGTTAAGAAATTCTGTTACCCAAGTAGGCATTTCTAGATTCAATTGATTAAGGTTAAATCTTCCCTGTAGGACGGACTTAACTTGTTGATATTCCAGAAATCTACTGTTGCCAATTCTATATTTTGATATAAGTTCTTGGAACGTGATAAGATTTCCATCTTGGATAATATGTTCTAAGTTATTTATACCCTTATCACGCCATAACGGAAAATTCAGCATTTTCTTTTTCTGACAAATATCTGGATTGTTCCAAATGGGTGTTAGTTTACAGGGGATGAGTGAAGACTTAGTTATTTTTAAAAATTCCCACCAGGCTGTCAGAGAGGTATTTATACTAAGGACTTTATAGCAGTTATGATGTTTAATACTGGAACTAATGAAAGGTAGATCTGAGATTTTTATTTTTCCACAAAACGCCTGTTCTAGATCCAGCCATGGGTTGTCTAATGAATTGGATTTGATCCACTTTGCAGTGTATTTCAATCTACTGCTTAAGAAATAGTAATAAAAGTTTGGTAATTCTAGACCTCCACTGTGCTTTGGCTTTTGTAAAGTTTTTAAGCTTATTCTTGATGGTTTGTTTTTCCATAAAAATTTTGAGATGTTTGAATCTAGTGACTTAAACCAAGGAAGAGTAGGTTTATTAGGGATCAATGAAAATAAATAATTAATTTTTGGTAAAACCATCATTTTAATGGCAGCAACTCTCCCCATGAGTGATATAGGTAAACTGTTCCAACGTGTGAGATCACCCTCCACATGTTTGCTGTGTCTCCAACATGGCTTCTGGAAAACTGCAAACGGGACTTTTTATGGTTTTCTTTTAACATCTTCTTGCCACTCTTCCATAAAGACAACATTTGTGCAGTGCACAACGAATAGTTGTCCTGTGGACAGATTCCCCCACCTGAGCTGTGGATCTCTGCATTTGGTCCAGAGTCACCATGGGCCTCTTGGCTGCATCTCTGATCAGTGCTCTCCTTGTTGGGCCTGTAAATTTAGGTGGACGGCCTTGTCTTGGTAGGTTCACAGTTGTGCCATACTCTTTCCATTTCCGGATAATGGATTGAACAGTGCGCCGTGAGATGTTCAACGCTTGGGAAATCTTTTTATAGCCTAAGCCTGCTTTAAACTTCTCCACAACCTTATTCCTGACCTGCTGCTGTGTTCTTTGGACTTCATGATGCTGTTTACTCGCCAATATTCTCTTAACCAACCTCTGAGGCTGTCACGGAGCAGCTGTATTTGTACTGAGATTAGATTACACACAGGTGGACTCTTTGTAGTCATTAGCAGTCATCAGGCAACTTCTGAATGCAATTGCTTGCACTCAGAGAAAAGGGGGCTCAATACTTTTGCACACCGCACTTTTCAGTTTTTTATTTGCAAAAAATGTTTTGGATGACGTATAATTTTCTTTCCACTTCACAACTGTATACCACTTTGTGTTGGTCTTTCACATTAAATTCCAGTGAAATATATTTATGTTTGTGGTTGTAATGTGACAAAAATAGAAATGTTTCCAAGGTACTTGTAGCTGTCCTCAATGTCTGCAATGAATATATATAAAACGGCCTTCATCAAGAGCATCAATGGAAATGTGGAGAACAACTTCAAGCCAGTTGCACAAGTCAACATCAAGTGTGGGATTTACCAAGGAGATGCTCTCTCCTCACTGCTGTTCTGCACTGGCCTTAATCCCTTCAACCAGATCACTGACAAGACTGGCTATGGAGACTACAAGATGGAGCAACCATCAGGTAACCTTCTGGTAGCGTAGTTCTGACTACTTTTCCTCTCTTTGTTACCATCCGACTACACTTCTCCAGTCCAAATGACATTCCAATATCATTGGTATAGAACCTGGTGGTTTGCATCAGTGAATCGATATCTCGTTCATTCTCAGCACACAGCTTGATGTCATCCATGTAGAGAAGGTGGCTGATGCTTGCTCCATTCCGTAGTCAGAATCTGTAGCCAGTCTTCTTGATGACATGGCTGAGGGTATTCAGGCCTATGCAGAACAGCAGTGGGGATGGCAGTGGGTAGGTGTTCGCCTTGCAGCCGGAGGGTTGCTGGTTCAAGCCCCTGTCCCTGCGCTGCGTTGTGTCCTTGGGCAAGACACTTAAAACACATTGCCTAACAGTAGCGCCGATCTCTGGCTACATGATCGCAGATGCTCGTCTCTGGATGAGTGATCTGGAACGATCATTTTGTTGTGTGCCTTGTGCGCACAGTGACAATGACTTGAATCTAATCTACATAATCTGCTAACACAGTTTTGGGTGTTTTCATGGTGTTTTATTGTTTGGAATGGTTTGAAAATTTGATAAAAATATGTTTCTGTCTAACTTTCTGTAAAAGTCATCAACACCACTGTTGCACTGTATTTTGGACAAAAGTTTCAAGTTGCATTAAAGACAAGCTTACAAAAGTTTTAAAATAATATTAATTTTACAAGAATAATACTAATATTTTTTTCTTTTTTGTAAAAACATGATTTTTGGAGTCCCCAGAGACCTCAGTCTGTAATACATATGCAGTAAAAATGTTGGTAGGATGATGGTTAACCTTAATTCTAATATAGGTCAAATCCAAGATGGCGCCGCGAATGGATGCCCTGGTACTTCGGTGCGCTCTGTTTTGTTTGTTTTTGTGCGTTATTTCTGTGTCTGGACACTCTTCTGGGTATTCTTACACCAGAGAAGAGCTTTTCAACATTAGGTCCACAACACCTCCGGATTTATTTCCTGTTTTTGTCGCATCTGCGGCGGATTTATTACACACTCTGGCCCAGAAAGTGAGACGCCGAAAGAGAGGGAAGCGCGCTGGCGTGCTTGTGAGGCTAAGGAGATGTGGATTACGCACAGCCTTACCTGGGATTTTCCTCTCCAACGTGCGTTCACTTAGGAACAAAATGGACGAACTGACACTGATGAGGAGCATGAATAGAGACTTTTCCATATCCTGTGTGTTATGCTTCACGGAGTCATGGCTGTGTGAGGAGATACCGGACTGCGCGCTCCAGTTGGAGGGATTTCATCTCCTCCGCGCAGACCGGCAAGCTGCGCTTTCCGGCAAGGCTACAGGTGGAGGAGTCTGCTTCTACATAAACAGTGGCTGGTGTACGGATGTGACAGAGATTGCTAAGCACTGCTCTCCCTCACTGGAATATCTTTTCATTCACTGTAAACCGTTCTACTCTCCGCGGGAGTTCGCTTCATTCATACTGGCTGCTGTTTACATCCCGCCGGACGCGGACGTGCACGAGGCCCAGTGCGCGCTCACAGAGCAGATTCTGTGCATGGAGCGGACATACCCGGACTCTCTTATCATCGTACTTGGTGACTTTAATAAAGCCAGCCTGAGACAGGAACTTCCCAAATATAAACAATATATCACATGTCCGACCAGAGAGGAGAAGACACTAGACCACTGCTACAGCACGATAAGCGGGGCTTATCACGCAGTGCCCCGCGCTGCACTCGGCCTCTCTGACCACGACATGATCCACCTGATCCCCGCGTACAGACAGAGGCTGAAGCTCTCAAAACCTGTGGTGAGGACAACAAAGCAGTGGACCCGTGAGGCTGTGGAGGAGCTCCGCACATGCTTCAAAACTACAGACTGGGACTCAATGAGGGCTGCCTGTGACAGTCTGGATGACTACACGGACACTGTAACCTCGTATATCCACTTCTGCGAGGACAGCATTGTGCCATCACGCACCAGGGTGAGTTATAACAGTGACAAACCCTGGTTTACTCCCAAACTGAAGCAGCTGTGGATAGAGAAGAGGGAGGCTTTTAAAAGTGGGGACAAAGACTGCTACAAAGAGGCCAAGTACAGGTTTAGCAAGGAAGTGGCCACTGCTAGATCACATCACTCTGAGAATATACAGCAGCAGATCTCAGAGAACGACGCGGCCTCTGTATGGAAAAGCTTTAGGCAGATTACCAACTACAAGCCTAAAACCCCCCACTCCACAGACGACCTACAAACTGCAAATAGACTGAACGAGTTCTATTGTCATTTTGATGATCAGTTCAGCAGCCTTCACACCTCCACCAGTCCCAACTACAATACAGCCAACACAAATATTCACCCCCCAACCTCCCCCACTCCCCACACCTCAGAGAAGCCCACATCATCAAGGACTCCCACCCCAGAGTCCCCCTCCTCCCCCACCCCCACAGTCTTTTGTATTCAGGAGGACCAGGTGCTAAAGCAGTTCAGGAGTGTCAAAGCTCGCAAAGCTCCAGGTCCAGATGGTGTCTCACCTGCCACACTGAGACACTGTGCTAACGAGCTTGCCCCATTGTTCACGAACATCTTCAACTCCTCACTGGAGGCTTGCCACGTGCCTGTCTGCTTTAAAACCGCTACCATTGTTCCTGTCCCCAAGAAGCCAAGGATCACTGGACTAAATGACTACAGACCTGTGGCACTGACTTCTGTGGTCATGAAGTCATTTGAGCGTCTGGTGCTGTCCCACCTCAAGTCCCTCACAGCCCCCCTTCTGGACCCCCTGCAGTTTGCCTACAGAGCCAACAGGTCTGTGGACGACGCCATCAACCTGACTCTGCACTTCATCCTACAGCATCTGGACTCCCAGGGAACCTACGCCAGGATCCTGTTTGTGGACTTCAGCTCTGCCTTCAACACCATCATCCCTGATCTCCTCCAAGACAAGCTGTCCCAGATGAACGTGCCAGATCCCGTCTGCAGGTGGATCATTGACTTCCTGATGAACAGGAAGCAGCACGTGAGGCTGGGGAAGAATGTCTCGGACTCCCGGACCATCAGCACCGGCACTCCTCAGGGCTGTGTCCTCTCTCCTCTGCTCTTCTCCCTGTATACCAACTGCTGCACCTCTGACCACCAGTCTGTCAAGCTTATTAAGTTTGCAGATGACATGACTCTCATTGGACTCATCTCAGACGGGGACGAGTCGGCCTACAGGATGGAGGTCAAACGTCTGGTGTCCTGGTGCAGCCACAATAACCTGGTACTGAACACCCAGAAGACAGTGGAGATTATAGTGGACTTTAGGAAGCACACAGCCCCTCTACCCTCCATCATCCTGACTGACACCCTCATCACCACAGTGGACTCTTTTCGCTTCCTGGGAACTACCATCACCCAGGACCTCAAGTGGGAGCCCACCATCACCTCTGTCATCAAAAAGGCCCAGCAGAGGATGTACTTCCTGCGGCAGTTGAAGAAATTCAACTTGCCAGCAAGGACCATGGTGCAGTTCTATACTGCCATCATTGAGTCCATCCTCACCTCCTCCATCACTGTGTGGTACGCTGGAGCCACCACTAGGGACAAACAGAGACTACAGCGCGTTGTGCACTCTGCTGAGAAGGTGATTGGCTGTAACCTCCCATCTCTCCAGGACCTGTACTCCTCCAGGACACTGGGGCGTGCAGGTCGGATCACAGCCGACCACTCTCACCCTGGGCACAGACTTTTTGACCCTCTCCCCTCAGGCAGGAGGCTACGGTCCATACGGACCAGAACCTCCCGCCATAAGAACAGTTTCTTCCCCTCTGCTGTTGGACTCATGAACAATTACCCTAAGACTGTTACCACCACCCTCCACAAACGCTGATGACCCTATGTCTATGCACCTGTCTGACTGCACTGATGTACATATTAGTGGAATATAGTCTACATTTTTTTATCTTTTAATTAGTCTCTGCACTGTATATTTTGTAATTTTGTAATATTGTGCTATAGTTATAGCTCTAATATCTCTGTATATTTGCAATTTGTATACTTGTATATTGTCTTATAGTTTTTATACTTATTTGTTTTTTTTTTCTGTAAGCACGAAGTACCGCAGCAATTTCCTAATGCTGTGAACCTGTTCACCCATATGGCAATAAAAACCTTCTGATTCTGATTCTGAATACTTAGAGGAATGTTTGAAAGATTTTTGACAGGTGGGGGGAGAACTATAACCTTATGTCCTGTAGTGGAACACTAGAGGTGACCAGAAATAACAATGGGTCAAACTTAATAAACAAACAAAGTAACAGCATAAAAGTATTTGCTGTCACCTCACCATCTGCACAGTTGGTAAGGTATAATGATCACAGCATGCTGTGACTGCAGGATGTGACCTCTACACATCATCTGTCTGCTTTCTGTTGACAGAGAGTGCAGAAAGTTTCACTTCACATTATAAACTAATTTAAGAAACGTACATGTTTAAAGTGAAACCTCACAGGTTTGTTTAAACTTCACTGTAGATAAAAAAGCCTTCATGTGAAATAGAAATTAACCCCAGAGTGAACGTGACACTGGAACTCAGCTAAAGACGAATGAGTTAACCAGTTAATACTTGAATACACTGTAAAACACACAGAGTAAGTTAAAATAAAGAACTCTAAAATCTAAACTAGCTAATTAGTAAAATCTGAAATATTAAGAAGCAGTTGCTCTCAGCCTGCATTTCAGTTCAGCAGCCAAACTACAGAGTTCTTCCCTTGGCTGTGTCATTTCCTCCTGTCTTACACCGCTGTCACTCTGCCAGGAACCAAATGCACCAATGTGAAATGGCACAAAGGAAACAGCTGTTTCTTTTTACTGATTCAGCATCTGAAGCTGCTGAAGCTGTTTGTCCTCCACTGCTGAAACTGCTTCCAAGAGCCTTTCAGAGGAGGCTTTAGAAATGTGATCCTGCATGTGACACTGTTTGATTTTTGTATGCTTTATATGTTTGTACGAGTGAACACACAATCCACACTGAACTGTTGAGTCTGACAGACTTCATACCTTTTAGTTTCCTGCAGAAGATCAGAACTCCAACCAGAACCAGAAGAAGCACAGAAACCAGACCTGCTACAACTGGAATGATGGAGGAGGAAGTACGAGGAGGAGGGAGGGCTGTGGGAGAGGAGGGAGGAGAAGAGGGAGGAGCAGAAATACCAGGAGAGGTGCAGGCTGTGGTGCTCTGTACATGAGGAGGAAGAGCTGTAGGAGAGATGATGAAGATGGTTCAGTCAGTTTATTATCAGGTCAGCAGATTAGTGCTGGTCTTTAAACAGGAGGTGATCTCAGTGTGCTGACCTCTGACCCTCAGAAAGCTTCGAGGAGATGATCCCAATGTATCAGTGGAACATGAGTAGAGACCTTCATCAGACTGCTTGATGTTAGTGATGGTGTGCTCTGATTTAGGTACAGATCCAACATTACTTCCATTAAAACGGAAATAAGCTGCGACTGTGTCACCATCACTTGGTTTGCAATGCAGGGTGATGTCACTTCCTGTCCTCACAGGAAGTGCAGGGATCTCCAGGATCAGAGAACCATCTGACCAACAAAGACACAAACAGAGTGATTCAGAGACAGAGTTCCACCAGAGAGACAGCTGCAAACATCTGTCTGTACCTGAAACACTGATGGAGACTTCATCGCTCTGCTGTCCAGAAAGGTTTTTACAGAAGAAATTTCCACCAGAGTGAACGGAGAGATCCAGAACACACGAGGATTCATGAACCGTCCCAAAACCTCCAGCTGCTCCACAGTCCTCAATGAGTCCTCCTCTGGTCCTCTTCACTGTCCATCCATCAACTGTCTGTCCATCATCAACACAGCTCAGAGACACTGAAGAAGATCCTCTGAAGAACTGCTGAAGGTTTGGGCTGACAGACAGAGAGACTGGAGGACAGACAGACAGAGTAAATGTGTTTGTGTTCTTGTTGGAGTCTCTGATTGTTTTCACTTCCATCAACTCACCTGCAGAAACAGTCAGTGCAGACAGCAGCAGCAGCACACACACACCTGCAACCAAGGTCAAAGGTCACTAAAGGTCATAGTTCTTTAGAGGTCAGACAAAACTGTGGGGGAATTTAATTTTTTAGAATATAGCTTCACTTTGGGATAGAACAGTGCATCTAAAAATCAGAAGGTTGGTAGTTTTTAAGTATGTTTGGCTAATATACTGAAACCTGAGTGGGTCCCGATGCCTTCATAGGAGTGTGAATGTGTGTGAATGTTAGTGGCTTAAGCATGGAAAAAAGTGTGAATGGGTGGATGAGGCTGTTAGTAAAAAAAAGCTTTGAGTGCTGCAATTCCTTAGCAACCTCTGGTCTCTAGAAAAAAAAATTGTAAATTGGTTGTAAAAGTGGTATATAACACTGGAAGACAAATGGAGAGTTTGAGAGGTCATTAGAATCTGCTAACAACCAAATCAATTGCAAGGAGGTTTTCAGGTGTGTGTTACCATAAAGCCACAATCTTCCCAGGAGTGCACATCCCACCCAAATCACTCCAAGGTCAGCCAAAATACGCCAGAAAAAATCCAACTCAAAATCCCAAGAGCTCCATCTCAGACTCTATTGGCCTCAGTTAGCATGTTAAAGGTTAAAGTTCATGTTCAGTCTTTTAATTGTACTGTTAAGAAAGGCGTGTTGGAAGGGTTGCTGTCTCTGAAAAGAGCACGGCTGCACAGCTTAGATTTGCAGTGTTGCATCGGAACCAACCACAAAATTTCTGCAACAATGGGCCTCGTTCACTAGTATTTGCATAGAAATGTTCCCACCCTGTGTAAACAACAATTGTGTACACAAAATATCATCTGATTCCTTTAACTGGCACATGTTCTTCTTACTGTTAGTGATTCAAAATGAATCTCAGTGAACAGGCTTGTGCAATCAGCATACTGCCACGCCCCATTTTTTTTATAAAAAAAACTGCCATTTACACAAAGTGGTGATGATAGTGTAAGAGAGACTCCTGCACCACTAAGGCAAATAAAGCAGCAGAAAGTCAGCCTGAAGAAACTGAAACAATAATGCCTGAGGAGGAAGCCAGAAAAGGCGGAGCTTTCCAAAGTTTTTTCCACTGGACTGATTTGGGCTGAAATAATGTAAGTTCTGAATATCACTGAGACATTGGTAATAGTAGGAGTATTATTAGGAGCAATGCAATTGATACCAGGCCATCATCACTCATCACTCAACAGTTTAAAGAAGTTTTTGGTCCAAGTACAAACAAATTCAGGTACAAAAATATTGACAAAACACTAATTTTAGTTTGAAACATTCGTATGCATGATTTATACACAGATTTGTTCTCATGCACTGTTTCTGAATGAGGCCCAATGCCCTTTAGACAGAGAAGACCAAAGTGGAGATGCTTGGCTGTAATGCACAGCACCATGTTTAGAGAATACCAAACTCAGCATATCAACACAAACACCTCAGACCAGCTCTCAGCATGGTGGTGGAGGGATGAGGATTTGGGCACCTTGCATCAATGAGTCATGAACTCGTCTGTATACCAAAATATTCTAAAATCAAATGTGAGGCCATCTGTGCCACAGCTAAAGCTTGGCCTAAATTTGGTCACTGCAACACATCAATGATCCCAAGCACAGCCGCAAATCTCTGACAGAAAAGCTGAAAAAAAAAGAACCAAAGTACTGCAACGGCCCAGTCAGAGTCCAGACTTTAACCTGCTGTGGTGGAACCTTAACAGAACTGCGCATAAATGAATGCTGCAAACAACTGAAGTAATGTCATGAAGAAGTGAAACAGTTCCTCCACAACAATGTGAGAGCTTCATAAAGTTATATAGAAAACCATCACTGCAACTTATTGCTGCTAAATGTGAATCTACAAGCTACTGAATCGTGGGATTTAACAGGACTGCAGAGTGTCCTTTGTTACATATTACTTATCTAGCTAATCTTTTGTATGTAATCTCATGTATTCAACAAACCGCTCAACATCTGCACCAACCACAGTGTGTGAATCAATGTATCTGTTATGGTAAAAAGTATGTAATCAGCATTAGAATCTAAAGGAGACCCTACAACAGGGTTCTAAGAATTACCATGGTTCTCATTAGGGCTGCAGCTATCGATTATTTTAGTAATCGAGTATTCTATCGATTATTCCATCAATTACCATAGTAACTGGATAAGAAATACTTTTTACATATTAACAGTTCTTCTGCGTATTTTAACTTTTGTACTGCAGTTTTTCCCTGTGTGAAACAAACAGGGTGGATGGAGCAGCTACAAAGTTCTCTTTTCTTCACTTACTGATCAGGTGGTTGATGAAGGATCTCCAGCTGTTTCCCAGTAAAGGAAAAAATCTTTGTTTGAACACTAGAAAAATATTTCCTTCCACTCCATCTGAGCTCACCGGCTCCGCCTCTTTGCTTGTGCAGACAGATTGCAGGTAAATCAGCTGACTGCTGCTGTTGTGTTATCAGTGTTTATGTTGAAAAGCTGGGGGCTGCATGAACGTAATCTTGTAATGCTTTATATTCACAAGCATTTTCCTAAATACGTTTTACTGCAGGTCTATATTTAGTCACTAATCAGGGATTAAAGTATCAAAAATATTTTGACGGGGAAGGGGTCCTTCCGGTACCGGACGATCACTACTGCGAATACCGGCGCTCGTTAGCAGTATGTCCGGGAGCTGAAGTAGAGAAAAAAATAACAGCTGAAATTCTCAGCACAGCGAGCACAACACACAAAGACAGCAGAGAGCAGAGGAGAAGTGGAAAAACATGTCAGTGATGATCCACTTTGAGTTAACTGACTGACTGAGTAGCTTTGAATGGGGACCTGCTGTATTTGGATCCTGCAGCTTGTGTAAATGAAGAAGGTGAGTCAGATTTAGTTCATAAAGCTGACACATCCCAATCATTACCATGTTTTAATCAACAAACACTCACACTGACTCAAACACTTTGTTTATTACAAGTTTAGTATCTTTGTGGCTAGGAGCAGACACTTTCTGTGATCTCTGCTGATTTGCTGACTCTTACCCAAGGAGTAGCAGTAACTGGTCTGAGTGTTGGACTATCTCACAGTTACAGGTCAGAGGTGGTAAACTGTGGGGACTATAATCAGCAGGTGAGGCTCAAACTGTGTTTTAGTTCAGTTTTTGTGCTGCTGTGAGTCACTCTCTGCTGGAAATGTGTGTTTTCCTCTACAAAGGTGTGTTAGAGCTGGAATGAATGGATTAATGAGAGTAGGAAGACGAGGATTGACTCACCAAGGAGCAGAGAAACAGATGCAGCCTTCATGTTGTCTGGATGACGACTAAAGGAAGTCTGACCTACAGAGCGATGGCTTCAACTACAGCATCTTCACTTCCCTGTTCACACTCAGCTTCACTGGCTGCGCCCTGCATAAACCTGCTGCTATTATAATGGTATGTTTGTCTTAATGGAGTTCAGTGTGGTTTAGAATTTCTGTATGATGGTGAGACCGCAGCAGGTTGATTTAGATACAGTGGGTACGATTTCTGCTCGAGTTGTTCTGACGTAATGCAGAAATATTAGACAGGGTTCTAGCCAGAAATTTTTTTCTGCCCGTTGCCCACAACCCATCACCACCACCACCATCCCTCCCGGGGGATAGTAATTATCTAATTATCAAGCTAATGCTAACTGCTAAAACCTGCTCCCACTTGTTAATTGGTCAACATATGTAAGCAGAAAGCACCTTTGAAGCCTAGGCAATAATCACAGTCTTTGTGAACCTGTAGTTACATTTCTCGACGTGCATGTCAGGTTAGGTTCAGAGACGATTTTCGGTCATGTATGTAGGACCGACGCAGAACTCTAAACCAGGCCTTATTAGATCGATAGAGTGATAGTTTTTGTATATAATCCATTAGTTACACTTATATATCATGCATTTAATGTGTCCAAGAGTGCCCTTTACTTTCACTAATGGGTTTGCAGAAATCACATCGAAAGCATACCCAATAAAAACATAATCCAGATGTTTTAAGGATCAGATGCTTAAAGGATTTCCTACATTCAAATAGACCCTTTTACTGTTTGGAAACAATGATGATGTAGGTAGCGATGTGCGCGCATTTTGGAAACAGAAATATGGCGGAGTTCAGTAGCGTTTCAATCTACAAGAAGGGATCAATAACAAAAGATCGTGAAAATCACCAGCAAATATTAACTTTGACCACTGGCAACTGACTTCACGATCCCTGTGGTACGTTAGCAAGTGGCCCAGTATCCATGGGCGGATATATATACACGTGTATTTGGTGGAGAAACCCGGCGTATACACCAGAGAGAAGTTACACGCATACAAGTCAATGGATGCTTACAGTTATGTTTGCGGCCGTGTACCGAACGCCAAATATCACGACACAGACTCGGAGTTTTGTGTCTTGAAGGCAGAAGTTCTTCCAAGTCAAAGACAAAGAAACAGGAGCGCTGTGTATGAGGCTCGGGTCATTGTAAACAAGTCAGAGAACTATGTCCTCACAGCGGATTGTACCTGCATGGAACCGTTAGTACTTCTTCAAATTGCTTTTCTAGCTTGATAAGAGTTTTCCAGCTGCAGCTATTATTGTAAACAGCCAGCCACACTACAGTTTAAAAGCCAAATAGCCTACCAGCTAATGCTGTTTACTTTAGATACCTGACACTCCGGTATAAACAACGGAAGATAAAAAACTTTACCTGATATAAAATGGACGCTTCAAACGTGAGCATTTCTGATCGTGTCCTCAGTCCAATTTTTATCAATACATTTGATGGCTTGCAACCTCCGTTTTCTCTCAAACAGCCGTGATCCAGTGGGATTCAGTACAACTTCAGTCCACTTTTGGTAGAGCAGAAATTCTGACAGCCAAACACACAACAGCAGACATTTTGATGCTGATATCGCTTTTAAGTCTTTTGTTGATGTAGGCTGTAAAAGGGTCTTATATCAGCTTCCATGTTATAAGCATAAATTGTCACAATTTTAATGCAACAATAGGAAGTGACATCATCTTTCTGGGAACTGTAGTTTTTTTCTTGAAGGCCTTTCACAGCTCCACTGGTGCTGAAACACTAATGTTTGACTATGGCTAAGTGGGGCTGCAACTATTGATTATTTTTGTAATTGAGTATTCTATCAATTATTCAATTAATCAAGTAATTAGATAAGAAGTAATTTTTCGTATTAACAGTTCATCTGCATATTTTAACTTCTGTACTGCAGATTTTTCTCTGTGTGAAACAAACAGGGTGGATGGAGCAGCTACAAAGTTCTCTGTTCTTCATGTTGCTGATCAGGTGGTTGATGAAGGACCTCCAGCTGTTTCCCAGTAAAGGTTTTAAGCTGTTTACAGGAACCTTTCTCTCCGCCTGAGCTCACTGTCTCAGTAACGGCTCCGCCTCTTTGCGCTTGCTGCCCGTGTGCAGACAGACTGCACGTAAAACAGCTGCTGCTGTATTTTTGTTGAAAAACTGAGGGCTGCATGAGCTTAATGCTGTAATGCTTTTTATTCACAAGCATCCTCCAAATGCAGGTCTATTTTTAGTCACTAATGGGGTGTCTGATCGATCTGTGTGTTAAACTGCATTTATGTTTAGGTTTTCTCCTTTAGGATTAAATGGTATGAGACAGTGTAACCTTTTGTTGCTTTCTCTCCAAAAAAGAGAATGACCTCACATACATGCAGGAAATAAGATATACCTGGTTTTTCAGAAAATACTATATATGGTGTTTGTACTGCTATGCTAAAATTCTATGTATGCATATGTGTTCTCTTTCTTAAAGTCTTTACTGGAATGTATGTATTGTCTCTTTCCTTAAAGGTTCAGGCAAAGGAGATGTGATTTAAACTTCCCCCACAGAAGGAATGTATAGGATGTCCTTGTAGGATCTCTGGCTTTCCATATAAGGGATTGTCCAGATGTTTAGCTATAGGTTAGGAGGCTGGAGCTGTTTTCTTAACCATATATGGAAAGGCAGGATGTGGGGGTTGCTAACACTATATAATGTCTGTTGCTCCTTTGTTCAGGGGAGTTAGGAAGATTGGGCCTCCTGTCCCCCGATGGCTCTACAAAGCATCGGTTATGACATTGTCTTTTTTGTAAATAAACTCTTTGTTATACATTAAGACTGTCGGCGAAGGATTTCTTCAACCACATCATGAAACTACAATTTTGGCATCGTGAACTACACTAATCAGGGATTAAAGCATAAAAAACATTTTGATGGAGCGGGGTGGGGTGGGGGCTTTCGGCACCGAACAATCTCTAGTGCTAATGACAGCCCCTGCTAGCAAACTGTGGTTGCAGCAATCAGTTCTGGTGGCTACAGCTGACATAAAGAAAAAAATAACAGCTGACATTCTCTGCACACACACACACAGATAAGAACTAGCCCTTCTCCAAGAGGTGAGTTCCAGAGCCTGCACTGGTTTAAGTGAAATATAGTAATTGTTTTAAATTGAAATGACCTACATCTATCCTTCTAATGCTCCACGTGGTGAACCACCATTGGATTTGGCTAGATTTGGCTAGTGGTCTCGAGACCACTTTTTGATGGTTTCGGTCTTGTCATGAACTTGGACATTGAATACTCTGGATTTTATTTCAAGACCACAGCTGTGGAAAATCACTAAATTGCTAGATTATTGTCCAATTTATTGTCGATTCAAATATAAAATGATTGCACTCTTCTGCCTTCTCCCAGGAACGCATGGCAGGCAGCTAGGTCGCTGCTATTATCGCCACTTGTGCCTGCATCATTTCACTGCAATTTGCAATCTACCACAGAGCACGGGCAGTTTCATTCACAAGAAAATGTGATCTGGCATAGAACAGCAACATTTTTAAGTCCCTTCAACTTGGATAGCAGAGAGCATGATGACCAATTTCAATCCAGTGCTGTAAAAACTATAGTCTCTGTTTGATATTTGCCTTCTTGGTGCCTTGATGACTACCTGATGTAACATGCAAACAGGAAAGAAGTCCAAAGTGACACCACTGTGGATGAAATGAATTCAAATCAGAACCACTATGGCTCTATAATGGGAGTAATTTTTAAATGACATCAAAGAAAGAAAGAAAGAAAGAAAGAAAGAAAGAAAGAAAGAAAGAAAGAAAGAAAGAAAGAAAGAAAGAAAGAAAGAAAGAAAGAAAGAAAGCAATATCAAGCACCTTGATGCAGCTGTTGTGATTTGGCACTAAATAACATTGAACTAAATTGAACTCAGTTGAATTGATTGCTCCATCCGGTGACTCCATCATCCTACTGGGAGACTTCAAAACTGATGTGAGTAATGACAATGAGACCTTGGGGGCATGACTGGGAAGAATGGTCTGACTTGAGTGGTGTTTTGTAATTGGACTTCTGTGCAAACCACAGTTTGTCCATAACAAACATTATGCTGTAACATAAGGATCTCCATAACTGCATGTGGCATCAGGACACCCTAGGCTGGAGTTTTGTAATCGGTTTTGTAATTGTATTAAATGACCTATGGCCATATGTTTTGGACAATCAGATGAAGAGAGGAGCTGAGCTGTCAAGTGATCACTACCTGATGGTGAGTTGGATCAGGTGGTGGGGAAGAATGCTAAAGGTATTGTGAGGGTGTGCTGGGAACACCTGGCAGAGGCCCCAGTCTGTCAGAGTTTCAAGTTCCACCTCTGGCAGAACTTCAACAGCATTCTGAGGGAGGCTAAGGCCACTGAGTCTGAAAGGACTCAACAACCTTGCAGCCGTAGCTGACAAGAGTGAATCACAGATGGATCTAATGAAGAGAATCTGTCCTTTTTTCATAATAAAATGTCATCCAGACTCATAATAAATAAAACAGAAATAATGTAAGTACCGTATTTTCCGGAGTATAAGTCGCACTTTTTTTCATAGTTTGGCTGGGGGTGCGACCTATACTCCGGAGCGACGTATATGTGACATTTATAACACATGAACCAAAATACTCCAGCCACTTGACATCTCCGTGAACTGCAGCTTTAAGGCAGTCTTGCGTAACCTGTGGGCGCAGTGGATGATGGATGGAGAGCACAGCTTAACGGCAACTGGGAGAATGCGCCACCCAACTTTCCTGGAAGTCATTGGATGGATCAAGAAAACATGGGCTTCAGTGACAAACCATCCTGTTGGGATTCAGAAAGGCTGGAATAATTGGAACTGCAGCTGACGACGAGTCTGACTAACGCGACACAGAAGAGGAAGCGGCGCTTCGTCTACGGAGTGTACGGAATTGTTTAGAAGTGACACCGAGGATGAAGAATTCAATGGATTGATGGTTTGGTTAACTTGTTAGTATGTTCTTTATGCTATGGTTATCTGAATAACTTAATGTTACGTTAACATACTGAACACGTGTTCGTTGTGCGTCATGTAGCTGAATGTGCTACGTTAGCATAACGTAGGCGTAACCGTGTTCGTCCTGTTCTTTAATCCATTATTATTTTAAATTGCCGTTCAAGATGGAATTTCTGCTCTGGGTCTCAGATTCTATCAACCCCCCCCCCCCCAAAAAAAGTGCGACTTATAGTCCAGTGCGACCTATATAGGTTTTTTTCTTCTTTATTATGCATTTTTTGGCTGGTGCGACCTATACTCCGGAGCGACGTATAGTCCGAAAAATACGGTAACTTATTTTTTCAGTGCAGCCCAGTACCAACTGACCTACAGGCAGTACCTGGAGATATCTGTTTCAAATGACATGACAAATGGTTTTCTTTACTGGAGGGGAAATTGAGATTTTAGAAAAGAAGTAACTTAAAGGGCCAAATTGTATTATACTTTGACACAAATTCGCAGGCCGGAAGCAGGGGGGGCGAGGGCCAGAAGTGGCCCGCGGGCCGGGAGTTTGAGACCCTTCCCGTAGACTGTGGAATAATTTGCCACTTTAAATCCTCTCTAAAAACTCAGCTTTTTACCTTGACTTTTAATTCAAGTTCAGTTTGAGTCCTATCAGGTTTTATGTTGTGGTGTCTCTTGTTTTAGTGTGTTGGTGTTTCTTTTTATTTTTTTTATTGCATATTTTTTGTATTTCTTTGTTTTGATGTTCTATGCTTTATTCTTTTTTATTCAACTATGGAGTTATCTTGCTTATTTTTGTAGTTAATCTTGTAAAGCACTTTGGTCAACAATGTCTTTTTTAAATGTGCTATAGAAATGACAATGATATTGACTTATGGTGTTCCTATCCGGTCTTTAAGTCTGACGTCATTTCCGGGTCCAGATGCCCATAAATGGACAGCAATGGCAACCCAGTGACTGTTCACTATTACATTCGGATCGGTCAAAACAACGAGGGACACAGCATTGCTGAGTATTAAACACAGGAGAGTTTGGACCCAGGAATGGAATTCTTCGTCATCACTTAAAGATCGATGTGGAGGAGCAGCGGCTCTACTCTGAGCCCCTCCCGGATAGCTGCACTCCTCACCCTATCTCTAAGGGAGAGACCAGCCACCCTTCGAAGGAAACTCATTTCTGCCGCTTGTATTCGCGATCTTATTCTTTCGGTCACTAACCCAAGCTCGTGACCATAGGTGAGGGTAGGAACGTAGATCGACCAGTAAATCGAGAGCTTCACTTTTACACTAAGCTCCCTCTTCACCACGACAGACTGGTGCAGCGTCCGCATTACTGCAGAAGCAGCCCCGATCCGTCTGTCGATCTCCCGCTCCCTTCTCCCGTCACTCGTGAACAAGACCCTGAGATACTTGAACTCCTCCACTTGGGGCAAGAACTCGTTCCTGAGCCAGAGAGGGTACTCCACCCTTTTCCGGCTGAGGACCATGGCCTTAGACTTAGAGGTGCTGATTCTCATGCCGGCCGCTTCACACTCGGCTGCAAACCGTTCCACTGCGAGCTGGAGGCCACCCCCTGATGAAGCCAACAGGACCGCATCATCTGCAAAGAGCAGAGATGAGACTCTGAGGCCACCAAGGAAGAAGCCTTCCGCCACCTGGCTACGCCTAGAAATTCTGTCCATAAAAGTTATGAACAGAATCGGTGACAAAGGGCAGCCCTGGCGGAGTCCAACACCCACAGGAAAGGAATCCGACTTATTACCGGCTATACGGACCAAGCTCTCACTGCGGTTGTACAGAGACTGAATGGCCCGCAACAACGGGCCAGACACTCCATACTCCCGCAGGACCTCCCAGAGGATACCCCGAGGGACACGGTCGAATGCCTTCTCCAAGTCCACAAAGCACATGTAGACTGGTTGGGCAAACTCCCATGCGCACTCGAATATCCTTGAGAGGATAAAGAGCTGGTCCAGCGTTCCGCGACCAGGACGAAAGCCGCATTGTTCCTCCTGGATCCGAGGTTCGACTAACAGATGGACCCTCCTTTCCAGCACCCTGGCGTAGACCTTTCCGGGGAGGCTGAGGAGTGTGATCCCTCGAAAGTTGGAGCACACCCTCCGGTCTCCCTTCTTAAAGATGGGGACCACGACCCCGGTCTGCCAATCCAGTGGCACTGCCCCAGATCTCCACGCGATATTGCAGAGGCGTGTCAACCAAGACAGCCCTACAACATCCAGAGCCTTCAGGAACTCAGGGCGAATCTCGTCCACCCCAGGGGCCTTGCCACCAAGGAGTTGTTTAACTGCCTCAGTGACCTCACCCCCAGTGATGGCCAGGTCATCCCCCTCGTCCCCAGACTCTGCTTCCACTACAGAAGGCATGTCAGTGGGATTCAGGAGGTCCTCGAAGTATTCCTTCCACCGCCCGACTATAGCCTCAGTTGAGGTCAGCAGCACTCCACCCGCACTATAAACCGTGTGAGTGGAGCACTGCTTTCCCCTCCTGAGTCGCCTGATGGTTTGCCAGAATCGCTTCGATGCCGTCCGAAAGTCTTGTTCCATAGCCTCACCGAACTCCTCTCACACCCGAGTTTTTGCGTCGGCCACTGCCCGAGCTGCGTTCCGCTTGGCCTGTCGATACCTGTCAGCTGCCTCCGGAGTCCCACAGGCTAACCAAGCCCGATAGGACTCTTTGTTCAGCTTGATGGCTCCCTTCACCTCCAGTGACCACCATGTGGTTCGGGGGTTACCACCACGACAGGCACCAACCACCTTGCAGCCACAGCTCTGAGCAGCAGCCTCAACAATGGAGGTGCGGAACATGGTCCATTCGGACTCAATGTCCTCAGCCTCCCTCGGAATACTGTCGAAGTTCTGCCGGAGGTGGGAGTTGAAGATCTCCCGGACTGGGGCTTCTGCCAGGATTGTCCAGCATCTGTGGGAAAAACAGAGGGAGTGGGATGACCCTTCACTCCCTAATCATCTCCTTCAACCCTGGAAGGGGTGGGAAGATGAACTCCAATACTTGCCACAGATAAGATTACCTAGGTGCAATGGACAGTGATGCCTTCCTAATGGCCCTTCAGCAGTTCATTGCCCCATGTGGTAAACCTGTGGAACTGCACTCTGACCAATGCACCTTGGTATCCTCACCATGGAGACACTTTCAATGAACTCAGAGATGCTTTCAATCAGCTCATTTCTGACCTGCAACAGCATCTGGCCAAACAACAGATCAGCTTTCATTAAAATCTGCCTGCTGCACCACATTTTGGTGGGATATCGGCGTGGGAGATCCGTTCAGCTAAAATGGCACTTTATACTGCCCTTGATTCAGAGGCAATCACTGAAGAAGTCCTAACGACAGTCTTCATTGAAATTGAGGCCATTCTCAGTTCTAAACCCCTCAGATATGTCTCAGCAGACATAGCAAAGCTTGATCCTGTGACCCCCAATTGCTTGTTGATGAGTGGCCTGATGGTTTACTACCCCAGGTTGTGTAGCCCAAGTTTGAGGACCTGAGTAAGAGAAGATGAAATCACTCACAACTGCTGGCTGACAGATTCTAGGCAGCCTTTCTAAGAACCTACTTGCTTGGATTGCAAACTAGAAGGAAGTGGAAAAATCCCACACCAGGCATCAGGGTAGGTATGGTTGTGATGCTGGTTGACCCCCAGTTACCTCAGTCATTATGGCAGATTGGGAGACTGGTCAAGGTATTTCCAGGACCAGATGGATGAGTAAGAACTACTGAGGTACAGATAAAGGCCCGCGTATACACTAGACTTATTACCCACTTAATAGTGCTCCCAGCGATAACAGATCAAGAGGACAGCTCTGACAAGAAAGACGGACAGTGAATCGGCCTTTCTAGGGAGCCAATTTGGCCAGCTAATTAACTAAATCTTATCTCAAAGACCTCATAGTACCGTATCACCCCAATAGAGCACTTCGCTCTCAGACTGCTGGCTTACTTGTGGTTCCTAGGATACTTAAGAGCAGAATGGGAGGCAGAGCCTTCAGCTTTCAGGCCCCTTTTCTGTGGAACCAGCTTCCAGCTTGGATTCAGGAGACAGACACCCTCTCTATTTTTAAGATTAAGCTTAAAAATTTCCTTTATGATCAATCTTCTGCTTAGAGCTGGATTAGGTAATCCTGAACCACCCCTTAGTTATGTTGCCATAGGCCTACACTGCTGGGGAGTTCCCATGATGCACTGAATGTTTCTTCTTCATCTCTTTTCACTCTGTTTATACCCCACTCTGCATTTAATCATTAGTTATTATTAATTTCTGGCTCTCTTCCACAGTGTGTCTTTTGTCCTGTCTCTCTCCCCTCACCCCAACCAGTTGCAGAAGATGACTCCCCCTCTCTGAGCCTGGTTCTGCTGGACGTTTCTTCCTGATAAAAGAGAATTCAGTGCTTGCTCACAAGGTGTCCTCTGATTGTTGGTGTTTCTTTTCTGTATTCCTTATATTATTGTAGGGCCTTTAGCTAACAATGTAAAGCACCTTGAGGTGACTGTTGATGTGATTTTGTGCTATATAAATAACACTCAATTGAATTAAGGAGGTAGGGATCCAAAATCTGAAGATGATGAATATTTACAGAATAAAACAATGTCTACAGGACATAAACTACCAAAACTAGAACCCACAGAAGCACAATGAATTTGAGGAGCACAGGTTCAAACAAGGAAAACAAGAGGAACAAAGACAAAGGTGCAACCAATGAAGGTGAGGCAGAGAACCTCAAAGTAAAAGAAAGAGACAAAGACAGGAAATAAAAATAACTGGATCAGACACAAGAAAAATTAGGATTGAAATAAAACAGTAAATAAGTAAATTATAAAGACATAAGAAGCACACATAAACACCAGAGAAAATGGGATAGAGAGTAAAAACATGGAAGAATGAGTAAAAGATGAAAACATAAAAATCAAAACTAGCAATAGCAACTATACTTCAAAACTAGAACATCTCTAGAGTTGATATGGAGAGTGTTACCCTGACACATCGAGACACAGCAGAGCAGAGAAATGAACCTTTGCAGTAATATTTCTGCATCACATCAGAACAACTTAAGAGCATAAACCGTACCCACCGTATCTAAATCAACCTGCTGCGGTCTCACCATCATACAGAAATTCTAAACCACACTGAACTCCATTAAGGCAAACATACCATTATAATAGCAGCAGGTTTATGCAGGGCGCAGCCAGTGACACTGAATGTGAACAGGGAAGTGAAGACGCTGTAGTTGAAGCCATCGCTCTGTAGGTCAGACTTCATTTAGTCGTCATCCAGACAACATGAAGGCTGCATCTGTTTCTCTGCTCCTTGGTGAGTCAATCCTCGTCTTCCTACTCTCATTAATCCATTCATTCCAGCTCTAACACACTTTTGTAGAGCAAAACACACATTTCCAGCAGAGAGTGACTCACAGCAGCACAAAGACTGAGCTAAAACACAGTTAGAGCCTCAGCTGCTGATTATAGTCCCCACAGTTTACCTCTGACATGTAGCTGTGAGATAGTCCAACACTCAGACCAGTTACTGCTACTCCTTGGGTAAGAGTCAGTAAATCAGCAGCAAAGATACTAACTACAAAGATTCAAACTTGTAATCAGTGATGGCGTCGTTACCTTGAGAAAGTAATCTGATTAGTGATTACTGATTACTCCTTTAAAAAGTAACTTAGTTACTTCACTGATTACTTAATTTTAGAAGTAACTAAGTTAGATTACAAGTTACTTTATTAGTAACATTCAACAGCAGACAGTGTTGTGCCAAAAAGTGATCGTCTACCATGAAGTGATTCGGATGTTTCTGTGGCCACTTTTCCACCGACGGGGATCTGATGCAAACATTTGAACCATTCAGCGTTTTTTTTCCACGGCAAACACATTCGGTGCTTGTCCGAGAAACGGATTCAACTCCGGTAGATGGTAGATGCTAGATGGTCTCGAACCAAGAACACGTGATGAAAGCAGCAGAAGGGCGTGACTCTGCTGTCTCAACATCAAGTTTTCTACCATATTACATGTGTATTACATGAGAAAAGTGAAACGATTTTCACGGCTGTGAATCAGGTTGGGCTCTAAGGCTGAACTTGCTGCTTTGTATCAGTTCATATCACAGATAAAAGGACACAAAGTGTGTACTTGTCGTCTTGCTCTAATCGCTGTCTGTGTTTCCCTCTGTGCTGCACACAGATGCTGCAGTAGTTTGTTTGGACCCTAAAATGTATTTGCAGCACAACAAAGGGGAGCGTGTTCTCCCACGTTTGCTGATGATGTTATATTTGTTGTGATTTCTGCAGCCTTCTCAGCCAGATTCCTGTTTAAAAAGAGATTTTTAATGTCAATGACAGTTTTTAACCTTGATAATATATACTGTAAAAGTCACTTTGCCATAAAGTGAGTGCAGCTTCTACCTTGTGATAGAAATGCTGTTTCTCGCTCAAAATGACCTGATATCATTCATGAGAGATATGTTTGACACGTTTCACAGATTATAGGTCAACAAGTCATTTAAAGCCGTTTAAATACAGACAATCACTTTCTGGCAAACACCAAAAGTCACTTTTTGACAGACCATCACTCTTTGGTACAAGACCGGCAGCACTCCCCGCCGCCTCAACATAAAAATGACATCCATAAATGAGGGCGAGTCAGCTGTGTTTAAGGGCAGCATTTCCTCTACTACATACTGTCCGACCAGCTTTTTCAGCTCTCCCCCACTTACTGGTTTGTACTGAAGTCCAGCTTTTGTTGTTTGGGTGCTGGGGGCTCCTGCACTAGCCGCAGCTTTGCTTCACTCCCCTACTGGTGTGACTCACTCTGTAAGTGTGACTGTGCCCTGCTGCACCTCCAGATGTTTCTTCAAATCTCAGTGTTTTTGAAGCTAGATAGCACTTTGTTGCCAACACCGAGTGCACAACTAACCTTGATGTTGTCATCTTTAGCTGATGCAGACTCAAAATAATTGCTTGTATTTCAGCTAGGAAACGCGCATCTCTCTCCTCCCTCCATTGTTTATGTTTCTGTTGCGAGTCCTCTTCTGGACACGAAGCTGAAGCGCACAAATGTGGGAGAACATGCTCCCCTTTCTTGTGCTGTGAATATATTTTACTGTGTAAACAAAATTACTGCAGCACCTGTGCAGCAACCTAATTCACAGCCGTGAAAATCTGATCACTTTTCTCATGTAATACAAACCATAGAAACCTTTATGTTGAGATGGCAGAGTCACGCCTTTTTGCCACTTGCATCACGTGTTCTTGGCTCAAGACCAGCTAGCTTGTGGTGCAAGTGTTGAACCCATTTCTTGGCTGAGCACTGAGTGTGTTTGCAGTGGAAAAGCCACTGAATGGTTAAAATACTGACACTGGCACCCGGTCGATGGAAAAACGGACTCTGTGGGGCTCGGGGTGCAGAGTCTGGGGCCTGCAGCCTAGAGGTTGCCTAGCTCCTGGTCGGGTCCCTCCTTGCACTGGGGTGGTCTCTGCTGTGTTGGGCACGTGACTGGGTGGGTTGGCCCGGCTCATGTTGGGATGTCCGGTTTGCACTTTAGAGGCTATGGGGTGCGTGCGGTGTGGGTGGCCGGCTGTTGTGGGGTAGTTGGGGTGGATGGAGCACCGTGTTTCCAGCTCAGGCCAGTTTGGCTTGTCTCTTGTTTGTGTCCACTGTCAAATGAATGGGTGTCGGGTGATGAGCAGGCTACCCTCTGCAGTGGGGGCGGTGGTGCCGATCTCAGGTGCTGCAGTGCTCCAGGGCGCTGTCGGGTGCCGTGTGTCCCAGGTCCACCTCTCCCTGTTCTGTGCTGAGGTGTTGTGTCCCCCCACCCCCACCCCCCCTCCCACACACACACACACACACACACGCTATACATCAGTCACACATGCAGGGTCTTAGAGGCCACGTGTGGCGCTTCATGACCACTTGCCACTCTCCTTTTTAATTGCATTATAGTCATAATTCACAACACATCCTGGTACACACAGGACCTTGGGGGGCAGGCATCCTACCCAGAGGTTGATGAGGTGGCCCCACTCAGGTTCTTAATACTGTCTGCCCCTCAATTTTAATTGCACCTTTAAGGGTTGACATTAAGGGTTTGGGGATGGTGCTGTGGGCAAGCAATGATGAATTTTTCTTCTTTTTCAAGTGCAGCAGCTGATGCACCATGTGGTTTATTTGCTTGTGCTCTGCTCTTTCTATCCCCTTTTCCTATTTTCTCCTCTTTCTCTTTAATTTTTTTCCCCGTCTTCTCGCTCAGCCTGTCAACTCTGGCATTACAAGGACACATGTATATGTATGGGGAAAATAACACCACTAAATAAATGAAACAAAAGGACAAACATTAACAAGAGGAGCCTATAGAGAATCTATAGAGCTCATCTTGGAAGAGTAAATATGTGTGGCACCATAGATCACAATCACACATTCAGATCACAATTCTGTTTACAAAAACTAACAAACATGACAGGCAAAAAGAACAAATTACTAACAACTGCAAAATACTAAGAAAAACAGGTGCAAGTTAAATGAATCAGATGGTAATTTGTGTACACACTTGTTTTTGCTGTTTACACAGCGTGAGAACATTTCTCTGCAAATACTAATGAATGATGTCCATTGTCCCATAAATCTTGTGGTTGGTTCAGATGCAGCGTTGCAAATGCAAGCTGTGCTGCAATGTTCTTTTCAGAGACACCAATTCATCCAATACACCATACTTGACAGTACAATTAGAAAAAGACTGAACATGAACTTTAAACTCTCACATGCTAACTGAGGCCTACAGAGTCTGAGATGGAGCACTTGGGTTTTTGAGGGTTTTTTTTTGGAGCATTTTGCCTGACCTCTAATGAACTATGACCTTTAGTGACCTCTGCCCTCCTGTTGCAGGTGTGTGTGTGCTGCTGCTGTCTGCACTGAGTGTTTCTGCAGGTGAGTTGATGGAAGTGAAAACAATCAGAGACTCCAACAAGGACACAAACACATTTACTCTGTCTGTCTGTCCTCCAGTCTCTCTGTCTGTCTGTCCAAACCTTCAGCAGTTCTTCAGAGGATCTTCTTCAGTGTCTCTGAATTGTGTTGATGGATGGACAGTGAAGAGGACCAGAGGAGGACACACTGAGGTCTGTGGAGCAGCGGGAGGTTTTGAGAGGGTTGATGGTTCCTCCTGTCTTCTGGATCTCTCCTTCTCCTCTAATGGAAGTTACTTCTGTGTAAACCGTTCTGGACAGCAGAGCGATGAAGTCTCCATCAGTGTTTCAGGTACAGACAGATGTTTGCAGCTGTCTCTCTGGTGGAACTCTGTCTCTGAATCACTCTGTTTGTGTCTTTGTTGGTCAGATGATTCTCTGATCCTGGAGATCCCTGCACTTCCTGTGAGGACAGGAAGTGACGTCACCCTGCATTGCAGACAAAAGGATGTTGACACCGTGGCAGCTTATTTCAGGTTTAATGGAAGTAATGTTGGATCTGGACGTAAATCAGAGCACACCATCACTAACATCCAGCAGTCTGATGAAGGTCTCTACTCATGTTCCACTGATACATTTGGATCATCTCCTCAGAGCTTTCTGAGGGTCAGAGGTCAGCACACTGAGATCGCTTCCTGTTTAAGGACCAGCACTAATCTGCTGACCTGATAATAAACTGACTGAACCATCTTCATCATCTCTCCTACAGCTCTTCCTCCTCATGTACAGAGCACCACAGCCTGCACCTCTCCTGGTATCTCTGCTCCTCCCTCTTCTCCCACAGCGCTCTCTCCTCATCCCCCCTCCTCTCCCACAGCGCTCTCTCCTCATCCCCCCTCTTCTCCCACAGTGCTCTCTCCTCATCCCCCCTCTTCTCCCACAGCGCTCTCTCCTCACCCCCCCTCTTCTCCCACAGCGCTCTCTCCTCATCCCCCCTCTTCTCCCACAGTGCTCTCTCCTCATCCCCCCTCCTCTACCACAGCGCTCTCTCCTCATCCCCCCTCCTCTCCCACAGCCCTCCCTCCTCCTCGTACTTCCTCCTCCATCATTCCAGTTGTAGCAGGTCTGGTTTCTGTGCTTCTTCTGGTTCTGGTTGGAGTTCTGATCTTCTACAGGAAACTAAAAGGTATGAAGTCTGTCAGACTCAACAGTTCAGTGTGGATTGTGTGCTCACTCGTACAAACATATAAAGCATACAAGAATCAAACAGTGTCACATGCAGGATCACATTTCTAAAGCCTCCTCTGAAAGGCTCTTGGAAGCAGTTTCAGCAGTGGAGGACAAACAGCTTCAGCAGCTTCAGATGCTGAATCAGTAAAAAGAAACAGCTGTTTCCTTTGTGCCATTTCACATTGGTGCATTTGGTTCCTGGCAGAGTGACAGCAATGTAAGACAGGAGGAAATGACACAGCCAAGGGAAGAACTCTGTAGTTTGGCTGCTGAACTGAAATGCAGGCTGAGAGCAACCGCTTCTTAATATTTCAGATTTTACTAACTAGCTAGTTTAGATTTTAGAGTTCTTTATTTTAACTTACTCTGTGTGTTTTACAGTGTATTTAAGTATTAACTGGTTAATTCATTTGTCTTTAGCTGAGTTCCAGTCAGGTTTATAATAGTCTTTGATTTTACATTATAGTTTAGTTTTAGTTAGTTTTCAGAGCAGTTTTACTCATTTTTAAGTAGGTTTTTTTTGTTTGTTCATTTTAATGCTTACTCTTAGTTTATTTTCATTAGTTTTAGTTTTTCTGAGTTTGTCAGGTACAAGATTCACCATAAAAGAGTGATTATTCTGTTATAAAAACTCGACAAAAGATACTATTTGAAAAATGCTTTCAACAACCACCTGTGCACAAGACAGCAGCACTACGTGATAAATGTGTGTAATATTAGAGACACACATGAACATAAACATAAAGAAAAACAAACTCCCAAACTCAGTAACCTCTACAATAACATTCAGTGTCAGTGCAGTAGATTAACAAAAGTTACATGTGGTGTATAACATTAAAACGGAGCGAATGTCTAAGAAAAATAAACTGAACTCTCTGATGGAGTCAAAGCTCAAATCCAGCTGCATCCTGATGTTCTCCACTACATGAAGCTGCTTCTGTTTTGGAGCTGCTCAGAGAGCTAGCTTGGTTAGATGCTCGCTAACTAGACTACAGCGCTGGGTCTTTGTGGCCTCTGAACACAACATACTCCAACATTATGCCCATATTCATGCTTCTGTAGCTTATGTGTTAATTACCTTGTGGATTGTTTTATATGCAGTGCAAGCTGGGACTTTTTCCTCTCTTTGGGTTTTTGTAGCCTTGTTTGTTCTCAGGTGGACTTTTATGGTAGTGCTTTTTCCACTTGAGAAGTTTTCCGCACATTTTTTATCATCCACAACAAGAATGTGCTTCTATCTGTGTTATTACACTCATGGGACTCTGCTGTTTGCTCAGCAGACTGCTGTCATTTCTTTGCAGTCAAGCGCTGTGAGCACACACATGCACGCACATGCACACACACGTGCACAGTTGCAGTGCTCCCAGCTTGAACTGCTAGAGCCGAAAAATTTCATATCAATCCAAAAGGCTTTTAAATATAATAGTGTAAACAAAGGCATATTTCTATATTTTCAGTTTCTTGTAGTTAGTTTTGTAAACCCACAGCTTTAGTTAGTCATCATTTTTTTAAATTTATTTTTTATTTCAGTTAACAAAAATGTTTTTTCAATTTCAGCTTTTGTTATTTAATTTGTTTTCATTAACTATAATAACCTTGGTGCCAGTGTTATGTTCACTCTGGGCTTTCCATTCTAGTTTACATGAAGGCTTTTTTATCTACAGTGAAGTTTAGACAAACCTCTGAGGTTTCCCTTCAAACATGTTCATTTCTTAAATTAGTTTATGATGTGAAGTGAAACTTTCTGCACCGTCTGTCAACAGAAAGCAGACATAGGACGTGTAGATGTTGCATCCTGTTGTCGCAGTATGCTGTGATCTGTATACTTTATTTTTATATATATATATATATATATATATATATATATATATATATATATATATATATATATATATATATATATATATATATATATATATATATATACTGTATATATATACTGTATATATATACTGTATATATATATATATATACTGTATATATATATATATATATATATACAGTGTTACTGGAGGCCAAAGTAATGCCATCCAGAGTAAGTATCTGGTTAGACACCATTTCTAAGATTTGTGGGGCCGAGTAGAAGAACTTCAGTTTTATCTGAATTTAGAAGCAGGAAATTAGAGGTCATCCAGGCCTTAATGTCTTTAAGACATTCCTGCAGTTTAACTAATTGATGTGTGTCATCTGGCTTCACTGATAGGTAAAGCTGAGTATCATCTGCATAACAATGAAAATTGATGAAATACTTTCTAATAATACTGCCTAAGGGAAGCATGTATAATGTAAATAGAATTGGTCCTAGTACAGAACCCTGTGGAACTCCATAATTAACCATAGTGTGTGAAGAAGACTCCCCATTTACATGAACAAATTGGAGTCTATTAGATAAATATGTATCAAACCACTGCAGTGCAGTAACAGGTAAACAGGTTGTTTATGAAGGAACACCTGAATCACTTTAATTAAAAAAGTAAGACTATTAATATATTAACAAATCAGAAAAAATTACACATGCATGTGTGAGTGTGTGCTCTCTCTCTCTGAGCCCGTGTTCCTGTCTAAATATAACATTTGTATACTGACAGTCTCTTATCTAAACATAAACAATCTCTGAGCGCTATGAGTTGACCTTCATCATGAAGTCACTACTAGTTAAAGTGAAAGGAATACTCGGCTCTACAGAGCGCTGACTCTTTGTCAGCCTGGCTACAGTGCTGAAAACATACCTGGGGTTGTTCTTATTTTCTTCAATTAATGATGAATAGTAAGATGTCCTAGCTTTACGGAGGGCTTTTTTATAGAGCAACAAACTCTTTTTCCAGGCTAAATGAGCATCTTCTAATTTAGTGAGACGCCATTCCCTCTCCAGCTTTCGGGGTATCTGCTTTAAGCTGTGTGTTTGTGAATTATACCACGGAGTCAGGCACTTCTGATTTGAAGCTTTCCTTTTCAGAGGAGCCACAGTATCCAAAGTTATACGCAGTGAGGATGTAAAACTATTGAGGAGATAATCGACCTCACTGGGAGCAGAGTTTAGGTAGCTGCTCTGTACTGTGTTGGCACTGAAGAGCATAATAATGAAGGAATTAGATCCTTAAACTTAGTTACAGCACTTTCAGAAAGACTTCTACTGTAATAAAACGTATTCCCCACTGCTGTGTAATCCATTAAAGTAAATGTAAGTGTTACTAAGAAATGATCAGACAGGAGGGGGCTTTCAGGGAATACTGTTAAGTCTTCAGTTTCTATGCCATATGTTAGGACAAGATCCAGAGTATGATTAAAGTGGTGGGTGGGCTCCTTTACATTTTGAGAGAAGCCAATTGAATCTAACAATAGATTAAATGCAGTGTTGAGGCTGTCATTCTCAGCATCTACATGGATGTTAAAATCACCCACTATAATGATTTTATCTGAACTGAGCACTAAATCAGATAAAAAGTCTGAGAAATCAGACAGAAACTCTGAGTAAGGACCAGGTGGACGATAGATAATAACAAATAAAACAGGTTTTTGAGTTTTGTCTGTTTTGTCTTAAACTAAGCATTGTGACAGTTAGTATTAATCTTTTTGGAGAGCCCCTTTTACTGATGTTGGTTCCTGTAATGTAGGAGGTCAGAGGGCAGACTCTGTGGGGTTTAGTGGTGACGGCTGTGAAGAACCTGCAGTGAAGAGTCTGAGAGTGAAGTGGAGCATCTGCCTCTGCTGTGAGTCTCCTTCATGTTAATTCACATCTGCCTGATCACTTTCTCTGAAACCTCTCATTCCTCCATATTTGATTGATCTGATTGAACAGGAACCAATCAATGGAGTCATAATGTGTCTCTTTGGTCATGTGACCATTTGACCTCTGATCAGTTTGTCCTTCAGTTACAGGCCTGTTTCTTCTGACTGCTGCAGGTGAGCTGATGTTTCTACACCTGTGTGACCTCATGACGACCTCTGACCTTAGAATAGAATAGAATAGCTTTATATGTGACATATAATGAAATTACAAATGCTTCTTTCGTTGTGCAGCAAATAGAAATAGAAAAGCATATAGAAAATAGATCAGAATAAGAATAAAACATTTTGTATAACAAATGTTTAAAATGCATTTAAACAGTTAAAGATAAACATCACAGTAAACAAATACACTTCTGAAGGAATACAAGTATCAATACATGAGTCAGAGCAGACAGATATAGATGTGTTGGATATTAGCAGCAGTAGCAGTACTTTGACACTCTGCACAGAGTCAGGAGCATAGAATCAGGTAGGGACACGTAATCACTGATAATTGTGATTGAACCCTGTGCTCTGCACTCCAGCTCTGGACCCAGATTTGGCCTACACCCCTACCAATGTTAATACCAAACCTGCACCCTTACACAGAGTTATAAACATGAGTATTGCACAGTGTTGTAACCATGGAGATGGTATTGCTCATGATGGAGACACTGACAGAGTAAATGTCCAGGTCAGAGGTCATTTAGTGCTCTAATGGCTCAAGATTAGAAACTGTTTCTTAGCCTGGATGTGCAAACAGGTGATGTGCTGGGTGGGAGGGATCATTGATAGTGACCTCTGCCCTTCAGTGACCTCTGTCCTCCTGTTGCAGGTGTGTGTGTGCTGCTGCTGTCTGCTCTGACAGGTGAGTTGATGAAAGGTGGAAAACCATGTGACACCTGAAGAGTTTGTTCTGTTTGCTAACGCTGATCTGTTTCAGTCTGAAAGGGCGGTGACACGGTGGTGTAGTGGTTGAACTGTTTCCTGGTTTGATTCCCGGCTGGTTCTTTCTATGTTTTTATGTTCTCCTTGTCTGTGTGGGTTCTCTCCAGTTTCTCCCACTCCCTCCCTCAGTCCACAAACCTTCATGTTTGGCTAACTGGTGACTCCCAGGTAGCCAAACATGCAGGTCTTTGGATCGAGGGAGGGAGTGGATAAAATTACCTGTGGACATAAGTGAAGTAAAGCAGCCGGTCACTGGCTGGTTATTCACATCACTGTTGGCTCTTCATTGCTCTCCAATCTTGTTTCAGCTCCTTCAGTTTTTCTCTACATCACTTCAGTGTGATGTTGATGAACTGGGGAAACTGATTATGCTTTAGCAAAGCTTAACCCAGAGCATTGTTTCATTCATAAGCGCTGCTCGCTTTGTTTAATAGGGTTTCCACCAGTCCCGTAAAATACGGAATCGTTCCAAACTGCCAAATAAGGGACGATTCAGTAATTTCCATACTTTCCACCATCACTAGGGTTGCCACCCATCCCGTATTTTACGGGACGAAAAATATGGGATGGGTATTTCCCTAGTCACTAAGCTAGCCTACCTGCTAACGTGCTAACTTCCCTGTTCCACCGTGAGAATTGATCCAATGTTCAACATTTGTTCCACGTGACTTTTCTCTCAGGTCATTCGTGCCCCCACCTGTCCTGACCCACCACTCCACCAGTGGTTCATGATTTCTGACACAGTTCTCATTAATTCATATTATTGTATCGTAAAGTTTCTTCATTGATGAGCTGGTTTCTCCCCTCAGTTTCCCAGCATGCCTCAGTGGTGGAGGTGTATGAAGGGGAGGAGTCTGTCCTGCTGCTCTGTCAGGTTCCAGTGTTCTCTGATTCAGCAGTGGTGTGGGACCACAGTGACTCGAAGCCCTCAACAGTCCACGTGCGTCTGCAGAGCGGCGATGATCTTAGAAACCAAAGCCAGCGTTACACCAACCGAACATCAATGAGAGCTGACGCTCTGCAGACTGGAGACCTCAGCCTCACTCTGAGGAACCCTACAGGCTCTGACAGTGGAACCTACACCTGCACCGTCCACAGCCACGGACAGGATATGAGCCGCAAAGATATCCTGCTGCAGGTCAAAGGTCAGTGCTGCGGGTTCATCCCTCATGCCACCATAGTACTGACTCAGTCAGAGAAATCTTCATTCTGTCCAACACAGTATGTCAGAAACACCAGGATGTTCTGCTGCATCCAGTCAGAACAGCTGCAGAACACACTGAAAGAGATCAGGAACACAGAGTTCTCCTCCTGACTCCTCCTCCTCTGTGTTTGCTCCTCCTGCAGGTGCACTTTCTCCTCCTGTGCTCAGGCTATTCTGCCATCTAGTGGTATTTTTCCCATACTGCATCTCTACTGGTCTGCTGCTGTCCATCTGCTGCAGCAGGAAGACACCAAACAGATCAGCCATCTCCATGGAGACGGCCCAGCAAGGTGGAGAAATTCAGGAACTGGGTGACGAGTATGATGACATCACTGCAGATGTCACCACTGAGCATGCCTTCTGAGTACCTGGTTAGGTTTAGGCAGAGTTACTGAGTAAGAGTTTGATGAGCAGGACCTTCACGTGGTTCATGCAGACTTCAGAAAGTTCCTGATAGTTCCTGAACTGGCAGCTGGAATGTGTGAATACAGAGAGACACAGCTCTGATTTTTGAATGATTACTAATCAATAAATGCTTTGATCTCCAACAGTGTTGATACCACAGTCATTGTATGTAGTTTGTATGTTTGTTCATCAGTGAAATACTGAAGGATCAGTGTTAGCTGCAGCATTACCGCCTTTCTTGATGTATTTGAAGCTCGTCATCATCAGCATGCTGCTGATTTTCATGTTTTATTCTTTTAAGATTGTCTGTCAATCAAAATCAGTCACAGCTTAAAATGAATTGTTGTATTTTGATGGAACAGAATAAATTAATCATTTTATGTCACATATAATGAAATTGCAGGTGCTTTTCCCATTGTGCAGCATATGGTGTAGATATGGTAAAGGAGAATAGAAGAAGATAAATAAAACATAAATAAGACATATAAAATACATATGTTTAAATTATATTTACACAGCTAAGGTCATTGAGAATGGTCATGGACCTTCTCAGTTATCTGGAGCCAGTAGTCGCCAACACGGAGGGCAGAGGCCAGCCAACAATTTTCTGGGCAGTGTTTATGACCCTCTGGAGGGCGGGTCTGTCTGCAGCCGAGCTCCCAGTGTATCCAGGCAGAGATGCAGTATAAGATCACACTCTTGATGGTGGATTGGTAGAAGGTCACCAGCAGACTCTGATTCAGTTTGTTCTTCCTGAGGACCCTCAGGAAGTGTAATCTCTGCTGGGCCTTTGCCATCACTGAATTCGACTTCCAGGAATCTGAACGACATCACTGTCTCCACCACATCCTTGTTGATGTAGAGATGGGCGTGGTCCACTCTGGTCCACTGGAAGTCTACAATGATGAGGGTGGATGATAGGAGAGAGCCCAGCCTCACTGATGGTGGTCTGTGAGGAAGTTCTTTATCCATGTGCAGGTGGAGGAGGGGAGATGCAGGTCCAGCAGGTTTTTGATGAGATCATCTGGGATGATTGTATTGAAGGCTGGTCTATGAAGAGCAGTCTGACACAGGTCCCAGGTTGTTCCGGGTGGCTCAGCATTGATTGCAGGGTGAGGGTGATGGCGTCCTCAGTGGAGCGGTTTACCCTGTAGGCAAACTGATGGGGATCAAATGCTGTGGGGAGGCAGTCTTTGATGTGGCGTGGGATTAGCCTCTCAAAGCATTTCATCACTAGTGGCGTGAGTGCGATGGGCCTGAAGTTGTTCAGACTGCTGTTTGTGGATGTTTTGGGGATGATGGTGGCTGATTTGGGGTAGGCAGGGATGGTGGCTCGAGTCAGGGACAGGTTAAATAATCTGGTGAAGATATCAGATAGTTCGTATGCACATGCTGCTAGTACCTTATCAGGTTTTCCACCTGGACCAGCAGCTTTCCTTGGGTTTACTGACCTGAGTTCATGCCTCACCTGGTGCTGGTGAAGGGTCAGTGAAGTGCTGCTTTAGCCTGGGGGAGGGGTTGATGGCCTGTTGGACTCAAATCTTGCAAAGTAACTGTTCACTTCCTCTTCCAGTGAAGCATAACCAGTCCCTGAGCCAGGCTGCTGTCCCTTCCTGCCTGAAGTCCTCCATTATCGTCCCCATCCCCAAGAAGAACACTATCAGAGGTTTGAATGACTACAGGCCAGTAGCACTAATACCAATTGTTATGAAGTGCTTTGAAAAGCTTGTCCCGGCTCACGTCATCTCCAGTCTCTCCCCCAGACTAGACCCCCACCAGTTTGCCTACAGAGCCAACCGGTCCACAGAGGACGCCATTGCCACGGCCCTCCACTCTGCCTTCTCTCACCTGGAGCAGGGGGGGAACTACGCTCGGCTGCTCTTTGTGGACTTCAGCTCGGCGTTTAACACCATCCTTCCTGGCAGACTGGTGACTAAACTGTCAGATCTGGGGATACCACGCTCCACCTGTCTTTGGATCAAGGACTTCCTGACAGATCGTTCCCAGAGGGTAAGAGTAGGTCCCCACCTCTCTTCAGCCATCAGCCTCAGCACCGGCTCTCCACAGGGCTGTGTGCTGAGTCCCCTACTCTTCACCCTCTACACACATGACTGCACCTCCATACATGCCAGTAACTGCATCATTAAGTTTGCGGATGACACCACTGTGGTGGGGCTCATATCAGGCGGGGATGAGTCAGCATACCGGGACGAGGTGCAGCGGCTGTCAAGGTGGTGCAGTGAGAATAACTTGATCCTGAACACCACTAAGACAAAGGAGATGGTAGTAGACTTTAGGAGGACAACACATGTCATTCAACCTCTGTTCATCGAGGGGGATGAAGTGGAGCTGGTTTCAGATTTTAGGTTCCTGGGAGTACATCTGCAGGATGATTTGACCTGGAGTATCAATACGACCAGCATTTACAGGAAGGCCCAACAGAGACTGCATTTCCTGAGGGTTCTTAGGAGCAACTATCTGACCCAGAATCTGCTGGTGTCCTTCTACTGTTGCTGTGTAGAGAGCATCCTGACCTACTGTCTGTGCGTGTGGTTCAACAGCTGCACAGCAGCAGACAGGAAAACACTCCAGCGAATCATCAACATGGCTCAAAAGATCATAGGCTGTCCCCTGCCCTCCCTCCAGGAACTGTTCAATGCCCGCTGCCAGAGGAGGGCACAGAACATCCTCCAGGACCCCTCACACCCTGGACACTCCTTGTTTCAGCTACTGCCATCAGGCAGACGTTTCAGGACAATGAAGGCCAGAACAAACAGACTGAGGAACAGCTTTTATGCCAGGGCTATCATTGAACTGAACTCTGTGTGGTTTGGACAGTGATGTGGGGTGGTAGTGCTGACTGTGTGCGTGCGTTGGTGTGTGTATTGGGGCTAGATTCGTCTTAATTTACTATTGTGCACTGTATTTTAGTAATCATTTTTATCACTCATATTTTTATTATTTTATTATTTATTGTCTGAGGCACCTAGAAAGGAATGCATTTTAAATTTCGTTGTGCAACTTATGTGTACAATGACAATAAAGATTCTGATTCTGATTATGATTCTGATTCATAAGCTCTGACAGTTGAGATGGTGCTGCCCCTGTGGTTGGTGATATTATTTATTTCCTGCCAAACCCATCGTGGATTTTTGTCTGAGATATGCCTCAATTTTCTGTTTGTATGACCTTTCGGCTGCTTTGATGCCTCTTTTCAGGTTATCACTGGCAGTGCTGTACTGTGCTTTGTCTCCTGCTCTGAATTGTGTTCTTTAATGAGGAGTTGCTCCTCACTGTTCATCCAGGGCTTCTGGTTGGGGAAGACTCAGATTGGTTTTTGTACAGTGATATTCTCAGCACAGTAGGTGTATGAGAGCACAGTTTGTGTGTACTCTTCCAGGTCTGGATTTTCAGACATACATTCATGAAGCAGTCCTGTAGCTGGGAGGGGGCATTTTCAGACCAAGTGTTGGTGATTGTTGTGGTAGGTCTGAGTTTCCTTCTGAGTGGGGTGTAAGCTGGTATAAGGAGCAGAGACAGACTGTCTGATTGTCCATCATGGGGCTGTGGCACTGATCTGTAAGCATGTGTGATGTTACAGTACACATGATCCACTGTGTTATTTTCTCTGGTGGCACATTTCACATATTGTGCAAATTTGGGGAGAACAGTCTTTAAGCAGGCCTGGTTAAAGCCTCCAGCAATTATATAATTATATAATTGTGCATCCTCCTGCCAGAGTCAGACACACCTGTGCAGGCTTGGACAGGTACATGCAATGATGGCAAGACATGGCTTTCTGAGGCTCTGAGCCATTTTGAACCAGCTTTCAGGTGTATAATAATACTTCATAATGTGTGTTGGGACAATTCTTCAAATGACCTGCAATCCAACCTTTTGGAAAATGGTTTGGTTTGTCATTGATTCTAAATTACATACTGGACAGGGAAGATCAATGATAATGAGGCAGTAGGTGTGTTTGATGTGTTTACCCGCTCTTTTTTTTGGGGGGGGGGGGGGGGGGGGGGGGGGGGGGGGGGTGTGCACTTATTTTCTTTCTTATTATGTTGGTGTGCAAGAAATTCATTTATTTATTTTTTTAAATTCAGGATTAATTTTCCACAGTAGGTGGGCTTAAATGTTCTCTTTTAGAAACAGCTTCCCCAGCCTTTGAGAACAGCCTTTCACATGGACCAAAAGAAGCTGGAGTCATCAGGGAGTAAGAACCCAGCAAGCAAACGTTCAGAAGATGTTCACTAAACGTTCAGCAGATGTGGCCAAAGTACTGACATTCTGTACTTAAATAGAAGTACAAGTACTTGTGTTAAAAACTACTCTAGTAAAAGTTGAAGTACTGGTTCAACTTCTTTACTCAAGTAAAAGTAAAAAGTACAGGTTCTCAAATGTACTCAAAGTAAGAAAGTAAAAGTAGTTCTTTGGAGGACATTTCTACCAACTATTTCTGTCAGCTGATTCAGTCTGAATGAAGCAGTGAAGTGGTTGGAACGTCATCAGTGACGTCAGCTGAAGCAAGCTCCGGCCCGCTGCGTCACAGGACTTTACCTATCGAGTTTGAAGCCTCAGGGAGCATCACCGGCCACAGTAATGAACATTTGTTCCTAGGCAGAACTTCAGCAGTACCAGCTGAGAGACTGCCAAAATAAGTCATGAGCCACCCCTCATTTCTTTATATTTTGCTTCCAGGAAACTTCTTGTAATTTTTAAAGTGGTCTTCACCAATAGTTTTCCAGACTTTCTGAAGGTCCTTCAAAGTCCTTCTTTGGACATTGGCTGCATGTTCTCTCTTTTTCATTTCAGTCCTTTTACCATTTTCAGAGGGATTTTTTTTGTTGGGTTTTTTTTTTTTGGTTTGAGCTGCTTCTCACTGATTTATGAATCACTGAAACATAAAGAAGCGTCTAACCCAAGTGATGAACCAGTGTTGTGTCTTTCTATCACAGACAGCTGAGCAAAGAAGCAGTGTTAAATGGGCTCTTTAGGCTCTTTGTTACCAGCAGCCTGTCACAGAAACATCATCTCTGCTTTCATAGAGGTGCTCACACTTGCTGACCAATCAATGGACTGCATTTGATTGACAGCTGCTCCTTCCCCTCTTTGTTGTTGTCATGTGCTGAGGCTGCATTAAGTCATTTGAGAAGCTGGTGAGGACCAGATGATTTTTATTATGTCTTGATATGAAAAACCTTATTAATAAAAACGTTTCTGTTTCATGTCTGTACACTGAGCACATAAAAGCTGATTGTAACAATGACACAAGCCTACAGCAGGAGCTGCAATAAGACATCCATCAGAGTTTAGGAGGAGCGTGGATCAGCGTGGTGGTGTGAAGCTCCTCCATCAGGCTGAGTGTGTCCTCAGTTTCCTGTCAGAGACAAACATCACTGATTCCTGCTGTTCACCTCTGACCTTCACACACACACACACACACACACACACACACACACACACACACACACACACACACACACACACACACACACACACACACACACACACACACACACGCACATATGTAAATGTTACCTTCTGTCAATGAGGAATACACAACTTCGCCATCAGTCGACTGCTCTGTAACACACAGTATAAAGCATTAGACTGTGTCTGTCTGCAACACCACTGTTTTAATCTTTGTGAGTTCAGTCATGTCTCTAGCTCCCCCTAAAGGCTCATGGAGGAACTATAACGTGAAGTTGTTGAAATTATTTTGAATTTGGTGATGAATAAATTCCAGGAGTGGTTGTCATGGTTACCTGTCCTCCTGCCAGCTTCCTTCTTCTTCTTGAAGACCACCTGACCATAGGTGACCTCAGTACGACCTGAGGACAGAAATATGTATTAAGTACCTGCAGCTTCACGTCTGACTCTCTGATTGGTCAGATTAGGACTCTCAGAGTTTCATCATCACCTGTTTCTCCATCTGAGCCTCAGCAGCAATTTGTGAAAGATACACAAAATGTGAATTTGATCCTTTGATCATTTACCTGAACATGAAGAGATTCAGTTCTACATACACAAAGGGCCCCCACCTCCCCCTGAGTCACTGTTAGTGATGACCCCAACCCTCAACCTGAATATTTTGGATAGAAGCAAAAAGTTATTATTGATCTAAATGGTTTTTGAGATGTGTCAGCTACAATTAGTTTTCTCCTGATTGCCAATATTTGGGAGAACATTCAAAATAAAAAATAAAAATTCTGATAGTGTATTGTTTAGGTCAGGAAGGTCTAAAAAACAGTGGTATGAAATATTGATCTAGATGATTTCTATTCATTACTTGAAATTAACCTTAAATAGTTTAGCATCAGCCTCAGACAGCCTCAGCAAAGCTCTGTCTCAGTCCCCAGTGTTAGCTCTCCCTAACTTAGTTTTAGTCCCCTCATCTTCATCCTCAGTCCCAGTTTCCTCAGTGCCCTCTGTCCCTTCAGCTCTCCTAGCGCCTTCAGTCCCCTCAGTTAGCACTTTGGTCCCTTCATCCACCTCAGTCCCCTCTTCAGTTTCCTCACCTTTAGCTTCGGTCCCTTTAGAGCCCTCAGCTTCAACCCCTGTTCTCTTAGCTTTAGTGCCCTCAGTATCGGTCCCCTGTGCTCCCTCATCTTCAGTCCCTTCAGTTTTGGTCCCTTTAGTCCCCTCAGGTCTCCCTGTACCTTCGCTCCCCTTCGCTCTGGTCCCTTTAGTCCCCTCAATCCCTTCAATCACCTCAGCTCCTTCGGTTCCTTCAGGCCCCTCAAGTGGTTCTTTAGCCCCTTTAGCTCCCTCGGCGTCAGTTCCCCAAGCTCCCTCAGCTTCGCTCTTTTTGGCCCCCTCAGCTCCAGTCCCCTCTGCCGCTTTGGTCCTCTTAGCCCCTCAGGTCCCCTTGGTCTCTTAGGTCCCCTCAATCTCCCAGGTCCCTCAGGTCCCCTTAGTCCCCTTAGTTCCCTCCTCTGGTCCCTCAGCTCCTTTAGTTTTGGTTCCCCCTGCAGCCTCAGTTTCCTGGTCCCAGTCTCCTCAGTTTCGGTCCCAGTCCCTTCAGGTCCTGCTCACCCGGTCCCAGTACCTTCAGTTCCTGCTCCCTTGGTAGCTTCGGTCCCCTTAGCTTCCCCGACTCCAGTTCCCCCACAGTCAGCTTCCCCTCAGTCAGCTTCCCCTCAGTCAGTTTCATTCCCCTTAGTTTCCCCTCAGTTAGCTTCCACACCGTCTCCATTACCTGCACCTAGGCTATCCCCCAAGCAGCCCCGGCTGTTCAAAAAAGCAGCTGTGTGCCCTGTACCGCAGTCCCAGCCTGAGCATCCGGGGCCTCACCCTGTAAGCCCCATTCAACCCAAGGGTCATGCTCGATCCCAGCGTCTGGCTCAGTCCAAGCCTCCTGTCTCTTCTCGCCACCTCCGCTTGGAGCACTGTTGGCCCCCTGCCTCGTCTCCTCGTCGCTGCCGCCGCTGGAGCCACAGTCGGCCTCCTGCCTCGTCACCTCGTCGCTGCCACTGGAACTGCGGTCAGCCGCCCAGCTGGTTTGGATTCTCCTTTTTCGCCCCTTGGCCTGGGCAGCCCCCCAAAGCTTTTGAACTGTTTCCCTTTTGCCGTTTTCTATTTGTGTTTTTTTTGTTTGTCCCTTGGCTTCTGGACTGTTCCTCATTTTGACCCCCTATTTTGGACTTGGAGCCCTCCGGCCTTGTGCTGTCACTTTTTGTTTCATTGCTTTTGTTTCTCGTTCCCGTGTTTTATTCCTGTTTTTGGACTGTTCTGGCCCCTGTGCTTGCTTGTCCTTATGTTTTGTTTCCGTTTTTTGGACTGTTGTCCCGGCCTTGTGCCCCTGCTTTTGTTTTGTTCTAGCCCTGTGATTTTTGTTTTTGCTCCCTGCCTGATTTTGTTTTTGTTTCGGTCCCTCCATCCTGGTCCACCGCCTCCCTCCCTGGTCTGGTTTTGTTTCCTGTTTTGGCCATCGGGAGCCGGTCTTTGAGGGGGGGTGCGGTCATGGTCCTGGGCCGTCTGCCCAGCGTTTTGTGTTTAATTTTATTTTCCCTGTGTTTTCCCAGTTTGTTTTGTTTTGTTTTCATTGTTCTTAGTTCTGGCTTTATCATTTGTGGTTTTCTGGTTCCTTCATCCCTGTCTCCCCGGCGTCTGTGTTCTGGTGTTTGTTTGTCCTTTTGTCTTACCCCTGACCTTCTATGTTTCCGTATTTAGTTTTATTCCCAGAGTTGTGACTAGTCTGCGTTTCTGTCCCATGTCTGTCTCTGTTTCCCTGTGCCATGTTCCCTCTTTAGTCACTTCCTGTTTTATTTTGACAGTCTTGTGTTCTCCATGCTTTGAGTTTAGCTTCCCCTGTTATTAGTTTAATTTGCTTCACCTGCTGTGCCCTGCTGTTTCCTCTTGCCCTGATTACCTAATGTGTATTTAAGCCCTCGGGTTTCCTCTGTTCTTTGTCATGTTGTCGTCGATGTTCCAGCTGTGTGCGTGTCCGTCCCTTGTTCCCCCTAGTTTTAGTTCTGGCCTCAGACTAGCCCTGTTGTTTGGGGTGGCTGTAGCTCAGTAGGTAGAGCAGGTCACCTACTGATCAGAAGGTCAGCGGTTCGATTCCTGGCTACTCCAGGCTACATGCCAATGTATCCTTGGGCAAGATACTTAACCCCAAGTTGCTCTCTGACCGTCCTGTCGGAGTATGAATGTGTGTGAATGAAAGTTAATTAAAAAGCACTTAGCTTAGCAAACATGGAAGTGCTTGTATGAATGGGAGTGCATGGGTGAATGTAAACATGTTGTAATAGCGCTTTGAGTGCTCATACTGAGTAGAAAAGCGCTTGCTCCAGCCTCTGACGGGGACGGTCGCATTCTATCTCTCTCCCTGCCCTCCCTATCTTTCCTGCTTGCTGCTTGCTGTGAGAGCGTCTCTTGCACACTGTTCGAATAAGAATAAGATTGAGAGCAATATGGATTTGGCAAACTGGGCCTTCAAGACCATGGATCGAATTTTGTCCACTATGAGATCTGGGAAAGGGGAGCCTGCGTGTCCGAGTGGAACAGACCCGGTTGGATACGTCATCGACTCTTGGAGCTCGTGGAGACCTGTGTGCTTCTCGGCCCTAGAGGTGGAAGACGTGGAAGACGCTTACATATTTGGCTATCTGGTAGCGGTATCTTTTCTGTTTGGGCTTGGAGGATACCTGATTTACCGTGAAATCAAGAAAACCTGGACGGCAGTTCGACATCTGCAGAGGCTGCCGGCCCAGGTGGATGGGCTGACCAGAATGGTACAGACTCAGACTCAAAGCCTGATGAACCTGAGCCGTAGACTTGGGGAGTAGCAGGTGAGAGGGGTTCGATCTGGAGATAAGGTACGGTTCTGCTCAGTGAGGACGGTAACTAATGAATTTGGATTATTGGATTTATTGAATGGTTTCCCAGTGAGACTGAAGGCTGTTGAAAAAACAAGCAGCCTGTTCCAAAACAACACCTGCATTATCAGAATTCGGCTCCCTAGCCGGCCTTGGCTGGCAATCATATCTCTCCAGAACTATGTGTGAAGTCCGCCCTCCCCCTCAGCCCTCTCTGTGATTTGTGAAGCTGGATCTGGTGTACCAAGGCTGCTGATGAACTTCCATCACTATCAGCAAACTGTTTGCCTGGGAGCTGGCATCTGGGCTCCACAATGCCCCCACCCTCTCGTCTCCGTCTGCGTCCCCTCCTGACCCTGACCCTACCCACCATACTGCTATCCCGGCTTTATATGTGCAATATGCTTTTTGCTGAGGTGTTTTTTGGAACCTCGTAAGGTGTTCTTTATGAACACAGTATGAGATGATTTTTTTGAACCTAACTATCCCAATGTATCTCTTTCTGTCTCTCTGCTAAAGGTAGCGCCGTTGTGAAACGGTTGCATGACCTCAGACATCTGTCCTCCCCTGTCTGTGTTATGTTTTTGTTTTGGATGGATGTTCTGTTAACTGCAATTTCCCCATTTGTGGGACTAATAAAGGCATTCTTGATTCTTGATTGATTCTTGATATAAGAGCTAGTCCATTTACCATCTAGTCCTCATACTCAATAAAATCTTTTAAGTTCATTCTCTCAAGTCCTTTTATGAGTCCTGCTTTTGGGGTCTGCCTTTCCTGCCTGCCACAGCAACCATGACAGGTCAGACTTGGGGAAGTTCCTCTAATGTCTGAAAATAAATAGAGGTCATTCAGTGTGCAGAAACAAATGGAGGATTTTCAGCGCTCACAGTCAGCGGTCCCAGTGTGAGTTGGTTGATCCACTTTTGCATCAAAAGAAATGTTTCTACTGTTTGTAAGTGGATCGCCTATATTGTTCTTCACAGTCCACAGAAACCATAATGAGTTATACGTGCGCGTACTGCTTGTATTAAATAGAAGTGTTGGTAAAAAATTAAGATAGTGTTTATTTGTCACATGCACAGCTATACACAGTACAATGCACAGTGAAATGTATTTTGTACCTGCAACCATATATACACACACATATAAATAAGAAGAATAAAAATAAAAATAAGTAATTCACACTATACACTATATACTATACACTATACACACAGAATTATAGAATATTATAATATTTACATAGTGCAGTAATAGTCCAGTTAGGGCTCAGAGTTTGTGGGTTGTGGGTAAAAACTCCTCTTCAACCTTTCAGTCTTAGCCCTCAGGCAGCGGTAACGCCGGCCTGATGGGAGCAGGGAGAAGAGAGAGTGTCCGGGGTGGCTGGGCTGTTTTAGGATCTTGAGAGCCCTCAACCTGCACTGCTTGGTGTAAATGTCCTGCAGGTTGGGGAGGGTGGTTCTGATGGTCCGTTCAGCTGAATGAACCACCCTTTTTAGGGCCATGAAGTCCTGCTTGGTGCAGTTTCCCATCCAGGTGGTGATGCTCCCACGCATGATGCTCTCGATGGTGCAGGTGTAAAAGTTCCTGAGCACCTTGAGTGGGAGCTTGAAGTCTCTCAGCCGCCTGAGGAGGTAGAGACGCTGTCTGGCCTTCTTCACAGTGATGTTTATGTGATGAGTCCAGGACAGGTCCTGTGAGATGGTCACTCCCAGGTATTTGAAAGTGTCCACTCTTTCCACCTCAGCACCACTGATGACAAGTGGATGGTAGTCCCTCTGCTGCTTCCTGCTGAAGTCCACAATCAGTTCCTTCGTTTTGCTGACGTTGAGCAGGAGGTGGTTCTCCTGGCACCAGTTCTCCAGGCGGGAGACCTCTCTCCTGTAGGCTGTCTCTTCATTGTGGGAGATTAGTCCCACAACAGCAGTGTCGTCAGCAAACTTGATGATGACGTTGGACTCTGACGTGGCCTCGCAGTCATGGGTGTACAGTGAGTACAGCAGAGGGCTGAGCACACAGCCTTGGGGGGATCCAGTGTTGAGGGTGAGGGAGGATGAGGTGAGGTGACCCACTCGTACCACCTGTGGTCTACTGGTCAGGAAGCTGTGAACCCACCTGCACAGGGATGGGCCCAGGCCCAGGTCCAGCAGCTTAGAGACCAGCCTGGAGGGAACTATGGTGTTGAATGCTGAGCTGTAATCTACAAACAGCACTCTCACATAGTTCCCCTTACCAGTGTCTATGTGTGAAAGGGTCTTGTGGAGGAGGAAGGATATGGCGTCATCTGTGGATCTGTCTGGCCGGTATGCAAACTGTAGTGGGTCGAGGGCGGTGGGCAGTGAGGAGGTGATGAATGTCTTGATGAGTCTCTCAAAACATTTCATCACCACAGAGGTGAGCGCTATGGGCCTGAAGTCATTGGGGCTGCTGGGGTGTGGTTTCTTTGGGACAGGGACTATGATGGACTTTTTAAAGCAGGTGGGAATCACACACAGTTTCAGTGAGAGGTTGAATATCAGTGTAAACACAGGTGCCAGCTGGTCAGCGCAGGTCTTAAGGACACGTCCACTAATACCGTCTGGTCCAGCCGCTTTCCTGGTGTTTACACGTCTAAACGCCCTCCTCACGTCGCGCTCCGTCACAGTGAGTGTCTCCGCCCCTCCGGCCGGGAGCGCAGCGGGCTGTCGGCTTCCCGACTCGAAGCGCGCAAAGAAGTTGTTGAGCTCATCAGCCAGAGAAGCGTCGGCACTCACCGGGTGTGTGTGTGGTGCTTTGTAGTCCGTGATGGTGCGTAGTCCCTGCCACAGTCCCCTAGAGTCAGACTGTTGTAGTTGCTGTTCCAGTCTGCGGCCGTAGCGATGTTTAGCCTCTTTCACCGCTCTGCGGACGTTGTATGATGCAACCTTGTAGTCCTCCATGTTCCCAGAGGCGAGGCCGGAGTTGTAGGCAACGGTGCGGGACCTCAGGGCGTCGCGGACAGATTTATCCACCCACGGCTTCTGGTTGGGAAAAGTCCTGATGGTCCTCCTAAGTGAAGTGTCTTCAACAACTTTCCCAATAAATCCCACAACAGTTTCCGTAAACTCCTCGATGTCTCCGCCCGCGCTGCTGTGAAACATGTCCCAGTCGGTTGAATCCAACGCACCCTGCAGAGCAACCTCTGTTTGATCAGACCACCGTGTCACTTCTCTCACAGCAGGGGGTTCCTGCCTGAGCCTTTGTTTGTATTTCGGCATGAGAAGGACAGAGGTGTGGTCAGACTTCCCAAAAGGCGGAAGAGGCTTTGCTTTGTAGCCCTCTTTGAATGGAGAGTAGCAGTGGTCTAGGGTCCTCTCTCCTCTGGTGGGGCAGTCGATGTGTTGAATCAACTCCGGTATCACCTTTTTCAAGTTTGCACTGTTAAAGTCCCCGGCTACGATGAGAGCCGCATCACGCTGGTTAGCCTGATAGGTGGAAATCGCCTCATGTAGCTCGGATAGTGCAGTGTTTTTGTCCGCCTGAGGTGGAATATAGACGGCGCTGAAGATGACCGAAGTGAACTCGCGGGGCAAGTAGTGGGGGCGGCATTTCAGGGTTAGGAGCTACAGGTTAGGCGAACATGATTGTTTCAGAGGGACGACATTTGTACTGTCACACCAGTTGTTATTAATCATTAGGCACACACCTCCTCCTCTTGATTTTATAGACTCACTCGTTCTGTCCGTGCGATGAACACTGAAGAACTCCGACGGCTGTACGGCGTATGAGAGGGGGTCAGCCATGTCTCCGTGAGACAGATGATGTTGCAGTCCCTTATGTCTCTCTGAAACTGTATCCTGGACCTGAGTTCGTCCAGCTTGTTATCCAGGATCTCCCGGGGCCAAGTCGGGTTGGGAGAAAAAGGTGTCAGAATACAGCCAGAGTGCTGTATTCTGATATTAAAAAGAGTCTGTCTGTCATGCGTGATATGACACAGATGACACGAGATATGACACAAATAAAAATAATTCAGCAATTACAAACACCAGTTCAAAACAAAAAAAAAATGACAGCCTCATTAAAGTAAAAAAAAGAGAAGAAAAAAACAAATGAATCCCAGCACTTCGGCTGCCTGTAAACAGCATGAGTGAAACGCACCAAAGCCTCACTTAGCCATGGGCATGTGATGTAGGTGTTTTGAAGCAGGTTGTGGAGCAGTGTTTTGAAACACCTGCGCTTCAGAAGCTCGACACTGAAGTTTCGACACTGTGTCGAGCTTCCCATTCTTAGTTTAATGTTTTTCCTTATCATTTCTGTTATTCTGCAAATAAAGCAGTTTAAGTTTAGTTCTGTCTTTTTTTTTTTTTTTAAAGCCTGTCATGAGCCCCCAAGTGCCCGAGAACCCCCCCCCAGCGCCAAGGAGGCCCAAGCTATCCCCAGGCCACAGCCGCCAAGGGAGCGGGTAAGAAACCACGCCAAGAAATCCGGCCGCATACCCCGGGACACATAGGCACCCACACCCCAGGAGTGGCAGTGAGGATCAGTGGGGAGCAGCAAGGAGCGGTAGGGGGGGTAATTCCCGCCCCTCCACAACCGTGTCCCACAGGTGCCAAGGCTCAGCAAGCCACAGACCCAGGCCCAGCTGTCCACACACACACACACATAAAGGCACACACACACTCACGCACACATGCATGCACACACACGGATTCCATACATGGACCCCTAGTGTGTGAGAGCAGGTACCAGCGCAGAGCCAGCAGCAACCCAGGGAAGGAGCCAACCCAGCCACGAAAAACTAGCCAGTCCCCACCCCAGGCAGGGTGCAAGAAACTGGGGTGTGAGAAGACCCACCCACCCCCTCCTCCCACCCAACGTGTGGGGGGGTGATGTGAGTGTATGTAATGAGAAGAATGTTTATGACTGTGTGAAAGCTATGGTGCTATTAAAATTGGATGGACAGATGTAATATGAGCACTGAGTAACAGCACCCAGCCACACTGGCCCCCCCAAGGCCCTCAATGTCTAAAATGTAAATAAAATTGAGGAGCAGGCAGCAGTGAGCAGACAAGTGGCGCCACCTTAGTTCTGTCTTTTGCGTCCTGCAATTGGGTCCACCCCTTCCCAGCACACAGCCCCCACCGTGACAGTACACCACAACCAGACATGGACCCAGCAGACTGTAACTTTTTCGAGCCCGACGTGTGAGCCATGGCTCGCTTCTAAATGCGAGCCGCGGTACGTCAGCACACGCTTGGCCCTGGGAGGACCCGGCTGGACGAAGAAGCCTCGGCGTCGCCGTTTCCCACCTCTGTCTCGAGCTACCTCACAACAGCTGCCTGCCATGACAGCTGCCACCACATTCTCTGCCATCACGGAGATTGGTGTGGGTGGGTATTTCTCCTCCCCATTGCAACGGAAGACGTCGCTCACACCACCCCCACCAACCTGCTCTTCGCCCGCTGCTCAAATGTGGGATGTGGACGAGGAGCCTACCACCACCGCGCTTCCTCCTGCCTGTGTGAACAGGAAGCGCGGCTCTCGGGGCCGAAATCGACAGCCTTCGCCTGCCGCACAGATCACCCCTGTTTTTCCTGCCGGACCATCGGTTAACCAGCTTCCTGTGAGTAAACATGTCCCTTTGTTGCATGAGGAGTCTTTGCGGGAAAATAAGGGCTACTCGTGTTTTGTGTCCAAGCAGGGAGAACATTATTGGTTTAAGGACAGTGTGGAGATACTTGACTCTTGTTGGTGGAAGCCCACGAGTCCATAAACAATGATCATATGTCTAGTGGTTTTGTACAATTGGACTGTACTTTTTCTGCATCCAAGCCAGATGATAGTAAAGACCTTTTGTGTTCTTCTGCTGAGACTGCTTTTTCTTGTGAGACTCCTGCAACACATACTGCAAGATCAGAGTTATCCAAAGCTGTTCCTAACAACACAACTACTCAGAGAACTGAGTTCTTTGAGCCAGCTAATAATGACAGTTTGCGCTCATCTGATGGATTAAAACAGGACATTTCTGATTATGTTTTTGAGCTGTGTGAACAATGGATTAAATTGCCCAGTGCTGGAAACCAAAAAGCCATTGTGCACTGTTTACACAGTTTAGTGTCAGGTTTTCTTTGGCTTCTGGACTCTCTGCCCATGTCAATCCACGACTTTATTATGGAGATAACAAACCTTGTTGCACCTGTACCCATCTTAGAGACTGTCACTGATAAATCTGACAGTGAAAAAGCTGTGCTTTTAGAAACTGTAGACTCCTTCGAGACTGTGAGCAGTGCTCCTGTAAGGCACTCAGAACCCACACCCATTCCTGCTCCATGGGTGACAGTAGCCAAGGACTGGCTCTCTCTGGCACCCGTTCCTGCTCCCTGGGTGAGGAGCACCCAGCCTTCAGTCAGCGCTTTAGAGACTTCAGCTAAGCCCACAGCTTCAGAGTCTTCAGCTTCAGTCCCCTTAGTGTGTCAGCAGTTCCTGCAAGATGAAGGCCTTGAAGCTATGGACTGGCCCGCCCGTTCAGACCTGAATCTGATTGAGCACATCTGGGACACCATATCTCGCTCCATCCACCAACGTCACATTGCACCACAGACTGTCCAGGAGTTGGCGGATGCTTTAGTCCAGGTCTGGGAGGAGATCCCAGGGTCTTATCTGCTATGTGTGCATTCAAAGTCAAGAGACTCAAACTTTCAGTGTAGTTTCCTGATTTTTCACAATATTTCATTTAGTTTCATAATGACTTAATGTGTGCTCTGTGTCAACAGCTGCTGGAGGCGAGGGCGAGTGTCCTGGCAGTGAAGGAGGTTGCCTTCTGGGACGGTGTCACCACTGACCTCATGTTGGATGAGGAGGATGGCATCTCAGAGGGCGTATCGGGCTGGATTAAGACCCCCAAGCTTCCCCAGCCAGGAGCTCAGTGACCTCTGAGCCAAACTGAGAGACAGACTAGAAGCTCACCCTAAATACAACGATGCACCATAAGTGTTTGTATGCTGGACCATGCTCTGAGAGAAAGCCACCACCACATGGCCCAGAAGTAGCAAAGCATTATATGTCATAATGTTTTTGTATTTTATATATATATATATATATATATATATATATATATATATATTATATGATGTGTGTGTGTGTATGTGCATTGCTTTATAAATACAAAAAAAAAATTCAAACTTGTGCCTCACAATTTGTTTCTCTTAATTGAATTCCCTTTAGTTGAGGTTATTAGCATGGCATGAATACAACATAACATACAAAGTATATCACAGAAATAGTATTATTATTATTAGGAAGGGGCTTACGCAGGCCTGTCTTTATAAAGGCCAATGGGGGACAGATCTACCAACCAATCACATGTGAGTGATGAATTGTGATGGCATTTTTTTCATCCAATGACTGAGAAGCCACATTGTTCTGTTGCCGCTGGTTCGGCTTGCAGCGCTGCTATTCATATGTAAAGTAGAGTCTTTAACACCTCCTGCCTTCCTTTACCCCCCCGCTGATTCTGGTGGTACGTAAACGACCATATCCGTCTCAGGCGAACGCAAATGTGCTTCCACGTAAGCTGTCAAAAGCTGCCGTTTACTAGCAGTGCCCGTGTCAGTATACGGGGAGGAAAATCCCTCTTTTCGTGCAGTGATACTCAGATAAAGAACCCAGATCCACGGGAGTCACCCTCCCCATGATTCCAACGATGACGAAGAAAAGGGAGCCTAGAAAGTGGCCGAAAATTTGACAATGCAGTGGAATCTAATCTGGGTTTTTTAATCAATGGCAGCACTGTGGCATGCTTAAAAGACTGAGGAACCACCCCAGAGGACAGGCTGCTGTTAATAAGAGGAAGAACAGCAGGGCCTAATACTGGAAAAACCTCTTTAAAAAAATCGAGGTGGGATGACATGAGGGCTTTAAGAGGCCAACAATCTCGGATAAAGAAGAAAGAGTGATAAGCGCAAACTGGTGCAAAATTAAGCAAATTAAGGAACAGAGAGTGAGGGGTCACAAATGCTACTTTCCCACCGCCGGGGTTCCAGAGCCGGAGCAAGTTCCTGTGCCGATCCCAATGAACTGATACAAAGCAGCAAGTTCAGCCTTAGAGCCCAACCTAATTCACAGCCGTGAAAATCGCTTCGCTTTTCTCATGTAATACACATGTAATATGGTAGAAAACTTGATGTTGAGACGGCAGAGTCACGCCCTTCTGCCGCTTTCGGCACGGGTTCCTGATTTCAGACCAGCTAGTTTGCGGGGCCGGAATTGAACCCGTTTTTCGGCCGAGCACCGAGTGTTTCGGCGGTGGAAAACCCACCTAACGGTTCAATTCACGGCTCCGGCTCCGGAACCCTGTTGGTGGGAAAGAGGCTAAAGAGGAGGTGATATGAGAACCCTAACATTTTCTACTTTTGCCACAAAGAAATCACAGAATTTCTCACAAGCCTCAGTTGAAGGCTTGATGCCAGTCGATTGAGAGGCGTTCAAAACAGTATTTATAGGATCAAACAGTACACAAGGCTTGTGACTACTTCCCACAATAATATTTGACAGGTACTCTCATCTGGCCTCTTTCATGGTTGCTTGATAGCGACACCAACAGTCCTTTAATACAGTGGCTTGCAAAAGTATTCATACACCTTAAACTTTTCCATATTTTGTCACATTACAACCACAAACATAAATATATTTCACTGGAATTTAATGTGAAAGACCAACACAAAGTGGTTACAATTGTGAAGTGGAAAGAAAATTATACTTGATTCAAAACATTTTTTACAAATAAAAAACTGAAAAGTGCGGTGTGCAAAAGTATTCAGCCCCCTTTTCTCTGAGTGCAACCAATTGTATTCAGAAGTTGCCTGATGACTGCTAATGACTAAAAAGAGTCCACCTGTGTGTAATCTAATCTCAGTACAAATACAGCTGCTCCGTGACGGCCTCAGAGGTTGGTTAAGAGAATATTGGGGAGTCAACAGCATCATGAAGTCCAAAGAACACAGCAGACAGGTCAGGAATAAGGTTGTGGAGAAGTGTAAAGCAGGCTTAGGCTATAAAAATATTTCCCAAGCTTTGAACATCTTACGGAGCACTGTTCAATCCATTATCCATACAGAGTATGGCACAACTGTAAACCTACCAAGACAAGGCCGTCCACCTAAACTTACAGGCCGAACAAGGAGAGCACTGATCAGAGATGCAGCCAAGAGGCCGATGGTGACTCTGGACCAAATGCAGAGATCCACAGCTCAGGTGGGGGAATCTGTCCACAGGACAACTATTAGTCGTGCACTGCACAAATGTGGTCTTTATGGAACAGTGGCAAGAAGAAAGCCATTGTTAAAAGAAAACCATAAAAAGTCCAGTTTGCAGTTTGCCAGAAGCCATGTTGGAGACACAGCAAACATGTGGAACAAGGTGCTTTGGCCAGATGAGACCAAAATTGAACTTTTTGGCCAAAATGCAAAACGCTATGTGTGGCGGAGAATTAACACTGCACATCACTCTGAACACACCATCCCCACTGTCAAATATGGTGGTGGCAGCATCATGCTCTGGGGCTGCTTCTCTTCAGCAGGGACAGGGAAGTTGGTCAGAGTTGACGGGAAGATGGATGGAGCCAAATACAGGGCAATCTTGGAGGAAAACCTGTTGGAGTCTGCAAAAGACTTGAGACTGGGGCGGAGGTTCACCTTCCAGCAGGACAACGACCCCAAACTTAAAGCCAGGGCTACAATGGAATGGTTTAAAACCAAACACATTCATGTGTTAGAACGGCCCAGTCAAAGTCCAGACCTAAACCCAATCGACAATTTGTGGCAAGATCTGAAAACTGCTGTTCACAAACGCTCTCCATCTAATCTGACTGAGCTTGAGCTGTTTTGCAAAGAAGAATGGGCAAAAATTTCAGTCACTAGATGTTCAAAGCTGGTGGAAACATACCCTAAAAGACTTGCAGCTGTAACTGCAGCAAAAGGTGGTTCCACAAAGTATTGACTTGGGGGGGTTCAATACTTTTGCACACCACACTTTTCAGTTTTTTATTTGTAAAAAATGTTTTGAATCATGTATAATTTTCTTTCCACTTCACAATTGTATACCACTTTGTGTTGGTCTAAATTCAAGTGAAATATATTTATGTTTGTGGTTGTAATGTGACAAAATATGGAAAAGTTCAAGGGGAATACTTTTGCAAGCCACTGTATTTCAAAAAGACACCTGCAGCTTTTCCTTTTTCCACTTCAGTCTTTCGGCATTCACGTCTGGCAGCACGAGTAGAGTCATTCAGGGCTCAAATTTAGTTCTAGGCTACCTGGATTTTACTGGAGCCACCGTATCCAAAACATACTGGCAGGTGGAGTAAAACCAGCAGGTGAGCACCTCTGTATTAGAAGACTCAGAAATGTCATAGTTTTAGTTAAAGAGAGCTGAAAAATGTGCTGCAGTGGATGAGTTAAAAACACGACAGTGCCGTGCAGGAGCGCAAGGTTTAACAGTGTTAGAGAGCAACGCAAGGTCAAATAACACAGGCTTATGGTCTGAAAACACTGCATTACAAATTGACAGGTTAGAAATCAATAAACCATACCATAAAACAAGGTCCAGTATGTGTCCATGTTCCTGCGTGGGGCCCGACACCCATTGAATAAAGTTAAAAGAGTCCACTAAATTTAAAAAGTCCTTAACCATCGGCTTGTCGGGACAGCACACATGTATGTTAAAATCCTCGAAAGAAGCGAGTGTCTTGTTGTGGAAGAAATGAGTGGCCTTCTCAAGTGGAAAACCATCAACATCAAAGTCCACCTGAGAAGCGCACAACAGCTACACAAACTGCTCTGAACCTATGACGCAACCTGATGTGCACCTCCGGAGAAAACTAATTACAGGTCGGGTTCATGCAGCCCGCAACATTGTGATAAATATGTTCAGTCTTTGTGCGTTTCCGGCTACTTTATCAGTGAGAGAATAACAATCAGGAATAATAATCAAAGCATCGATATAAGGACTCACAAATGTCAGCAAATTCCTGGAGGGAGACTGCTGAAACTATCAGAATGGACATGAGGGAACGAAGAAAGTGAAAAACAAGGGGCAAATATGTTTGCAGCCAAAAAACTGAGCACAAAGAGCGAGGACCAAAAAAAGTCCCAGCCTGCACCACATATAAAACACCAGCACACGACCACAAGGTAATTAACACACACAATCCAGCTACACAAGCATAAATGCAGACATGAGGTCGGACACTTTGTAGGTTGTGTACAGAGGCCACAAAGACCCTACGAGTCTAATTAGAGCATCTAACAAGCTAGCTCCAACACAGAAGCAGCTTCAGGTGGTGAGAACATCAGGATGCAGCTGGATTTGAGCTTTGACTCCTTCAAAGAGTTTGTTTTTGTCAAACACCACATGTAGGTGTTGTTAATCTGCTGCACTGATGCTGAACTTTATTGGGAGTTTATTGAGTTTTGGAGTTCTTGATTTTCTTTATGTTTCTACCTGTTGATGTTCATGTGTGTCCTTAATATTACACACATTTAGCATGTAGTGCTGCTTTCTGTGAACAGTTGGTTGTTGAATGCAATTTTGTAACGTTATGTTTTGTCGAGTTTTTATTACACAATAGTCACTCTTGTGCCTTGAATCTTGCACCTGGTAAAGTATGAAAAACTAAAACTAATACTGAAACTAATGAAACTAAACTAAAACTAAGCAATAAACCAAAAATAAATAAATAAAACGAGCAAAACCGCTCTGAAAACTAATTAAATCTAACTGAATTAAAGAAAAAAAGTAAAAACTAACTAAAACTAAACGATAATGTAAAATCCAAAACTATTATAACTCTCGTCTTAACGTGGCATTATAGTAATAATAAACCATATTAATATACATAATTTATTATTATTATTATTATCATCAACAACAACAATAATAATTACATTAATAATAATAATAATTAATAATAATAATAATATCATACCCTGGTATACACTCAAGATAATGACTCCTCTATTATTTTTTTTATAGTAAATCTATCCTGTCTGTAAGTTTCTTAATTCATGTCCAAAATATATCCTCAAAACAATCAAAAAGAAACAAAACTTGTGCAGCAGGAATATTAATCAATTTAAAACTGATGGGGGACATTTTTGCAGAATAACTATTTTTGCTTTTGATACTTTATGCGCAGTTCTCTGATCACACAGTTCTGTGTGTATTGAGTTGTTTTCATGGTGTATTATTGCTTCTTTTCCTAATGGAATGGTTTGAAAAATTGATAATAACTTTTGCTGTTTACCTTTCTGTAAAAGTCACCAGCACCCCTGTTGCACTGTACTTTGGATAAAAGGTTTAATTTGTATTACAGAGAACAACATTACCCTATGTCCTGTGGTAAAACACTGTAGGTGGCTAGAACTAGCAAAAGACATCAATGGGTCAAACCACAAACAAAGTAACGGCATCAAAACCATTTCCTGTCACCTTACTATCAGCACATATATATATATATGTAACCCGGTTAGAAAATGTGTTTGGTTTGGTTTAAAAGCGATTGTTCAAATCCAGTTAATATTAAATGTTTCAGTTAAAAACTGTTATTTATGTAATGAAAGGTTTAAATACATTTAATACTGTAATTTGTTTGTTTGGTTATCTTTTAAAAATGTGAAGTGTGACAAAGAACTGTTTGAACCAGCATTTATGGGGTTAATGCGTGAGTAAGAGAGGGCAGAGGGAGTGTCAAGAGTAAGAGAGGGAGAGAGAAGGAGAGGAGCTAAGAACGAGTGTGTCGAAACAGGACAGAAGCGAGTTTTAAGGCTAAGTACACAGAAGCGGGGATTCTTGTGTTTCTTGTGGGACTGTCTGCTCGACAATCTGTCGTTAGAGCACAAGTTCTTCCTGTTGCGAGGACGAGAGGGATGGCCAATTCTTCTGTCAAAGACTGTGTATGACTGTGGCCCGTATGCTAATGTTAGCCCGAGCGTTAGCGCGTGTGCTACGGCTAAGCTAACGAGCTTGATAGCAGTGAGTCAGCACACTACAAGTGTACAGACTGTTTGCATAGAGTTGGACTAACCCAGTTGAACTGTGCGAGAGGGGAAAGACTGCTTTCAGACCGGGAACGGAGTAAATACCCTGCTCGAGGATTGACAGAGCCTCATCTGTACCTGTTCTGGAAGCGAGGTGAGCGAGGAGACGGTGGACTCTGCTGTGCCGGTGAGGTGAGAAGGATCTGCTTCAGAGCAATTACCTGACTGTTGGATTACAGACCAGCAACCAAAATACTAAGGTACCACTCATTTATTTTGGCTCATTAACGAGTGAAACGGCCATTGTGTTTTGGGCCTCCACGTACACTAGCCACGAACCAGGCCTGCAACGTTTTATTTGGTTTTAAGTAATTTTGAGTTTGCCGGCTTTAGGTGTGTGTGTGTGTGTATGTGGGCCCACATATGATATTGGTTGTGACTTTATACAAAGGGGTTCGAGTCAGTTAAATGTTGAAGACCGTTTAATGTAATTGTATTTGTTTTTTCTATCTTTTGATCAAAACTAATAGTTTTAAGTAAATCTGTTCATATTGTTTCTTAAAACTTGAGTGCCGTGAGTTTGTTTATAGCTTATAGATAAATAGAAACCATTTCATTTGAAAAGTGTGTTTACAGGTTTTTTGATTAAAACTCTTGGAGAGACAGAAACTCTTAAAGGTGAGTTTTAAAAAGTGTGTTTCGAAATGTTTTATTGGTACTGTGTAACCTAAATCCAAGGCTTAAATTGACACTGACTTAATCAGGGTTAAAACATAGTGAATATAGCATAAGAACCCAAAAGCCCTACCCCTATTAATATTTCTATTTACGGGGAGCGCTACATAAAATGGAGGCACCGCTGGGATGAGTCTTGGATTTCTCAGCTAAACTAAGTCTAAGCTAAATTGCAAAGCTCACTTACAGATATTTATAAAATGGATAAAACTGAATTAGTGTCAGAGCTAAAGAGCTGGTGCCGTGGTGAGGGTGTCGATGAGACTCATGCGCTGATGACCTTCGTCCCAGAAGAAGTGGAGATCAGTGTCATTGAAGAAACCCTTCAAACTATCAAGTCACTTGGACGGGTGCGTGTCCGTGGGAGGAACTTTTGTGCTAGACTAAATTGTCGGATGGTCTTGTGCGAGAGTAGAGAGACTATTAAGGAAGGGAGTGTTCCTCCTGAAGTGGTCCCTAGTGATGGTGGAGAGGCATGGCCTATTATCATCATAAGAGAAGTGGAGGCAGCTGCTGATACGTTTAATAGTAAACTAAAGGGCTTGCTGCAGGCTGAAGGAAAAACAATGGAGGACCTAAAATCCTTATGCCCTAGTGCATCCCCGCCCACAAGCTCCACTGAATCTATCCTTCGTGTTGTTGGTGATTTGTTGGAGAAGACCACAAAACCAGCTGATGGTGGGAGCTATTGCCGACTACGCATGTTCTCAGGAGCTCTGCCAACCCCGCCAGGTGAGGAACCGTTTGACCATTGGCTAGAGCAAGCATGGATTATGGTGGAGGAGTCCGAGTGCTCTGACAGGGAGAAAAGACGCAGGCTGATGGGAAGCCTAAAAGGGCCCGCGCTAGAAATCATAAAAGCAGTGCGGCATGCCAACCCCGATGCCACCCCAAAAGAGTGTTTGGATGCCCTTGAAAGTGCGTTTGGAAGTGCGGAGTCTGGGGATGATCTCTATTTTGCCTTCCGATTGATGCAACAGCAACAAGGAGAGAAATTATCAGATTTCCTCAAACGTTTAGAGCGGCTACTAGCTAAGGTGATTCAAAAAGGAGGCCTCCCTGCTAGCGACATGGATAAAGCACGACTTGAGCAACTGCTAAGGGGTGCTATTGCCTCAGACTTAATGCTGATCCAGCTGCGATTGAGAGAAAGGAAAAAAGCACCACCAAACTTTCTGCAGCTTCTGACTGAGATTCGCACTGAAGAGGAGTACGAAGCATCCAGAAAGAAGCTCAGCACCTCAGTACACCAAGTACAGGCTAATCTTGAAGTGGACACAAAGCAAACTGAGATTCAGAAATTAAAGGCTGAAATCAAAGAACTTAAGTCAATGTTTGCATCAGTAGCAACCAAACCAGTTCATGTCAAAGATGAGTACACAGAGGCTACACCTGTAAGTACATCTTTTGGTCCAGAGAACAGGCCCAATGCGGAGCTGAATGCCTTAAAAAAACAAGTGAGACGATTGAAACAGAAAGCTAACAACAAGAAGTCAGAACATCCTGCTTTAGTTTCAGCCATGGAGATTTCTGGACCTGCTACACATGCTCAGAAAACACAGTCGAAAAGGTCAGAGGATAATTTCTGCTATCGCTGTGGAGAAAATGGACATTTTGCTACAAAGTGTCGAAACCCTGAAAATCAGGCCAAGGTCATCAAAAAGCTAATCCATGCTTTAAAGGTGACAAAAGGGAAAGGCGACATCCCCATTAGTGAAGTTAACTGTGGGGCAAAGAAAAGTGCTGTTACCACACTACAGCAGGTGGACATTCCTGAAGGTCTGATTGGCCCACCCAGTATAGTGCCTGTAAAAGTAAATGGAAATTCCTGTGATGCCTTGCTAGATAGTGGCTCTCAAGTCACCATCATCTTTGAGTCTTGGTATCAAACTCACCTGTCTGATGTCCCAATTCACCCAGTATCTGGTCTAGCCCTGTGGGGGCTAAGTGAATCAACACTCAGCTATCCTTACCGTGGGTATGTGGTGGTTGATTTCGAATATCCAGCAAAAATTTCTGGAGCCGACCAGACTGTTACAGTTCTTGCTCTTATTTGCCCCCAGCCTCGAACTGCAGATCAGACTCCTGTTATTGTGGGGACCAATGCCAGTCACATCAGACGTCTTGTGCAGCAATGCAGGGACAATGGCATTGACATCACCCAGACATTGGGCATACAAGTATCTTGTAAAGACACAGAGCTAATACTTCCTGGTATGGCCACAGTCCTTGAAGTGGAGGATGATGTTGGCTGTGTGACGTGGCAAGGCCCTGGCCCACTGACTCTGCCCCCTGGTGGAGACTGCAGAGCAGTCTGCAAAGTCGAGTACAAGCACCACATCGACCATGAAATCCTGATGGTTGACGCCTCTCCTGAAGCGCCACTCCCAGGTGGTGTACTACTTCAGCCTATGGTAGTGCCTAGCGAGGAAGTGAACATTAACCATTTTAGGATCTGGGTTCGGAATGAGTCCTTGACTGAGACAGTCCTACCCGTGGGAACTGTCATTGGACATATGTATCTGACAGATGAAGTCACTTCTCTCACTCCTTCCAAGTCAGCTGCCACAGAGTTTGACGCTGATCTGATCAACTTCGGAGACTCACCTGTGTCGGAGGAGTGGAAGGAGAGACTCCGGCAAAAGTTATCGACAAGGTCCCAGGTGTTCTCTCTAAATGAGCTTGATGTTGGACTAGCAAAGGGAGTAGAGCACACGATCCGGATGTCAGATCCACGGCCGTTCAGGGAGCGCTCACGTCGCCTAGCTCCAGCTGACATAGAAGATGTGAGAAAGCACCTCCGAGAACTGCTGCGTGCTGGCATCATAAAAGAGTCCCGTAGCCCTTATGCATCTCCGATCGTGATTGTTCGCAAAAAGAATGGAGCCATACGGATGTGTATCGACTACCGGTTGTTGAACAGCCGAACCATCCCCGATCAGTACACAACACCTTGCATAGATGATGTGCTGGACTCAATGAACGGGAGCAAATGGTTCTCTGTACTTGATCTAAGGAGTGGCTATTACCAAATAGCAATGGCTGAGGAAGACAAGGAAAAGACGGCATTCATCTGCCCACTGGGGTTCTTCCAGTTTGAGCGGATGCCACAAGGGATAACCGGAGCCCCAGCCACCTTCCAACGTTTGATGGAGAAGGCGGTGGGTGACATGAATCTGCTTGAGGTCCTCGTCTACCTTGATGACCTGATTGTATTTGGCAGAACGTTGGAAGAGCATGAGGAGAGACTCCTGAAAGTTCTGGATCGTCTGGCAGAAGTTGGACTGAAGATCTCAGTCGACAAATGCCAGTTCTGCCAGCCAAAGGTAAAATACCTTGGACACATTGTATCGGCTGATGGTGTATCGCCTGACCCAGCCAAAATAGAAGCAGTTACAAACTGGCCACAGCCTACTCACCTGAAAGCTCTCCAATCTTTCTTAGGGTTCTGTGGCTATTACCGACGATTCATAGCCAACTACGCAGCCATCGTCAGGCCGTTGTCAGACCTAACCAAAGGCTATGCCCCAACCCAGATGGGCAAGAAGCAAGACAAAGCTCATACCAAGACTTACCTTAAGACGTCTGAGCCATTTGGCGACAGGTGGGATCAGTCTTGCACAGAGGCATTCCACAAGATTATTTTCTGCCTCACTCATGCACCGGTCTTGGCTTTTGCAGATCCCAACAAGCCGTACATCTTGCATGTAGATGCCAGCTTAAAAGGGCTTGGAGCAGTGCTCTATCAGGAGCACAGAGAGGGTCTGAGGCCTGTGGCTTTCGCCAGTAGGAAGCTTACGTCATCAGAGAAGAACTACCCCATTCACCAGTTGGAGTTTCTGTCCCTTAAGTGGGCTGTCGTGGATAAATTCCATGATTATTTGTATGGGGCCAAGTTCACGGTACGTACAGACAACAACCCCCTCACGTACATACTCTCAACAGCAAAGCTCAGTGCGGTAGGGCACAGATGGCTCTCTGCCTTATCCACCTATGACTTTGAGGTACAGTACCGACCAGGCAGACACAACATAGATGCAGATCTGCTCTCAAGGAACATGCCTGATGAGAGTGCTGAGGATTGGGAGACCATACCTCAGACTGGTGTGAAGTCCATCTGCAAACGAATCTGCATCCATGGGACTACCAGCAATCCGACAAGATATGTGGACCAGTTGGGAGCCTCTCCTGATTGTGTTCCAGACATATACGCTTTCCCAATGCACCTGGAGTTGCAATCACTAGGACAAATGTCAAAGCAGGAGCTGATAAAAGCTCAGGAAGAGGATGAAGTCATGAGATCTGTCATCCAAGCAGTAAAAGGTGGCAAATGGTCTAAGGAGAATGACTCCAGTCCAGAACGGTCTTTTTTCAAAAAAGAGATGGGGAAACTGATGATGAAAGATGGGTTACTCCACCGATTAAGTAAACGATCTTCTGGAGAAGAACTCATTCAACTCGTTTTACCAAGGGAGTTCAGAGGAGTTGTGCTGAAGGCCACTCATGATGATCTTGGACACCTTGGTATAGACAGAACTACAGACCTGCTGAGGACCAGGTTTTTCTGGCCTAAACTAGCACATGATGTTGAACAGTACATAAAGAACTGCGGAGAGTGCATCACTCGAAAGACCCCAAGTCATCGAGCAGCACCATTACATCATATCACGAGCAGTGGACCAATGGACCTGGTATGCATTGACTTCCTGTCCTTGGAACCAGATTCCGCAGGCATAAGCAATGTATTAGTAGTGACTGACCACTTTACACGCTATGCTCAAGCTTTTCCAAGTAGGAATCAAAAAGCACAGACAGTGGCGAAGATCCTAGTGGACAAATACTTCATACATTATGGCCTACCAGCAAGAATACATTCCGATCAGGGAAGAGATTTTGAGAGTCAGTTAATCAAAGAGCTCTTGAACATGATGGGAATTCGGAAATCACGGACCACACCGTATCACCCTCAGGGAGACCCGCAGCCCGAGAGATTCAACAGAACTCTTCTATCCATGCTGGGAACCCTGGGCTCTGAGAAGAAACGGCAGTGGAGCAAACACATTGGGTACTTGGTTCACGCTTACAATAGTACCAAGTGTGATGCCACAGGCTACTCGCCCTATTTTTTAATGTTCGGCAGAGAAGCAAGACTTCCTGTAGACTTGTGCTTTGGAACCTCTCCCGATGGCAAAGCTGAGGGTGGCCATTCACGCTACGTGGCTAAGTTGAAAGATGACTTGCAGAGTGCTTACAAGCTTGCCTCTGAAGCTGCCTATAAGACACATGAAAGGAACAAAAGGCTGTGTGATAAAAGAGTGGGATTCCAGACACTGGATATCGGTGACCGTGTGTTGCTGAGAAATTTAGGATTGAAGGGGAAACATAAGCTGGAGAGTCGATGGAGTCCTATACCATATGTAGTGATGGGGAAGATGCCCAACCTACCAGTGTATAAAGTGAAACCTGAAGATGGAGGAGGACCAGTCAAGACCCTACATCGTGATCATCTCTTGCCGATTGGACAACGGGTGAGAATGCCGATGGGAGAGACTGAGGACGTTTCCCATGTCCAAACAACGACAAGACCTAAGACACACAGGAGATCAAAGAAAGCCTCGCCTGAAGCTCAGGAAATTCTTCAAAAGTTGCAGGAGAGTGAAGATTCCTCTTCAGATGTGGAGTATTATGGTCCTGAGAAACATTACAGTACTCTCCTGAGAGAAATCCTGCAAAAGGAAAGAGAAACTGCGAGACCATCTGACCCCATCCAGGATGACAGCTGGGAGGAGGAAACCCACAGCATGGATGAAGATGGCGATCAAGATTCAGTTCCTGAGGAAGAAAGAGACCCAGAGTCTGATAACCCTTGCCACAGTGAAGCTCAAATTTCTAGCCCAGAAATGGTTAGCAAACCTGTAGCTCGTCCAAAAAGAACAGTGAAACCAGTCATCAGATTAACTTATGATGAGCCTGGTATGTCAAAAGACAAGCCGATCACCATAGTGCATAGAGGTGTTATCATTAAGATTGGCCAGAGCTAATTGAATGTAGCTAATGCACCCTTTACCTCGAGCTTATTTTAAAAGTTGAGTACATTTTGTTTGATGAGGACATCAAAACCATTTAGATGGGGGAGGGTGTAACCCGGTTAGAAAATGTGTTTGGTTTGGTTTAAAAGCGATTGTTCAAATCCAGTTAATATTAAATGTTTCAGTTAAAAACTGTTATTTATGTAATGAAAGGTTTAAATACATTTAATACTGTAATTTGTTTGTTTGGTTATCTTTTAAAAATGTGAAGTGTGACAAAGAACTGTTTGAACCAGCATTTATGGGGTTAATGCGTGAGTAAGAGAGGGCAGAGGGGGTGTCAAGAGTAAGAGAGGGAGAGAGAAGGAGAGGAGCTAAGAACGAGTGTGTCGAAACAGGACAGAAGCGAGTTTTAAGGCTAAGTACACAGAAGCGGGGATTCTTGTGTTTCTTGTGGGACTGTCTGCTCGACAATCTGTCGTTAGAGCACAAGTTCTTCCTGTTGCGAGGACGAGAGGGATGGCCAATTCTTCTGTCAAAGACTGTGTATGACTGTGGCCCGTATGCTAATGTTAGCCCGAGCGTTAGCGCGTGTGCTACGGCTAAGCTAACGAGCTTGATAGCAGTGAGTCAGCACACTACAAGTGTACAGACTGTTTGCATAGAGTTGGACTAACCCAGTTGAACTGTGCGAGAGGGGAAAGACTGCTTTCAGACCGGGAACGGAGTAAATACCCTGCTCGAGGATTGACAGAGCCTCATCTGTACCTGTTCTGGAAGCGAGGTGAGCGAGGAGACGGTGGACTCTGCTGTGCCGGTGAGGTGAGAAGGATCTGCTTCAGAGCAATTACCTGACTGTTGGATTACAGACCAGCAACCAAAATACTAAGGTACCACCCATTTATTTTGGCTCATTAACGAGTGAAACGGCCATTGTGTTTTGGGCCTCCACGTACACTAGCCACGAACCAGGCCTGCAACGTTTTATTTGGTTTTAAGTAATTTTGAGTTTGCCGGCTTTAGGTGTGTGTGTGTGTGTATGTGGGCCCACATATGATATTGGTTGTGACTTTATACAAAGGGGTTCGAGTCAGTTAAATGTTGAAGACCGTTTAATGTAATTGTATTTGTTTTTTCTATCTTTTGATCAAAACTAATAGTTTTAAGTAAATCTGTTCATATTGTTTCTTAAAACTTGAGTGCCGTGAGTTTGTTTATAGCTTATAGATAAATAGAAACCATTTCATTTGAAAAGTGTGTTTACAGGTTTTTTGATTAAAACTCTTGGAGAGACAGAAACTCTTAAAGGTGAGTTTTAAAAAGTGTGTTTCGAAATGTTTTATTGGTACTGTGTAACCTAAATCCAAGGCTTAAATTGACACTGACTTAATCAGGGTTAAAACATAGTGAATATAGCATAAGAACCCAAAAGCCCTACCCCTATTAATATTTCTATTTACGGGGAGCGCTACATATATATATATATATATATATATATATATATATAAGGTATAATGATCACAGCAAACTTGAGAAGGTTTCACTTCACATTATAAACTAATTTAAGAAACTTGCATGTTTAAAATTAAACCTCACAGGTTTGTTTAAACTTCACTGTAAATAAAAAAAAGTCTTAATGTAAAATAGAAATTAACCCCAGAGTGAACATGACACTGGAACTCAGTTAAAGATGAATGAATTAACCAGTTAATATTTAAATACACTGTAAAACACACAAAGTTAAAATAAAGAACTCTAAAATCTAAACTAGCTAGTTAGTAAAATCTGAAATATTAAGAAGCGGTTGCTCTCAGCCTGCATTTCAGTTCAGCAGCCAAACTACAGAGTTCTTCCCTTGGCTGTGTCATTTCCTCCTGTCTTACACCGCTGTCACTCTGCCAGGAACCAAATGCACCAATGTGAAATGGCACAAAGATTCTTGTATGCTTTATATGTTTGTACGAGTGAGCACACAATCCGCACTGAACTGTTGAGTCTGACAGACTTCATACCTTTTAGTTTCCTGTAGAAGATCAGAACTCCAACCAGAACCAGAAGAACCACAGAAACCAGACCTGCTACAACTGGAATGACGGAGGAGGAGAAAAGAGGAGGAGGAAGAGCTGTAGGAGAGATGATGAAGATGGTTCAGTCAGTTTATTATCAGGTCAGCAGATTAGTGCTGGTCCTTAAACAGGAAGCGATCTCAGTGTGCTGACCTCTGACCCTCAGAAAGCTCTGAGGAGATGATCCAAATGTATCAGTGGAACATGAGTAGAGACCTTCATCAGACTGCTGGATGTTAGTGATGGTGTGCTCTGATTTACGTCCAGATCCAACAACACTTCCATTAAAACGGAAATAAGCTGCGACTGTGTTACCATCCTTTTGTCTGCAAAGCAGGGTGATGTCACTTTCTGTTCTCACAGGAAGTGCAGGGATCTCCAGGATCAGAGAACCATCTGACCAACAAAGACACAAACAGAGTGATTCAGAGACAGAGTTCCACCAGAGAGACAGCTGGAAACATCTGTCTGTACCTGAAACACTGATGGAGACTTCATCGCTCTGCTGTCCAGAAGAGTTTTCACAGAAGTAACTTCCATCAGTGGAGACGGAGAGATACAGAACACAGAAGGAACTATTAACACTTTCAAAGCCTTTAGCTGCTCCACAGACCTCAGTGAGTCCTCCTCTGGTCCTCTTCACTGTCCATCCATCAACTGTCTGTCCATCATCAACACAGCTCAGAGACACTGAAGAAGATCCTCTGAAGAACTGCTGAAGGTTTGGACTGACAGACAGAGAGACTGGAGGACAGACACACAGAGTAAATGTGTTTGTTTTCTTGTTTGAGTCTCTCTGATTGTTTTCACTTCCATCAACTCACCTGCAGAAACAGTCAGTGCAGACAGCAGCAGCACACACACACCTGCAACAGGAGGGCAGAGGTCACTAAAGGTCAGAGGTCATTAGATATCAGATGAAACTTGGGAAATTAGTTTGATTATTGAGAATATAGCTTTAAGTAGGGATAGAACAGTTCATCTACTAATCAGAAGGTTGGTAGTTCGATCCCTGGCTGCTCCAGTCAAAGTCTATTTGGGCAAGATACTGAACCTGAGCTGCTCCTGATGCGTTCATGGGAGTCTGAATGGTAAATGGACTAGTTCTTATATAGCGCTTTTCTACTCAGACTGAGCACTCAAAGCGCTTTTGCCATGCACACCCATTCATACAAGCACATGATTAATTAAGCTAAGTGCTATTTTTAATTAGCTAACATTCAAACACATTCACACTCCTACGGTTGCGTCGGAGAGCAACTTGGGGTTAGGTATCTTGCCCAAGGATACATTGGCATGTAGCCTGGAGTAGCCGGGAATCGAACCTCTGACCTTCCAATCAGTAGGTGACCTGCTCTACCTACTGAGCTGAATGTGTGAGAATGTTAGACAAAGTGCTTAGGCATGGAAAAAAGTGTGACTGGGTGAATGAGACTTGTGGTAGTGTTTTTTTTTACAAGTTAATTTAGATGAACATTCTCAAAACTCCACAGTGAAAGCAAATTCATTTATACATGCATATTTTTTTTCAAGTAAATATATTGCTTTGTATCAAGCTGTTAATGTTATTATGGCTCCTTATTATGGTTCCTTATTGTGGTTCCTTAGCACCACCTGTTGCCTGGGGACATTAAATGGTGTGACACACCCCTGCTACATGTGTCACAGCTGCTGTGTTTCCCGCTCAGACGAGAGAAGCAGCTTGTGATGGTAAGATGTGTTCATCCACTCACTGCTGGTAAATTAAGCTAGCAGGTGAAAAGACTGTGTTAATCAGGAATAAACACTGAAAATATGTAGTTAATACATTAGGAATGATGAAAGATGTCATTAATAGGTTTGCGTCTGTTTCCAGCCTGTGAAATAATAGCTTTTAAATCGTTTATATTCACTGTGTTTCTTTCATCCACATCTTACAGAGAGTGTAGCCCGGCTGTGTCCACCAAACCAATGCCCCTTGTTTCCTATTTTAAAGGGGATTGAAATAAAAGCTGTGGTGCCCAGAGCAAGTGTCCTCATCTCATTAGTGACCGATTCAGAACGCTACACTTTGATTGCTGTGATTACTTAGCAGCCACTGGTTACTAGGGAAAAATGTGTTTTCCCAACTGACAAGTAGTTTCTAGCATTTACTAAACAAAGTGGTATACAACACTGGAACACAAACTTACATGAGAGATAGCTAGAATCTGCTAACAACCAAATAAATTGCAAGGAGCTTTTCAGGTGTGTGTTAACACAACGACACAATCTGCCCACGAGTGCACATCCCACCAAAATCACACCAAGGTCAGACAAAATGCTCCAAAAAATCCCCTCAAAAACCCAAGAGCACCACCTCAGACTCTATTGCCCTCAGTTATAATATGTTAGTGGTTAAAGTTCAAGTTCAGTCTTTTTCTAATTGTACCGTCAAGTAAGGCGTGTTGGAAGGGTTGCTGTCTCTAAAAAGAACATTGCAGCACAGCTAAGGTTTCCAACGCTGCATCTGAACCAACCACAAGATTTCTGGTACAGTGAGCCTCATTCACTAGTATTTGCATAGAAACGTTCTCACACTGTGTAAACAGCAAAAAACAAAACCGTGTACACAAATTACCATCTGATTCATTTAACTTGTACCTGTTTTTCTTGCCATTTTGTGTAAGTTGGTAATTCAAAATCAATCTAAACAAACAATAAAACAATAGGCTGACCTTTCCAGAGTTTTTTCCACTGCAGTGTTTTGAGCTGAAATAATAGAGGTTCTGAATATCACTAAGACAACAGCTTCCACCAGACATTGCAACAGCTTCCACCTGGTCCTGCAAGAGCTACCATCAGCCTAGCAGCAGCCACCACCAGGCTCTGCAACATCTACCACCTACCCAACAGCAGCGACCACGGGGCCCTACAGGACCTTATTTAATGAGCTGTGTTTCTGCCTCCACATCTGCAGGGCCAGAAAATACTTCACACCTCTTGAACTTGCCGAAGCTATCTGGTGCAGGTTTTATTCCTACTCAGTTTCAATGCAGCCTTCATCCTGTTCATCAGAAAATTTCTTTTTAACTGATTAAAAAAATGATACTAAAATACTAAAATACTAAAAAAAAGAAAAAAAAAACCCTCAGGCCTAGATGGAGTTGCCCCATTCTTTTTTAAACAGTCACCCAGATTATTGCAAGAACATTGACAACAATTTCAATCTCTCTCTTTTAACTGCAGAAATTACTGCTGATTGGAAAGCCTCTATTGTTCATCCAATTTTTAAGGGTGTTAATCAAGTTGATGTTAACTGCTATAGACCTATGTCCATTCATATATATCCAGTGGCCAGTCTGGTTTCTGTTCAGGGCATGGCTTTGACTACGGAGAGCCATTTCATTTAGAATTAAATAAATAAATAAATACTGCTATTGATAAATTATTAATAAATATTTCATGAAATAAATAAATATCCCCATAAAAAAAACCAAAATATTTTTAAAATAAATTTTTATCTTATTTTATTTTCATTTATTTCAAGATTTATTTACTTACTTCACAATTTATTTATTTCATAATGGAGTTTTATTTTGTGACATTTTTATTTCGTAAAGCTATTTCATGTATTTCAGTGACTTTTATTTTTTTAACCCTATTTTTCATTTGAAGCTCTTTTATTTCATGTTCTTATATTCAAATGAGAGGGCGGAGTTTTATCTGTGGGGGAGTGCTGGGCAGGATTGGCGGAGTGCATCTGCTTCGCAGAAACTGGTGTGCCTAGACCGGGACTTGGACCAGGTGTCTGCCGCGCTATCATTCTGTCAAGACGGTTAGCAGCTTCTCTCAACAAGTCCGAGTTGCTTCTGTTTTCAGACAGTGTAAATCAGTTGAATAAATTTAGAAAGATCAGAAACATTCTTCATGAAGGCCACCAAAAAATTGGCATCAATTATTTTCTTCTTCTCTTGCCTCTTCTCCTGTTCAATATTTTGCAAGCTATTTCCTGGTTTACTCCTCCGGGTTGCTGACCCACAGATAAAACTCCGCCCCCTAATTCGAATATAAGAACATGAAATAAAAAGAGCTTTAAATGAAAAACGGGGTAAAAAAAACCTCACTGAAATACGTATAGTAGTTTTATAAAATAAATGTCTGAAAATAAAACTCTATTATAGAATAATTATGGCCAAGATGGCGCCGGTGAGGTCAGCAGCCGTCGTACCTGCTCCTACGCTTTGTTTGTCTATATTAGGTTTAGCTTTAATTCTGGACTTTATAATTCCGCCTGCTCTGTGTCATATCACGTATGACAGACAGACTCTTTTTAATATCAGAATACAGCACTCTGGCTGTATTCTGACACCTTTTTCTCCCGACCCGGCTTGGCCCCAGGAGATCCTGCGCCAGTGGGCCAGCTCAAACAAAGGACGGCGCGGAGCACCCAGGTCACGGACAAGGCCCCGAGGGAAAAGAGCCGGCGTAAGAGAGAGGCTGAGGCGTAGAGCGCACCAAACGCCACTGCCGAGCATCCTGTTGGCTAATGTCCAGTCACTGGATAACAAGCTGGACGAACTCAGGGCCAGGATACAGTTTCAGAGGGACATAAGGGACTGCAACATCATCTGTCTCACGGAGACATGGCTGACCCCCCTCATACCGGACCACGCCGTACAGCCGTCGGAGTTCTTCAGTGTTCATCGCACGGACAGAACGAGTGAGTCTGGAAAATCACGAGGAGGAGGTGTGTGCCTAATGATTAATAACAACTGGTGTGACAGTACAAATGTCGTCCCTCTGAAACAATCATGTTCGCCTAACCTGGAGCTCCTAACCCTGAAATGCCGCCCCCACTACCTGCCCCGCGAGTTCACTTCGATCATCTTCAGCACCGTCTATATTCCACCTCAGGCGGACACAAACACTGCACTATCCGAGCTACATGAGGCTATTTCCACCTATCAGGCTAACCAGCGTGATGCGGCTCTCATCGTAGCCGGGGACTTTAACAGTGCAAACTTGAAAAAGGTGATACCGGAGTTTACTCAACACATAGACTGCCCCACCAGAGGAGAGAGGACCCTAGACCCCTGCTACTCTCCATTCAAAGAGGGCTACAAAGCAAAGCCTCTTCCGCCCTTTGGGAAGTCCGATCACACCGCTGTCCTTCTCATGCCGAAATACAAACAAAGGCTCAGGCAGGAACCCCCTGCTGTGAGAGAAGTGACACAGTGGTCTGATCAAACAGAGGCCGCTCTGCAGGGTGCGTTGGATTCAACCGACTGGGACATGTTTCGCAGCAGCGCGGGCGGAGACATCGAGGAGTTTACGGAAACTGTTGTGGGATTTATTGGGAAAGTTGTTGATGACACTTCACTTAGGAGGACTATCAGGACTTTTCCCAACCAGAAGCCGTGGGTGGATAAATCTGTCCGCGACGCCCTGAGGTCCCGCACCGTTGCCTACAACTCCGGCCTCGCCTCTGGGAACATGGAGGACTACAAGGTTGCATCATACAACGTCCGCAGAGCGGTGAAAGAGGCTAAACATCGCTACGGCCGCAGACTGGAACAGCAACTACAACAGTCTGACTCCAGGGGACTGTGGCAGGGACTACGCACCATCACGGACTACAAAGCACCACACACACACCCGGTGAGTGCCGACGCTTCTCTGGCTGATGAACTCAACAACTTCTTTGCGCGCTTCGAGTCGGGAAGCCGACAGCCCGCTGCGCTCCCGGCCGGAGGGGCGGAGACACTCACTGTGACGGAGCGCGACGTGAGGAGGGCGTTTAGACGTGTAAACACCAGGAAAGCGGCTGGACCAGACGGTATTAGTGGACGTGTCCTTAAGACCTGCGCTGACCAGCTGGCACCTGTGTTTACACTGATATTCAACCTCTCACTGAAACTGTGTGTGATTCCCACCTGCTTTAAAAAGTCCATCATAGTCCCTGTCCCAAAGAAACCACACCCCAGCAGCCCCAATGACTTCAGGCCCATAGCGCTCCCCTCTGTGGTGATGAAGTGTTTTGAGAGACTCATCAAGACATTCATCACCTCCTCACTGCCCACCACCCTCGCCCCACTACAGTTCGCATACCGGCCAGACAGATCCACAGACGACGCCATATCCTTCCTCCTCCACAAGACCCTTTCACACATAGACACTGGTAAGGGGAACTATGTGAGAGTGCTGTTTGTAGATTACAGCTCAGCATTCAACACCATAGTTCCCTCCAGGCTGGTCTCTAAGCTGCTGGACCTGGGCCTGGGCCCATCCCTGTGCAGGTGGGTTCACAGCTTCCTGACCAGCAGACCACAGGTGGTACGAGTGGGTCACCTCACCTCATCCTCCCTCACCCTCAACACTGGATCCCCCCAAGGCTGTGTGCTCAGCCCTCTGCTGTACTCACTGTACACCCATGACTGCGAGGCCACGTCAGAGTCCAACGTCATCATCAAGTTTGCTGACGACACTGCTGTTGTGGGACTAATCTCTCACAATGAGGAGACAGCCTACAGGAGAGAGGTCTCCCGCCTGGAGAACTGGTGCCAGGAGAACCACCTCCTGCTCAACGTCAGCAAAACGAAGGAACTGATTGTGGACTTCAGCAGGAAGCAGCAGAGGGACTACCATCCACTTTTCATCAGTGGTGCTGAGGTGGAAAGAGTGGACACTTTCAAATACCTGGGAGTGACCATCTCACAGGACCTGTCCTGGACTCATCACATAAACATCACTGTGAAGAAGGCCAGACAGCGTCTCTACCTCCTCAGGCGGCTGAGAGACTTCAAGCTCCCACTCAAGGTGCTCAGGAACTTTTACACCTGCACCATCGAGAGCATCATGCGTGGGAGCATCACCACCTGGATGGGAAACTGCACCAAGCAGGACTTCATGGCCCTAAAAAGGGTGGTTCGTTCAGCTGAACGGACCATCAGAACCACCCTCCCCAACCTGCAGGACATTTACACCAAGCAGTGCAGGCTGAGGGCCACGAAGATCCTAAAACAGCCCAGCCACCCCGGACACACTCTCTTCTCCCTGCTCCCATCAGGCCGGCGTTACCGCTGCCTGAGGACTAAGACTGAAAGGTTGAAGAAGAGTTTTTACCCACAAGCCATCCGTCTGCTCAACTCTGAGCCCTAACTGGACCATTATTGCACAATGTAAATATTATAATTTATAATCTATAATTCCATGTAAAAGTGTGTATAGTGTATAGTATATAGAGTATAGTGTATAGTGTGAATTACTTATTTTTATTTTTTATTCTTCTTATTTATATGTGTGTGTATATATGTTTGCAGGTACAAAATACATTTCACTGTGAATTGTACTGTGTATAACTGTGCATGTGACAAATAATCACTATCTTATCTTATCTTATCTTAAATAAATTGTGAAATAAATTAAAACAAAATAAGATAAAAATTTTATTTTAAAAATATTTTGTTCTATTTCATGGGCATATTATTTCATGGAATATTTATTAACAATTTATCAATAGTAGCATCTATTTATTCATTTATTTAATTTTGAATGAAACGGCTCTCCATATTTGACTCTGTTGATCATGTAATCCTAAGATTAGACCATATTGGAATTTCGGTCAGTCACTGAAATTGTTTTCTAATTATTCGTTTAAATGGTCACAGCAAGTAAAGACTGATTCTGATTTGCAGTCACTTTCTGTTCTTGATGTTGTGCCTCAGGGCTCAGTTCTTATTATTAATGACTTTAAATGTTAAGGAAAACAATGTTTGTTTGTTTTTTTTTATTTATATAAAAGGGACAACACACATCAATGAACATAACAATGTAAATATGCCAGAATTAGCCAAAAAAGGCTACTTTTCATCTGTAGTCCCTGGCAGGTCAGACAAAAACATCAGACAACAAACAACAAATCTAAATCTAAACAACAGAAGCAATAAAAAAGCATCAAGTTACACGTAAAAAAGATTACACATAAAGACCCACAATACAAAAGCAGATATAAAACATACACCATTATTTACAGCATATTAAAATCAAATTAATGATCACAGATCTGATTCCTCTTTAGCCATTGCTTAAGATAACTTTGAAATTTGTCAAAGGTGGTGAATTCTCTTATTACAGTCGTAATATCATTCCAAATCTCACCCCATGACTGATAACACCTGTTTGCTAAATGTTGTATACCTAAAAGGCATTGAACAATCACCTCTAATAAAGGCTCTAGTTAATCTTCCTATAATATTTGATTTTAGCATGATGAACTCACCCAATGAAAGTGGCGCAAGCCCATGAAAAATTTTATTAATAGAACAAGCAAACTTGATTTTTTTTTTTAATTTTCAGAACTTAAAATGTTATATTTCTGAAGTATAGGACAATGATGAAAAGAAAGGGGCTTTCTGTCTAACACTTTTAAAGACTCCTTAAATAAAGATTCTATTGATTTTAAAATAGTACTGCTTGTCAATGACCAGTTAGTAAAACAGTATCCCATGTGAGAAAAAAAAAATCATAGAATAGAGAAACATTTTGGCTGCATTTTCCGGCAGTGATGGTCTGATTTGCTTAAAGTTGTGTAAGTTAAATTTAATGATCTTAGATATATTTTTAACATGATTCTTAAATGATAAAGTAGAATCTATCATAATGCCAAGATATTTAACTTCATTTACAATCTGAAGCTCTTCTTCCAGGAAAACATTTGAAGATGTTCTTGATTGTGGTCTTTTTGAGAATTTAATACAAACTGTTTTCTTTACATTAAGCAGTAGACATGACCTGGTAAGCCACGCTTGAATACAATTCATAGCTTTTGTCAGTTTTTTCGAAACTTCCATATCAGTCCTTGGTCGTGTAAAAATATCATCATCTGCATACAACTGAGTATTGACATCTGAACAAATATTTGGTAAGTCATTAATATATAAAGAAAATAAACTGGTCCAAGTATGGACCCTTGAGGTACTCCAACTTTACAATCAAGGTAAGTCATGTGGTTTGGCCATGGGAATGGTACCTCCTCAACCTTGATGGATTTTATCACTATAAAGGGTGATACTTTAGAACAGCTTATAAATACTTAGGAATATGGTTTGATCCTGCTTTATCTTTTTCACATCATATTAATGTGTTGCAATCGAACGTCAAAGTGGGACTTGGTTACTTGTACAGAAATCGTTCTTCTTTTACCTTGACTGCAAAATGTATCATTGTTGAAAAAAAAAACAAAAAAACTATCCTCCATTTATTTGATTATGGAGATACAGTATATAGACATGCATGTAAAGGGACTCTTCATAAGGTGGATACAATTTATCATTCTTCAATTTGTTTTGTCACAAATGCTTTTTTTTTTCCACACATCATTGTCGGAAATGACTGTTTCATTTCCCATTTTTAAGAGCATTTGAAAAATGTTCTTAAGGCTATTTGTAGATGCTTTGCTGAGTGAGGTTATTGTGATTTTATGATTATCATTTGTAGTGTACTGTTTTGTAATTCATTGTTCTGTATTGTTTGATTCTCTCTATTTCATTCCCCTCAAAAGGCTTTGCCTTTGGCCAGGCCAAAGTTGTAAATATGAAATTGTTTTTAATCTGTTTTCCAGGTTAAATATAGTTTTAAATTAAATATCACTGAGACATTGGTAGTAGTAGGAGTAGTATTAGCAGTAATACAGTTACTATCACTTCATCAGTCCTTTTGGACGAAGACCAAAGTGGAGATGCTTGGCCATAAAATGCAGCACCATGTTTGGAGAAAACCAAAATCAGCATATCAGCACAAACACCTCAGACGAGCTGTCCACGATGGTGTAGCGCTGAGGATTTGGACACCTTGCAGTCAGTGAGTTATGAACTGCTATGTATAGTATTATAGAGTCAAATATCAAATATGGGCCATCTGTCCCACAGCTAAAGCTTGGCCTAAATTTGGTCAATGCAACAGGTCCATGATCCCAAGCACAGCAGCAAATCTCCAGCAGAACCATTGAAAAAGAATCAGAATACTGCAATGGCCCAGAGTCTAGACCTCAACCTGCTGTGATGGGATCTTAACAGAGCTGCGCATGAAGGAATGCTGCAAACCTCAAAGAACTGAAGTAATGTTGTAAAGAAGAGACAGAGTTCCTCCACAACAATGTAAGAGATTCATAAAGTTATACAGAAAACCATCACTGCAACTTATTGCTGCTAAATGTGGATCTACAAGCTACTGAATCATTTTTCACAGGACTGCAGCATGTCCTTTCTTTATATATCTAGCTAATCTCGAACCATGGTGTATCTCAGTCTATCTCTTATGGTAAAAAGTATGTAATCAGCATTAGAATCTAAAGGAGACCCTACAACTGGGTTCTAAGAATTACCATGGTTCTCATTTCCTGTAGTGCAGACAGAAAAAGGCAGTGCCACCACAAATGATTACAGGAACTATGAAAAGGTTACTGTGGTGTTAAAGCACAAAGAAGTTGTGTCCTTGTTCTCTCATTAATAATACACACAAACACACAATAAGACCTCCAGCTGTGTCACATTATCACGTTAGCTTTCGCTGACATTACATTCACTGACTGAGTAGCTTTGAATGGGGACCTGCTGTATTTGGATCCTGCAGCTTGTGTAAATGAAGAAGGTGAGTCAGATTTAGTTCATAAAGCTGACACATCCCAATCATTACCATGTTTTAATCAACAAACACTCACACTGACTCAAATCTACACTTTGTTTTATTACAAGTTTAGTATCTTTGTGGCTAGGAGCAGACACTTTCTGTGATCTCTGCTGATTTACTGACTCTTACCCAAGGAGTAGCAGTAACTGGTCTGAGTGTTGGACTGTCTCACAGTTACAGGTCAGAGGTAAACTGTGGGGACTATAATCAGCAGCTGAGGCTCAGACTGTGTTTTAGCTCAGTCTTTGTGCTGCTGTGAATCACTCTCTGCTGGAAATGTGTGTTTTCCTCTACAAAGGTGTGTTAGAGCTGGAATGAATGGATTAATGAGAGTAGGAAGACGAGGATTGACTCACCAAGGAGCAGAGAAACAGATGCAGCCTTCATGTTGTCTGGATGATGACTAAATGAACTCTGGCCAACAGAGCGATGACTTCAGCTACAGCATCTTCACTTCCCTGTTCACACTCAGTGTCACTGGCTGCACCCTGCATAAGCCTGCTGCTATTATAATGGTATGTTTGCCTTAATGGAGTTCAGTGTGGTTTAGAATTTCTGTATGATGGTGAGACCGCAGCAGGTTGATTTAGATATGGTGGGTACGGTTTCTGATGTGATGTAGAAATATTAGTCATCACTTTTTCTTGTGTCTGATCCATTTAGTTTTATTTTCTGTCTTTGTCTGTTTCTTTTTTTTGATAGTCTCTGCCTCACCCTCATTGGTTGCACTTTTGTCTTTGTTGCTCTTGTGTATTTATAGTTTGTCGTGTTCTTGTTAGATCCCATTCTGTCAGTTTTCCTTGTTCCTTGTGTGAACTCAAATTCTCTGTGTTCATCTGGATTCTAGTTTTAATAGTGTATGCCATGTAGACATTGTTTTGTTCTGTAATACTTCAAATGTTGTATCCCTACCTCCTCAGTCTGGCATTTGGGTTCCTAGTTGTCATAAAAAAGATCCATCCATTTTCTTCCGCTTGTCCAGAGTTGGGTTGTGGGGGCAGCAGTCAAAGCATAGAAGCCCAGACCTCGCTTTCATCCAGACCTTACCTTCACCAGCTCATTCAAAGGGACCCCAAGGTGTTCCCAGGCCAGCCGAGAGATATAATCTCTTCAGCGTGTCCTGGGTCTGCCCTGGGGCCTTTTCCCAGTAGGACATGCCCAGAACACCTCACCCAAGGAGGATGTTCACCCAGGAGGCATCCTAGTCAGATACACAAACCACTTCAACTGGCTCCATTCATTGTGGAAGAGCAGTGGGTCTCCTTTGAGCCCCTCCCGAATGGCTGCACTTCTCACCGTATCTCTAAGGGAGAGGCCAGCCTCCCTTTGGAGGAAGGTCATTTCTGCTGCTTGTATTCACGATTTTATTCTTTCGGTCACTACCCAAAACTCGTGACCATAGGTGAGGATAGGGATATAGATTGACCGGTAAATTGAAAGCTTTGCTTTTACAACAACTCCCTCTTCACCGCAACAGACCGGTGTAGCGTCCACATCACTGCAGACGCAGCCCTGATCCATCTGTCAATCTCCTGTTACTTTCTTCTTTCACTCGTGAAAAAGACCTCAAGATACTTAAACTCCTCCACCTGGGGCAGCAACTTGTCCCTGAGGTGGAGTGGGCACTCCACCATTTCCTGGCTGAGAACCATGGCCTTAGAGGTGCTGATTCTCATGCCAGCTGCTTCACACTGGGCTGCGAACTATTCCACACTCAGGTGGAGGCCACCACCTGATGAAGACAACAGAACCACATCATCCGCAAAGAGCAGAGAAGAAATTCTGAGGCCACCCAGGTGGAAGCCTTCTGGCACCTGGTTAAGCCTAGAAATTCTGTCCATAAAAATTATGAACATAATCAGTGACAAAGGGCAGCCCTGGCAAAATCCAGCACCCACAGGAAACGAGTAAGACTTATTGCCGGCTAGATGGACCAAGCTCTCACTGTGGTTGTGCAGGGACTGAATGGCCCACAACAACGGGGCAGATTTGGTCCTGGTGCAACGTGCAGTTATGGACATCCTTATGTTTGAACAGCGTGTTTATTTTGGGCAAACTGTGGTTTACACAGAAGTCCAATAACTAACCACCATTTGGGTTCAGATCGGGCAGGCCGTTACTTCCAGTCACGCCCCTACAGGTCTCACTGTCATTGTCCATGTGAGTACTGTAGTCGCCCAGCAAGACATTCAAGTCACTGGATGGAGAGCCCTCGAGCACCACGCCTAGCGACTCCAAGAAGGGTGGGTACTCTGAACTGTCATTTGGCACATGAGCTCAAACAACAGTCAGCAATCATTCCCCAGCCCAAAGGCACAGAGAAGCAACTCTCTTGTCTAACAGTGAAAACTCCAACAGGCAGCAAGCTGGGGGATAAAAGAATAACATACCATACCACTTCATTCATAAAGCACTTTGAAAACAACAACAGGGCTGTACAATAACATAAACCATAAAAGACAAACACAGGCCGAGGGCATAGAGAAATAAAAACACAACAGAGGTGTAAAAAGTGAAAAGAAAGAAGTAAGAACTACAAAAAGTATCTTTTTTTTTAGCCTGTCATGTCTGGCAGTTTTCACTATCAGAATGATGATCCGAATGCACTGTTGTACCAAACATATTTGCTTTTACAAGAAGAGCTCTATAAGTTTTCTATAAGCTAGAGGTAGATACACATACATACACATATTCACATATCCATACACATGCATATACATATACACACAATCTTGCTGTGGTTTGTAGTAATGTGTGTGTGCCTCTGTCATGGCATGTACTCAGTAATGAGGGCAAGAAGCCACAACCATGCCCTTCCAGATCCAGAGGCAAACAGGGGAAGACCCAGGGGACCTGGGCCATCCATGGCCCACCAGGAACTCAGAATTGCCAAGGACACACATCCTGATGGCAACCACGTGCACACCCCAGAGGAAGAAGGAGGGAGATCCCAGACGGAGCCCCCACGGTCAAAGGGCAAGAGCCCAGAGAGCCAGAGGCAAGGAACAGAAAGCTTCAAATCAGAAGTGCCTGACTCCGTGGTATAATTCACAAACGCACAGCTTAAAGCAGATAACCCGAAAGCTGGAGAGGGAATGATGTCTCACTAAATTAGAAGATGCTCATTTAGCCTGGAAAAAGAGTTTGTTGCTCTATAAAAAAGCCCTCCATAAAGCTAGGACATCTTACTATTCATCATTAATTGAAGAAAATAAGAACAACCCCAGGTTTGTTTTCAGCACTGTAGCCAGGCTGACAAAGAGTCAGAGCTCTGTAGAGCCGAGTATTCCTTTCACTTTAACCCCTTAACTGGCAGCAAAAAAATCACCTGACAAAAACTACATAACGCCTTCTGGTCATTATTGGCTCTGAACAACCCATTTCATAGCCTATTAATCGGCTGCGTCTGGTCCGCGGGCCGAATGAAGTGCATTTATATGGCAGGCTAGACCCGCCCATTTTGACTGACACCTCATTCGGCCAATCATGTTAAGAAATGGGTTTCCCAGAGCCAATAATACTCAGAGGGCGTCACGTAGCTTTGTCAGGTGATTTGGTGCAGCCAGTTACATGATTGGCCGAATGACGTGTCAATAAAAATGGGAGGGTCTAGCCTGCCATATAAAAGGGACTACAAACGGCCCCTCACCGGGCCCTTGCCAGTTAAGGGGCTACCTAGTAGTGACTTCATGGATTTCTTTACAAATAACATTTTGGACATTAGAAAAAATTTTATTCATAACCATCTCAAAGATTTATCTTCATGTTCGGCTGCTTTCAGCACTGCTGGTATTTGTTTAGACTCTTTTGCTCCAGTTGATCTTTCAGAGTTAACTTCAATAGTTACTTCCTCCAAACCAGCAACATGTTTATTAGATCCCATTCCTACTAGACTGTTCAAAGAAGTCTTTCCCATTATTGATGCTTCTATCTTAAAAATGATCAATCTGTCTTTATTAGTTGGCTATGTACCACAGACCTTCAAGGTGGCTGTAATTAAACCGCTACTTAAAAAGCCATCACTGACCCAGCTGTCTTAGCTAATTATAGGCCAATCTCCAACTTTCCTTTTCTCAGTAAAATCTTGGAAAGAGCAGTGACCACCCAACTGCAGCAATACATGGCTAACCATAACCTCTATGAACCTTTACAATCTGGCTTCAGAGCACACCGCAGCACTGAGACTGCACTCATTAAAGAACTAGTGATCTTCTTATTGCCACTGACTCTGGCCAAATCAGCATCCTCATCCTCCTTAACCTCTCTGCAGCTTTTGACACCATTTCTCACACCATCCTTCTTACCCAAATGTCCAGCCATCTTAGTCTCACTGGCACTGCAATCTCCTGGTTTCAGTCCTACCTCTCCAACTGTACACAGTTTGTCAAAGTAGGAGGCTCTTGCTCCACCTCTGCTCCAGTTCACCACGGCGAGACTTAAGGCTTGCCTTAAGGTTCTGTGCTTGGTCCCCTTCTCTTCACCATCTATATGCTTCCCCTTGGTCAGATCATCTGTCGCCATGGTCTCTGTTTTCATTCCTATGCTGATGACACTCAACTTTATCTTAGTACCAAACTCTCCTCTCAGCTCCCCCCTCAATCTCTTGTCAGTTGTCTGCATGAAATCAAGATCTGGATGTCATTTAATCTACTTAAGCTAAAGAGTAATAAAACAGAGCTCTTGGTTGTGGCCCCCAAAGTCTTACTTCAGAAATTCAGAGACCTCCTCATCAAAATAGATGTTTCCCTCATCTCACCATCACCATATGTTCACAACTTGGGTGTTGTCTTAGACTCCACACTTTCATTCAAGAATCATATTAAATCAGACACTAAAAAAAACCTTTTTCTACCTCATGAACATCTCTAGACTCCGGCCTCTACTTACTGATTCTGTAGCAGAGACCCTTATCCATGCCCTTGTCACCACTCGGCTGGACTACTGCAATTGGGTCTTGTTCGGGATCTCTGGCAAAGCCCTGGACAGGCTCCAGTATGTCCAGAATTGAGCTGCCAGACTTCTAACCCGCACTAAGGTCTGGCAACACATCACCCCCACCCTTACCGAGCTACTTTGGCTCCCAGTAAAGTCAAGTATTGTGTACAAGACACTTTAAGAAACTTAAAAAAATCATCTATTCAAAAAGGCCTTCAATTCCTAGTTTCCCTAGGAAGCTAGTGTTTCTTAATATTTCAGATTTAACTAACTAGCTAGTTTAGATTTTAGAGTTGTTTATTTTATCTTACTCTGTGTGTTTTACAGTGTATTTTAAGTATTATCTGGTTAATTCATTCATCTTTAGCTGAGTTCCAGTGTCATGTTCATTCTGGGCCTTATTTCTATTTTAAATGAAGGTTTTTTTTTTTGCTTTTGTTTTCTTACAGTGAAGTTCAAACAAGTAAAACCTGTGAGGTTTCACTTTAAACATGCACGTTTTTTTAAATTAGTTTATAATGTGAAGTGGAAACTTTCTGCACCTTGTCAACAGAAAGCAGACAGATGATGTGTAGATGTTGCATCTTGTGGTCACAGCGTATTGTGATCATTATACTTTATATGTATCTGTACTTGTGCTTTACTTTGTTTCTTTGTGGTTTGACCCACTGATGTCTTTTGTTAGTTCTAGCCACCTCCAGTGTTTCACCACAGGACATAAGGTAATGGTTCATCTCCACCCCCTCAAAAATCTTTTAAACATTCCTCAAAGTATTAGAATTAAAGTTAACCATCATCCTACCAACATATTTAACTTACATGCATTACAGACTGAGGTCTGTAGGCAACCCAAAAATCATGTTTTTATATATAAGAAAAATAGATCATTAGATTAATATATTATCATTATTATTGTAAAGTTAGAATTAATTTGCATATTTTGTAAACTTGTATATATTTTTTTAAAGGATGTCATGTCTGGTAGATCTTGCAACCAGAACTATGATCATTGTTTGGCATTGTTGTTCCAAACATTTTTGCTCTTTCAAGATGAGCTCCATAGGTTCTCTATAGGCTCCTCTTGTTAGTGTTTGGCCCTTTATTTTATTTATTAGAGTTATTTTTAACATACAGATATGTGTGCCAGAGTTGACAGGCTGAGGAAAAAGAACGGAGAAAAGAAAGAAAAGAAAAACGAAGAGAGAAAGAGAAAAAAAAGAATATGGAAAAATGGGAAAAAAACACAAGTAAATATTTCAATACTTGTTGAACATAAAAAATACAAACAATACTTGCAAAAATAAATTTGTGTGGGAAAAACAAAACAAATGAAACATGGTTACCCAAACCAATAATTTTGTTGTGTTGTGATTTGCGTGTTTGTGTCTGTGTCATGGAACGTACTCACCAATGAGGGCAGAATGCTGCAGCTCCGCCCATCAGAAGCTAGAGGCAGGTAGAGAAAGCCCCAGGAAACCTGGGCCACCAGCAGCCCATCAAGACCCATGAAGACCCGCGACCACTCATTCCAAAGACAACTGCACTGATTTCCATCTTGGATAATATGTTCTAAATTATTCATACCCTTTTCACTAGGGGTGTGCGATATATATCGTCTACGATAAAATCGTAATTGCCGTGTTAACGATGTGTGAGCTGACATTATTGAGCATGCTAATTAGGAAAAAAAAAAAAACAACAATCAAACGCCTCGGCTCCATGCACTCACTACTTTATGCTTTAGTATAAGCTGCTGCGCATGCGCATTGAGTGCCCATACTGTGTGCTAGCACAGCTGCCTGAACAACACACCTAAAGCTGGAAATGAGTGAAGACACTGTGCCAGGGGAGGAAATTCAGACATCGCCAGCCTTGCAGTCTACCGCATTAATTCCTAGACGAGGAGGTGGTTTGCGGTTTGCAGACTTTGTAAGAAAGCGGACAGCTCGACAACTAACCTGTTCCATCATCAGCGAGTATGAGGAATATGAAGTTTCGGGAAACCGCTGTCCAAGACAAACCACGACTAGCAGAATAAAGAGGAAAATAATGAAAAGATTGATGTTAATATCCTTTAAGTTAAAGTAGGTATGTTACAATCACTTCGTCATAACCCAGCGACGTTCTCGGAGCTCACCTGTTTGGAGCCTCGGATAATAGGCTGAAGCGGTCTTGCGAAAAAAGCCGGTTTCTGATCAGATGAGGGTGTGTAGTTTGTAACAGTCAGTATACGGATGGGTTCCTAGACATGAGTAGGTATCACCTCAAGGGGGCGCCTATTCCTTTTTTTGCATTGTACTATACTACAGAGTAAGAACTGTTTTTTTCTCTCTCTCTTCTCTACACCGTCAGTGTACCACACGTATTGTTCAGAAATAAAGGAACTTTTCTCTCTGCACCGTCACAATTGGCGCCCGAACATATTTTGGACCTTCCCTCCTGGATACCGATTCAGCTTCAGACTAGAGGTGAATGTTTACAAGCTCACGGTGGATGTGGATGTCTGTTTCACGGGGTGAGTACAGTTTCTGAGAGGAGTACGTCGTGATCAGTGTTAGCTGGAGCTAGTCATTGCCTGCATATCGCTGGACCTCGTAATGACCTGTCCCGGTCGGATTAAATTCCTGAGAGCTGTGCTAGTCTGCTGAAGAGGAGAATATATTTAAATGACAATGATACGGACAGACGGTGCTGCACAAATAACGCAGCAGTGGCGGTGGAGAGAAATACGCCTGTGAGCTCGTTTGTTTCTTTGTATAAGAAGATTTCACATTTCATATTTTTTTTGGACTCTACCATAAAGGTTGAAAGAACGAAATGGCATTTGAACCAGATTTTTCTATTTTTGACCCTGACATGGATATTAGACCTAGTCAATCTGTATCGCCACATCAGGGAGCTCCAGACCTCCGTCAGCAGGTTCTGGAATTAAAAGATGATGTCAAGCAGCTGAGGCATGTCCTTCATAACACATTGTCCCTGCAACAGAAAATGCTGAATCATCTGGACAGAGTTAGTTCCTGTGAGCCTGGGGGACCTTCTGCACAACAGTCTCCTGCAGCTCCTGTGGCCACCTCAACACCATATGTGCCTCCTGTGAATATCAGTGCGAGGCAATCCAATGACACCTTCCCTAATCCTGGAACTCAGAGGGACCTGCATAGCTCTCTACTACAGACTCCTTCAGCTGAGCTAACCAACACCACAAGAGTGATTGCTGCTGCACTACACCACGCCAAGCTGGAACCACCAGTATTCGCTGGGGATGGTGACGCGCAGGCAGAGGACTGGTTACAGGCTGTGTCAGCATACAAGTCTACTCTGAACTTAACTGACGTCCAGATTCTGAATGAGTTGCCCCATTTTCTAACAAAAGAGCCTAGAAAGTGGTTTAGAGCCCTTAGTTCACACATTAACTCATGGGCGCACTTCTGCCAACTTTTCAGAACAGTCTTTCTGCCCACTGACAACCAAGAAAGAATTCTCAGAGGCATACTTGACTGTGTCCAGTCGGTTGAGGAACCACTACCGACATTTGTGGCTCACATGTTGAGTGAGTTTAATAAACTAAGTTGCCCACCACCTGAAAAAGAGCGTATTCAACTAATATGTAAACATTCACTTGAAAAATACAGGGTGGCGCTGTATGGCTCGCCCGTGTCTTCTGTGACGGAGTTGTTGCTCAGGGCTCATGAACTGCATGCTGTACTGGGACCTGATAGCCATCAGAATCCCCAAAAAAGACAATGGCGGCAGCAGAGAGCTGAGCCATACTGTTATAAGTGCTCAAGCCCCGGATATACATCGAAAACGTGTCCTTCCTGCAATCAGGACTGTAGTCAACAACACATGTCGGCTCGGTTCCATAATGAGATCACTCCCACTACTTCCCTAGACACACCGGGAGCTGAAACGGACAATGGAAACTTCAGCCCACCTGTAGACACAGCACCCCAAAGGCAAATGGGAAACTTCAGGGGGGGGAGGATATTTCGTCGAGGCAATCCTCCCCCCAGACGTTAACCGAGCCTCACCCTCCTGCGAATGAATTCTACGTCCTTGGTCATGTGGAGGACAACGATTCTACTTCTACCTGGAACACTCCATTTGAGACTAAACTGAACTTTAATGGAACCTGCATCAAGGCGACTCTGGACACAGGCGCTTCACTTTCGGCTGTACGTGCAGATCTCATTAATGCAAATGGGGTTTGCCCACAGAAAATACATCAGTGGCAGGGGCCACCAGTGAACCTAGCGGACAACGCCCCTTGCCTTCCAGATGGAGTGGTTTGGCTGAGTATCGGCTTTATGAACAAGCGTTTTTATCAACGCTTCGCCATCATCCATAACCTGTCTTCCCCTTTCATATTAGGGATGGACTTTATGATGAGAGCCTCAGTAACCATACATATACCAACAAGAACAGTTTTTATTGATGACAGTCCATGTCCTGCCGTGGATGAAAATGAGGAACACAACCTTGAAATGTTTCCTGTTAGACAGACTATTATGTCTCTAACTATTTTGTCAGACACCATAGAGTCAAAAGTGGCTGAGGCAAGCCTGGAGGAGGCACAAAAATCAGATCTGTATGATCTTCTTTCTCACCACGGCTCCACTTTTGATGGCCGCCTTGGACACACTGCAATGTCAGAACATGTGATCGATACCGGAACCGCCAAGCCCATAAATCTTCCACCCTATCGCTCATCACCGACCAAAAAGCGTTTGATAGAGGATCAAGTGCGACAAATGCTAGAGGACAACATAATCGAACCCTCCACCAGTCCATGGGCTGCTCCAGTGGTGGTTGTGAATAGACCTGGTTCTGATCCAAGATTCTGTGTGGATTATAGGGGTTTAAACCAAGTCACACAAAAGGACTCCTATCCATTACCACGTATTGACGAATCCCTCGACTTTCTGGCAAGAGGAAAGTACATCTCCACCCTGGATCTGGCTCGAGGATATTGGCAAGTTGCTGTTTCAGAGGACTCCCGACCAAAAACAGCTTTTGTGTCTCACTGTGGCCTTTACCAGTTCCGTGTGCTGCCATTCGGCTTATGCAATGCGCCAGCAACATTTCAAAGGCTCATGAATTCAGTGTTAGCGGGCCTGATCTACAAAACATGCGCGGTGTACCTTGATGACATCGTGGTGGCATCTCCCACATTCGAGCAGCACTTGAAAGATTTGGGGGAGGTCCTGAGCAGACTCGAAGCAGCTGGCCTCACTTTAAAACTGAAAAAGTGCCAGTTCTGTCTGAGTGAGTTCACATTTCTGGGTTATCGCATCACACCGGCAGGCATAAAACCTGACCATGATAAAATCAAAGCTGTCGTTGATTTTCAGTCGCCATCTACAGTGAAACAGGTCAGACAGTTCCTGGGACTCACGGGCTACTATCGGCGCTTTGTCCAGGATTATGCGCGGCATGCTGACCCACTCCATAAGCTCATACAGAAGGACACTGTTTTTCACTGGGACGACAAATGTCAGCAAGCCATGAAGGTTTTGAAAGACCGAGTCACGTCAGCTCCTGTGTTAAGATTTCCAGACTTTGCCAGACCCTTCTACGTTCATGTTGATGCCTGTGATCTAGGATTGGGTGCTGCTTTGATGCAAAAAGATGAAGAAGGCCGAGATATTGTGGTCTCGTATGCGAGTCGTTCTCTACACAAGGCTGAAAGACCGTACTCAACCCCTGAAAAAGAATGTTTGGCCGTCATCTGGGCTCTGGAGCACTTCAGGCCATATGTTGAGGGCCTTCACGTGACTGTTTTCACAGACCACAGCAGCCTTAGGTGGCTTATGTCCCGTCCAAACCCCTCTGGCCGGCTGGCTAGATGGTCTTTGAGACTACAAGACTTTGACTTTTCAATTGTCCACGAGCCAGGACAACACAATGCAGTTCCTGATGCTCTTTCCAGGAATCCCCTGTCAAATCCAAGTGACAGTCCTACTGATATCCTGCCAGAACACGCTGTTCTAGGCAGTTTGGACCTCCGTTCCCTGCCCCCAGTGTTATTGTCGGATCGTTCGCACATGAGGCAGCTACAAATGGATGACCCTGTGACCGGTCAGATCCTCAGAGACGTTGAATCAGACTCATCAGCTCAAATGGACAGTACATGCCAAGAACAGTATACTGTCTACGACAGTTTGCTGTACTACAGAGACCGAAAGGCTGTGTGCAGTTTACACCCATTAAAGGAACTTAAACTTTTTGCCCCAACATCTCTTCGTGGAACCCTGCTGAGCTATTACCATGACCACCCCACTGCTGGCCATCTTGGTGTTTCCAAAACACTAATGAGACTACGACACAGGTTCTTTTGGCCTGGCATGGCAGGTGATGTCAAACGTTATGTCACTTCTTGCTCAGTCTGCCAACTCACAAAACCAAGTCAACAGAAACAAGCTGGTCTCATGGTCCCTATCATGCCCCAAAAACCTTGGGAATACACAGGGGTGGACTTTGTGGGTCCCTTGCCCCGTACTCAATCGGGAAATGCTTATTTGCTAGTTTTTGTGGACTATTTTTCGAAGTGGATTGAGGTGTGTGCAGTTAGAGAAGCCACAGCTCAGGTCGCAGCTACCAAGTTCTTAAGTGAAATATTTGCTAGACATGGTAGCCCCACCTACCTCATTTCAGATAGAGGCTCTCCTTTTGTTAGTGAGCTGTTTGAACACGCTGTGTCAGCTCTAGGCTCAACACACAGGCTTACTACAGCCTATCACCCACAAACAAACGTGACAGAGCGCGTGAACAGAACACTCAAAACAGCTATCCGTGCCTATGTGAGTGACAAACACACTGCTTGGGACCGGTTTCTACCACAAATCTGTTTTGCACTTCGCACAGCCCCGCATGACGGCACAGGTCTTAGCCCATCCATGATGTTGTATGGTCGTGAGCTGGACACGCCTCTCGATCTGATCACTCAGCCAAGCTGTGATGGACTGGATGACCCAGACGTGCAGTATCCGGAGACTCTGAGAGCCACCCTCAGGGATGCTCATCACCACGCCAGGGCTGCGTTGGACCTCAGCCATAGAAGACAGAAACACTACTACGACTTGAGACGCCGCCATTCTGCCTTTGGGATTGGTGATCTTGTTCGAGTGAAGTCTCACCCAAGGTCGGATGCTTTGGCCAATTTTACAGCTAAACTGGCACCGCTGTTCAAAGGCCCTTTTCGTGTCAGTCAGAAACTAAGCGACGTGAACTACAGACTGATAGATGTTGAAACTGGAGCCGATGCTGGGGTTTTCCATGTCGTGAACATGCAGCCTTTCCATACTTGGGACTCTGCCAACTGCAAGAAGACTGCCGGTGCGGCTGCACAAGTGGATCACATGGACGATGACTTTGAGGACGGTTCTCTTCAGAGTGACGCCGTCCTTGACCTCCCTCCAGGTGATGTGTTTTGTGATGTGCCATATGACATTCAACACTCACAGGTGCCTCTCAGCGCCGGTGAGACCCATGCTGATGAGACTGAGTCTGGCCAAGCTTCAGGTAGTGCTGGCCGTTACAATCTGAGAGCCCGGCGTCATCCCAGGATCACGACTGGTTGGTCAGATCATAAATGGACAAATATCTATCATACTGACAGGCTTGACAGAGTGTAAAGTTATATTTGTTCAGGTTGATATGTGCATGTAATTTTCAGTTAAATATGTTATGTTGAAAATTTTGTGGTTACTAAACAAAACAAACGTGCACACAAAAGCTTTTGATTATTTGGGATGATGGTGGTTTTGCTGTCGCCCATAGTTACATAGGAAGACTTTTGTTTATCCCTTGATTGTCTTTTGGAGGGATTGTGTTCATAAAACGAAGAAGATTTCTACACTCATTTTATGTTTGTTTTTGGAACCCAAGCTGGCTATATGGTTATCCACTGATATGTGTACAGGTGTGATTTGATACCTGCCCCATGTGTGCCTGCAGTTTTACAGCTATGTGTTGCTTTGTTAACTTCTGTACTGGTGTCTATAGTCGTGTGCGGCTGAGGACAGCCTTTATTTACCAGGGGGGCATATGTAACAGTCAGTATACGGATGGGTTCCTAGACATGAGTAGGTATCACCTCAAGGGGGCGCCTATTCCTTTTTTTGCATTGTACTATACTACAGAGTAAGAACTGTTTTTTTCTCTCTCTCTTCTCTACACCGTCAGTGTACCACACGTATTGTTCAGAAATAAAGGAACTTTTCTCTCTGCACCGTCACAAGTTTCTGTGATTTATTTTGCTATAATGTAGGGGGAATCCCTCTGGACAGCCTCTTTTTTGATTTTTTTTTTATTCTGTCAAGCAATTGCTTTTGAAAAACTTGCCTAAGTTTTTCTATTTACATTTGTCATGCCCAGGACAGTTGGAAAAGAGATTTTAATCTCAGTGTGTTTTTCCTGGTTAAAAAAAATAAAAAATAAGTTCGTGTCTCAAAAACACTGATTTATGTCTTATATTTTACCAGCTTGCACTTCTTGTACGAACACATTTTTAAATAATGCAAAATATTGTTTATTATCGTTATCGAGAAAATTACAGAAAATATCGAGATATTTTTTGTCAATATCGCACACCCCTACTTATCACACCATAATGGAAAATTCAGCATTATCTTTTTCGTGACAAATATCTGGATTGTTCCAAATGAGTGTTAGTTAGTTTATTAAGTGAAGACTTGGTTATTTTTAAAGATTCCCACCAGGCTGTAATAGAGGTGTTTCTAATAAGGCTTTTATAGAAGTTATGATGTTTAATACTGGGGGTAATGAAAGGTAGGTTTTTATTTTTCCACAAAGTGCCTGCTCTAGATCCAGCCATGGGTTGTCTAATGAATTTGATTTGATCCACTTTGAAATATACTGCAGTGTACTGCCTAGAAAATAGTAATAAAAGTTTGGTAGTTCTAGACAGCCACTGTATGGAGATGGAGATGGAAGACGTGATCAATCAATAAACGGGCAGTCTACAACGCTGACGGCAGTTTAGGGAGGGCCACAAAATGAACAATGGTCAATTACAGTTAGTGTAACAGTTAATATTGTATTGGATTCCACTTGTCTTTACTTTTCATTTTGGGTTTATGCATAGCGGGTGAAACGGCGCCATCTCTTGGTGGTTAGCCGCGATAAGGGTAGTGGACACAGGGACCTCGTTGCCAGTGTATGGGAGAGGAGCACGATGGTAACTGTAATATGTACTTATATCAACCAGGACACTAATGAGTTGCATATTGTGCCTTTGATGAGATTAATAACATTATAACACACAGTTGGAAAAGTTCGCTAGCCTGATGCTAATGGAAAATGCCATTCCTCGTAAGGTGCTGTACCCGCTGATGAGCCCATGATTCTGACCAGTGCATGTTCCGTTCCACACAGATAAAGTCAGCATTCATGTCATCCTGTCTCCTGGCTATCATTAAACACAACGCAGACACAAACTATACGACTAATGAAGACACAGAACTGGGTTATGATTATTTGGACCGAGCTGAATTAATGCACGGCCAAGTTCAGCACGGTTACATTAGCACCACTGTGTTGCCTGCTGACGGTGGTAGCCCGGAGACTAAATCAACTGCGATGTGTGACCATGGTCGCCTAAGTGTTGGAACAGGGCGGAGCAGTCCGGAAGGCGGAGAGTTGGCACACTTGTTCTGCGCACAAACGGGGCAAGCTGAAACATATTCCTGTACATCAGGGCTCTTCAACTCCAGGCCTCGAGAGTTGTGTGTGTGCATGTGTATGTACATCTCATCAGAACAACTTAAGAGCATAAACTGTACCCACCGTATCTAAATCAACCTGCTGCGGTCTCACCATCATACAGAAATTCAAAACCACACTGAACTCCATTAAGGCAAACATACCATTATAATAGCAGCAGGTTTATGCAGGGTGCAGCCAGTGACGCTGAGTGTGAACAGGGAAGTGAAGATGCTGTAGCTGAAGCCATCGCTCTGTAGGTCAGACTTCATTTAGACGTCATCCAGACAACATGAAGGCTGCATCTGTTTCTCTGCTCCTTGGTGAGTCAATCCTCGTCTTCCTACTCTCATTAATCCATTCATTCCAGCTCTAACACACCTTTGTAGAGGAAAACACACATTTCCAGCAGAGAGTGACTCACAGCAGCACAAAGACTGAGCTAAAACACAGTTAGAGCCTCACCTGCTGATTATAGTCCCCACAGTTTACCTCTGACCTGTAACTGTGAGATAGTCCAACACTCAGACCAGTTACTGCTACTCCTTGGGTAAGAGTCAGTAAATCAGCAGCGATCACAGAAAGTGTCTGCTCCTAGCCACAAAGATACTAAACTTGTAATAAAACAAAGTGTAGATTTGAGTCAGTGTGAGTGTTTGTTGATTAAAACATGGTAATGATTGGGATGTGTCAGCTTTATGAACTAAATCTGACTCACCTTCTTCATTTACACAAGCTGCAGGATCCAAATACAGCAGGTCCCCATTCAAAGCTACTCAGTCAGTGAATGTAATGTCAGTGAAAGCTAATGTGATAATGTGACCGAGCTGGAGGTCTTATTGTGTGTTTGTGTGTATTATTAATGAGAGAACAAGGACACAACCTGAATCACATGTTCTCTGTGTGACACCACAGTAACTTTTTCATAGTTCCTGTAATCATTTGTGGTGGCACTGCCTTTTTTCTGTCTGCACTACAGGAACTGAGGACCATGGTAATTCTTAGAACCCAGTTGTAGGGTCTCCTTTAGATTCTAATGCTGATTACATACTTTTTACCATAAGAGATAGACTGAGTTACACAAGAGATTATCTTATATATAAAGTATATGCAACAAATATGCAACAAAGGACACTCTGCAGCCCTGTGAAAACCCATGATTCAGTAGCCCAAGCCTTGAAGGCGCCCTAAGCAAAATCTGATTTGGGGGGGCCCCCTCATAGCACTTCATTGTCCCCTGAGCCTAACCGTTATTAATGCTGCAAGGTTGAAGTTGAATATTAATTTTTTGGGATGCATCGCTGTTTCAGTCACAGCCCATTGAAAAACAATTTATTTCAATATGATAAAAATTGTAAAACTATGTCCATGACATTGAGGAGGGTGAGGCATAAAAGTGAGGTCCACTAGTCTATCCACGCAACCTGACCACAGTGTGAAAACAACAAAACGCTGTCACCACAGGAACAGTGAGTAAACCAGTCAGATTAAACAGCTACAGCTCACAAATGCAGTTCTGTCTGAACATGCATGAATAAAACCAAGATACGCCCAGCTAGCTTGTCCCGTCCACTGAACCCTGTAAATACTGAACAAGTCTGACATATAAGAGTCATGATTCTGCAGTGTGGCAGGCAGGATACGGACCCAAACACAGGACTCAGGAGGGAAAGCTGAACTCAGAAATACATAACTTTGTTTCTGGATGAACATCAGATACAAGGAAACCAGAAAGCTCACCTGGAGCTAATAGGTCAACAATTAGGAATACTCAGGGACACAGACAATACACACAAGAGGTGATCAGGGAGAGAGGACACACCAGGGAGCACAAGGGGAGTAAAACTGAATATGACACAAAGGACTGCCAAAGTAAAACAGGAAGTAGACATGGAAACAAATGCTGACTTGAGGACACAGGGAAGCAGACACACAAAAATTCAAAACTGCAAAAAGACACTAGGAATCAAACCTTAACAATAAAAAAATGAAAGTCCTAAAATTAAAAACGCTGGGTCATAAACCCAGGATGAGGACAATAAGATCCAAGCAAAATGTGTATTAACTAGCAACACACTGAGGACGCTGACCCAAGCTGACAGCTTGTTTTTGACAGAGACACAGCGACATGATAAATACCATAACTAACCAGTTAGCGATAGCTAAGTACATTTGGAGCTGGTTACAAACTAAACTTGTATCTGCTCATGGAAACGTACCTTTGTCTTTTTTCTTCCTCTAATCTTCTCCGTTCCCTCCTCTCTGCCTCACAGGGACAGCTCCTTCCTGTCACATTTCTGTTTCACAGCTTCATCCAAAAATGACCGAAACTGATGGACCATCAGGTCACCTGGAGCACTGCTAATGCGCAGCCTGCCCAAACTACCTGAATTCACGCTGACACACGCAGTCAGTCAGCAAATCGTTAAATTAGTGTTGTTACAATTGTACAAATATGAAGAGGTGGAATAGTTTATTCTTTCTTTTAGGACACTGGCATGTTAAAAAAGAACAAAGTTTCATCACAAATGTGGGCGAGCTTGGGGGCTCCCTGGTGGTCAGGGGGCCCTGTGCAGCCGCTTATGTCGCCTATGCCTCGGGCCGGCTCTGTTCAGTAGCTTGTAGAACAGGGGTGCCCACACTTTTTCAGCTTGCGAGCTACTAGCAAAGCTAGCGTGGTTAAATGCGCGTACGTAGGGTGGTAACATAATGGATGGATGATAGTTTATCATCCATCTTCTACTTCTTTTAATGCCGTGCGATCTACGTTTTTTCCCCAACTCCACTCGTGGTTTGAGCGATCTGCCTGCACTCCTCTTACGATTGACTAGTAGATCACGATCATTGTACTGGGCACCCCTGTTGTAGATCCACATTTAGCAGCAAGAAGTTGCACTGATGGTTTATCACGTCATGAATAGGGATCAGAAATTTATAATAATTTAGCAATTCCAATTCCATTGTTGATATCACTCATCATTTCAATTCTTTCTCGATTCTCATTGGGTTAGTGAATAAAATATACCACAAACAGGCTGGTTTTCATTTACTCTTTAATATAAAGTAGAACAAAATTAAAACTGGCATAAAAAAATAAGAATTCCTCATTCAAAATTAACACTATTAATATTTTAACATATATTGCAACTGCAAGGTGTGCGAGTACCAGCCTCTGAGCCAGCCAGACTCTGGCCAGACTCTGGCAGTCCTCATCAACTAAATGTTACAGATGGAGATTATTCATACAGTATAGTGAAAGCGGTACAGCAAAATAGGGCTGCAACTATTGATTAATCCATCGATTAATCGAGTGGTCTTGCTATCTATCTATCTATCTATCTATCTATCTATCTATCTATCTATCTATCTATCTATCTATCTATCTATCTATCTATCTATCTAATAATGGAGATTTAATTTGTGACACTTTTACTTTGTAAAGCTATTTTACGTATTTCTGTGACTTTTATTTTTTAACCCCGTTCTTCATCTGAAGCACTTTTTATTTCATGTTCTTATAGTCAAATTAGGGGGCAGAGTTTTATCTTAAAAGTGTCACAAAATAAAACTCCATTATGAAATAAATAAATAAATAGATAGATAAATAAATCTTGAAATAAATTAAAATAAAATAATAATAAAAATAATAATGAAAATTGATTTTAGAAATATTTTGTTTTATTTCATGCGGATATTTATTTATTTCATGGAATATTTATTAATAATTTATCAATAGCAGTATTTATTTATTTATTTGTTCATTTATTTATTTCATTTTGAATGAAACCGCTCTCCATACCTGTCAAGTCTCCTGTTTTGGCCGGGAAAATCTCATATTTTACCCCTCTGTCCCGCCGTTCTTCCGTATTATTATTTTCCCATAAATTTCCTGCAGTGTTCCTGTGCCGCTCCAAACTGAATTCCGTCACTAGCCTCGCGAGAACTGCCACCTACAGTAGCCTGGGTGCCAGTTCTCGTGAGGTTAGTGTAGACAGTGGGAAGAAACCCGGAAAAACACCTGGACCTCGGTTGGGCTCAGTGTTGCCAACTTAGCAGATTTTCAAACCCCCAGTAGTGACCTCTTTGTTTCCAAAAACCGACTAGCGACAGTGAAATTCTCCACTGTTGCCGTGTTATGTGTACATAAAGCTTTCTTACTGTGTCCCTTCATGCACTTTGGCATCGTCCAGACCTCACTTCGCCTCCACCCTCCAACCCCCGTAACCTTACTCAAACACTGAGCCTGCCTACCCGCTCCCTCCGCTCCCATCCCCAGATCTCACTTTGGTCTTTATCAACCTTTGAGACAGCCGACAGAGTTTTTTTTATATAAGTTGGCAACAATGGCCCAGATAAAAGAGAGTTGAATGTAGCTAGCAGTCTCACCCTAGTGTTTTGTTAAATTTGATATTCTAATGTGGTATCTGGTGCACAACATGTTAGTAATTTATTTGTGTTTTTTGCTGTTTTGCTGAGAAAAGACGTTTAGCCAAAAGGAGCCTCCCTGGGATCACAAGGCCAAGGACTAGAAGTTTCCTGATTACATATGTTCAGTTTAAAAATCTAAGGATAATGGTATAGATAAGTTTTCTGTGTGTTGGGGCTGGCGTTAGTCAGTCCTATAGGGAAGTCATGTGCATTAGGAAACAGATGTTAGGAACATGGGCAACAGAAAACAGGATTTTTGATGGTATGTTAGCTGAAACTTTCAGATGCTCGAGGAGTTAGGACGATTGGCTTTTGCCTCTCCCAGACAACTCCAGTACCGTCTGTTTTTGCAATAAACTTTGTATATGCTCTAAGATATTGTCAGCGAGGTTTTTTCTTCAAGAACACACCCATCAAAGATACAGCACTAACATTAAACAATACGGGACAAATTGATCTATGTAATGTGGGTCTCTGCAAAGCATTAAAGTTATTAAGTTATTGCATAAAGTTTATTTGTAGTTCTAAACATGTTTATGGTGATTTTTTTCTACACTATTTGTCTCTCCAAAGATATTTTTCCTCTCTCCTACAGCCTCAATTGTAACTCCATGCAAATGACCAGTTATGCAAATTAGGCAATGATGTCATGTAACGACTATTTTCAGATGCAGAAAATTTCCCTTATTTTTAAATACAAAACTTGACAGGTATGGTTGGCACTTATTGATCAGTTGGTTGATGAAGGGCCTCCAGCTGTTTCAAAGTAAATGGTGGGTACAGGAAAAGGTGCTGCTGTTTTGGATGCAAAAAAAACATTTTCTTTCGCTCCACCTGAGCTCACTGGCTCGGTAATAGCTCTGGCTCTTTGCACTTGCTGCATGTGCACAGTCTGCACGTAAAACAGCTGCTGCTGTTGGTGAAAAACAGTAAATATAATTTTGAAATGCTTTTTATCCACATTCCCCTGAATCACTAATCAGAGATTAAAGCATAAAAATATTTTGATTAAATGCGTGTTTGAAGTAATTCCGCCTTTTGTTGATACCAAAGTTCAGCATCTATTGCAAGTGGCCCCAGTATCATCTTTCTTTGTGAAATACAACCAGACTTTAGATCACTTCTGTCTTGACACCATGTTGGATATATTCTGGACCAAATAAGGGGTGTCTGTCACGTCATCACGCAAATGCATCCACATGTCAGTGGAACCAATAGGCAGAATCATTAAGCAAGCAGACTAATAATTGCAAAGAAGTGAATTACTGGGAGCTGGTTCTCTACAAGAATCGGTTCTCGATTCGCATCCAAATTTATGAGTCTCGCACATTGTTGTGGAGGACTCTGACTGGGCCGTTGCAGAACTTTGATTCTTTTCTTTTTTAGCCTTTCAGTCTGAGATGTTCTGCTGTGCTTGGGATCATTGATCTGTTGCACTGACCAACAGATGGCCTCACATTTGAGTCTAGAATACTTTGGTATACAGAGGAGTTCATGACTCATTGATGCAAGCTGCCCAAATCCTCAGCCCTCCACCACTGTGCTGAGAGCTGGTCTGAGGGGTTTGCCACCTTTTCTGGCTTCCTCCTCAGACACTATTTTTTCAGTTTCTTCAGACTGACTTTCTGCTGCTTTCTTGTGTTAGTGGTGCAGGAGTCTCTCTTACAATAACATCACCATTTTGTGTAAGTGACAGTAAACACATTTCTTTGTATACAAAAATAGGGGCGTGGCAGTAAGCAGCTTGCACAAGAATGTTGGTTTAGATTGATTTTAAATTGCTGTAAGAAAAACAGGTGCAAGTTAAATAATTCAGATGGTAAGTTGGGTACACACTTGTTTTTGTGGGAACATGGTGGCGTGGTGGTGGACTAAATGAGTTTCTAGCATCCAGATGAAGCTTTTTCCCTCTGTAACCTCCATTAATCCTTTACTGGGAAACAGCTGGAGGTCCTTCATCAACCACCTGATCAGTAAGTGAAGAAAAGAGAACTTTGTAGCTGCTCCATCCACCCTGTTTGTTTCACACAAGAAAAAACTGCAGTACAGAAGTTAAAATATGCAGATGAACTGTTAATAAGAAAAAAGTATTTCTTATCCAGTTACTCGGGCAATCGGTGGAATAATCAATAGAATACTCGATTGTTAAAATAATCAATAGTTGCAGCCCTAAGGAAATTTGCAACATACCATAAGCCAATGCATCACATAGGACAACAGGATTCAGGTGATAGAGTGATTGTTGTAGGTAAAGTTTATTTATATAGTGTTTTTCACAGACAAAAAGTCACAAAGCTCTGTACAATAATTAAAACACAATATCAAAAAACAAACAAACAGATAAAACACCATGTTAAAAACATATTAACATTACCATATTAAAAGTAAAAGAATAAAAATAAAGTCAACAGAAAATCTGGTTAAACAGAAAAGTTTTCAACTGTTTTTTTTAAGATGCCACGAAGTCAGCTAAATGGAGATGGAGTGGTAAACAGTTCCAGAGCTTTGGCACCACTGCCTGAAAACCTGTGCCCCCCTGGTCCTTAGTCTTGTACGTGGGACAACTAAAAGATTTTGACTTTGTTGTGTGAGAGACTGTTGACTTATGTCAAATGTATCCAGACATTTAAAAACAATTGTTTTTGTTTTTTAAAAAAAAAAGATCGGATTTGTATCGGTAATGGCAGATATACAAATGTAAAATATCAATATCGGTATCGGACATTAAAAAAGTGGTATCGTGCCATCCCTAGTTCAGATGCAAACCTAAGCTGTGCTACAATGTTCTTTTCAGACAGCAACCCGTCCAACATGCCTTATTTGACAGTACAATTAGAAAAAGACTGAACATGAACTTTAACCTCTAATTCAGGCCTATACACTCTGAAATGGAGCTCTTGGGTTTTTGAGGGGATTTTTTTTTTTGAGCATTTTGTCTGACCTTGCAATGATTTGGGTGGGATGTCCACTTCTGGGAATATTGTGGCTTTGTGTTAAGACACCTGAAAACCTTCAGACTGATTTGGTTGTTAGCAGATTCTAGTGATCTCTCAAACTGTAACATTCACAGACAATCACACACTCCCATGAATGCATCAGGAACAGCTCAGGTTCAGTATCCTTTGATATGCAGACTGGAGCAGGGACTGAACTACCAACCTTCTGATTAGTAGATGAACTGTTCTATCCCCAATTAAAGCTATATTCTCAATAATTAAACTAATTCCCCCACGGTTTTGTCTGACCGCTAATGAACTATGACCTTTAGTGACTTCTGTCCTCGGTTGCAGGTGTGTGTGTGCTGCTGCTGTCTGCACTGACTGTTTCTGCAGGTGAGTTGATGGAAGTGAAAACAATCAGAGAGACACCAACAAGAACACAAACACATTTACTCTGTGTGTCTGTCCTCCAGTCTCTCTGTCTGTCAGTCCAAACCATCAGCAGTTCTTCAGAGGATCTTCTTCAGCGTCTCTGAGCTGTGTTGATGATGGACAGACAGTTGATGGATGGACAGTGAAGAGGACCAGAGGAGGACTCACTGAGGACTGTGGAGCAGGTTTCGGGTCAGTTCATGAATCCTCCTGTGTTCTGTATCTCTCCGTCTCCACTGATGGAAGTTACTTCTGTGAAAAGTCTTCTGGACAGCACAGCGATGAAGTCTCCATCAGTGTTTCAGGTACAGACAGATGTTTGCAGCTGTCTCTCTGGTGGAACTCTGTCTCTGAATCACTCTGTTTGTGTCTTTGTTGGTCAGATGGTTCTCTGATCCTGGAGATCCCTGCACTTCCTGTGAGGACAGGAAGTGATGTCACCCTGCATTGCAGACAAAAGGATGGTGACACAGTCACAGCTTATTTCATTTTTAATGGAAATGTTCTTGGATCTGGACATAAATCAGAGCACACCATCACTAACATCCAGCAGTCTGATGAAGGTCTCTACTCATGTTCCACTGATACATTGGGATCATCTCCTCAGAGCTTTCTGAGGGTCAGAGGTCAGCACACTGAGATCACTTCCTGTTTAAAGACCAGCACAAATCTGCTGACCTGATAATAAACTGACTGAACCATCTTCATCATCTCTCCTACAGCTCTTCCTCCTCATGTACAGAGCACCACAGCCTGCACCTCTCCTGGTATTTCTGCTCCTCCCTCTTCTCCTCCCTCCTCTCTCACAGCCTTCTCTGCTCTTTTCTCCTCCTCCATCATTCCAGTTGTAGCAGGTCTGGTTTCTGTGGTTCTTCTGGTTCTGGTTGGAGTTCTGTTCTTCTACAGGAAACTAAAAGGTATGAAGTCTGTCAGACTCAACAGTTCAGTGTGGATTGTGTGTTCACTCGTACAAACATATAAAGCATCCAAGAATCAAACAGTGTCACATGCAGGATCACATTTCTAAAGCCTCCTCTGAAAGGCTCTTGGAAGCAGTTTCAGCAGTGGAGGACAAACAGCTTCAGCAGCTTCAGATGCTGAATCAGTAAAAAGAAACAGCTGTTTCCTTTGTGCCATTTCACATTGGTGCATTTGGTTCCTGGCAGAGTGACAGCGGTGTAAGACAGGAGGAAATGACACAGCCAAGGGAAGAACTCTGTAGTTTGGCTGCTGAACTGAAATGCAGGCTGAGAGCAACCGCTTCTTTTTTTTTTTATATGATTTAAACTTTATTAACCCCCCCCCCCCGCCCCCCCCCCCCAAAAAAAAACTAATAATAATAATAAATAAAAATGAAAACAGCCATAAAAAAAAAAAAATCAGGGAAAGGTAAACCAATTACAGACTAACATGGCTCAGTTTGAATAATAGTTAATTAATGTGAGCATTCCAAAACAAATACCAATTAACTGATACAAAAAAAGGGGTGTGGCCCGAATACATTCAGGTAATGCAACATTGCTGTGTCGTCAAAAACATCAAGTTACATTTAAGCTTGGAGTGTCAATTGTCTTATATATGAAAAATATCAATGCCACTTTCTGTTATATTCCTCCACCTTGTTTAATAATCTATAAGACACTTTCTCAAATACTGCAAGTTGGCCCAAAGAGCTATACCCGTGACTTATAGAGGGAGCAGATGGGTTGTTCCATCACATACTAACATCCTTCTTCCCAACTATTTTATCCAGAGTATCGTGAACTGATAACCAAAATCCCTGCATTACTGGGCATTCCCACAACATACAGTGGTGTGAAAAAGTGTTTGCCCCCTGCCTCATTTCCTGTTTTTTTGCATGTTTGTCACACTTAAGTGTTTCGGAACATCAAACCAATTTAAACAATAGTCAAGGACAACACAAGTAAACACAAAATGCAAGTTGTAAATGAAGGTGTTTATTAGTAAAGGTGAAAAAAAATCCAAACCATCATGGCCCTGTGTGAAAAAGTGATTGCCCCCCTTGTTAAAACATACTATAACTGTGGTTTTTCACACCTGAGTTCAATTTCCCTAGCCACACCTAGGCCTGATTATTGCCACACCTGTTCCCAATCAAGACATCACTTAAATAGGAGCTGCCTGACACAGTAAGGTCCACCAGAAGATCCTTGAAAGCTACACATCATGCCGAGATCCAAAGAAATTCAGGAGCAATTGAGAACGAAAGTAATTGAGATCTATCAGTCTGGAAAGGGTTATAAAGCCATTTCCAAAGCTTTGGGAATCCAGCGAACCACAGTGAGAGCCATTATCCACAAATGGTGAAGACATGGAACAGTGGTGAACCTTCCCAGGAGTGGCCGGCCACCCAAAATTACCCCAAGGGCGCAGCGACGACTCATCCAAGAGGTCACAAAAGACCCCACAACAACGTCCAAAGAACTGCAGGCCTCACTTGTCTCAGTTAAGGTCAGCGTTCATGCCTCCTCCATCAGAAAAAGACTGAGCAAAAATGGCCTGCATGGCAGAGTTCCAAGAAGAAAACCACTGCTGAGCAAAAAGAACATTAAAGCTCGTCTCAATTTTTCCAAAACGCATCTTGATGATCCCCAAGACTTTTGGGACAACATTCTGTGGACCGATGAGACAAAAGTGGAACTCTTTGGAAGGTGTGTGTCCCATTACATCTGGCGTAAAAGGAACACTGCATTTCAGAAAAAGAACATTATACCAACAGTAAAATATGGTGGTGGTAGTGTGATGTTCTGGGGCTGTTTTGCTGCGTCAGGACCTGGAAGACTTGCTGTGATATATGGAACTATGAATTCTGCTGTCTACCAAGAGATCCTGAGGGAGAATGTCAGTCCATCTGTTCCTGTACTCAAGCTTAAACGTACTTGGGTTCTGCAGCAGGACAATATCCTAAACACACCAGCAAGTCCACCACTGAATGGCTGAAGAAAAACAAAATGAAGACTTTGGAGTGGCCTAGCCAAAGTCCTGACCTGAATCCTATTGAGATGTTGTGGTATGACCTTAAAAAGGCCGTTCATGCTCGAAAACCCTCTAATGTAACTGAATTAGGACAATTCTGCAAAGATGAGTGGGCCAAAATTCCTCCAGAACGCTGTAAAAGCCTCATTGCAAGTTATCGCAGACGCTTGGTTGCAGTTGTTGCTGCTAAGGGTGGCCCAACCAGTTATTAGGTTTAGGGGGCAATCACTTTTTCACACAGGGCCATGATGGTTTGGATTTTTTTTCACCTTTACTAATAAACACCTTCATTTACAACTTGCATTTTGTGTTTACTTGTGTTGTCCTTGACTATTGTTTAAATTGGTTTGATGTTCCGAAACACTTAAGTGTGACAAACATGCAAAAAAACAGGAAATGAGGCAGGGGGCAAACACTTTTTCACACCACTGTATGTACAAGTGTCCCAATGTCTTCCTGACATTTCCAACATACAGAGGTGCCTGACAAGCCCACCCTGTGCAACCTGTGTGGTGTCCTGTATATTCTATGTAAAATCTTAAATTGTATTAGCCTTGTTTTTGTTCCCTTGATATTGTCTTCCCATTCTTGAGGATTATATGCCACTTTTCATCTGTAAAATGTAACTTCAAATCTGTTTCCCACAATTTCTTGAGGGACAGGATATTAGAGTCCACAGTTGTCATAAGCAATCTATAGTAAACTGAGGCCTCATGCCCATGTCCAAAAGCCTTTATCATATCTGCCAATACAGCACAGTTTAAAGTAATAACCTTGGAAGATCCAAAGATCTGAACCAATAGATGTCACAGTTGTAAATATTTCCAAAAATCTTGTCTGAGTAAGTTAAATTCTTCAAGCAAAGTTTCAAAAGGTTTTAATGATTTATCATCATATCAGTCACCTAGCTTGCATATCTCTTTTTGAAACCAGGATTTCCAAAAAAAGGGGATTTTGCCTATACAGATTTTCAGGTTATACCATAAGCAAGCTGATTTGTTAAGATATGGGTTAAATTTAAATATCTGGGATTTTTTTTTCCCACAGCTCCTTCATGTGGGAAAAAACGGGATGTGACTGATTATGAGGTGTGAGGTTAATTGATAAACAGGTGGTCAACGGAAGTGGTGAGTTTGCTGTCATCTCAATGGAACCAGAACACCAAGTGCCTCAAAGAAAAAGCATAATGATAATAAAGTAAGCTGGGGAGCCCTGGGCCCCCCTTATCTAAGGGTTGTTGCAATTTTTGTATATTTGATCTAGGCTTTTATTTTATTCTATATTAATAAATTGCACAGCTTATGAAGTTGCTTAAAGTATGTTATAGGAATATGTATCGGTAAGGCCTGTATTAAGTAATTGAATTTAAGAGCACAAATCCTTTTTATAACATTTACCTTCCCCCACATAGTTAGATATAATTGATTCCAGCGTTCTACATCCACCCTCATTTTTTCCAAGAGAGCAACCACTTCTTAATATTTCAGATTTTACTAACTAGCTAGTTTGGATTTTAGAGTTCTTTATTTTAGCTTACTCTGTGTGTTTTACAGTGTATTTAAGTATTAACTGGTTAACTCATTCGTCTTTAGCTGAGCTCCAGTGTTTTGTTCACTCTGGGCTTTATTTCTATTTCACATGAAGGCTTTTTTACCTACAGTGAGGTTTAAACAAAGCTGTGAGGTTTCAGTTTAAACGTACGTTTCTTAAATTAGTTTATAATGTGAAGTGAAACTTTCTGCTCTCTCTGTCAACAGGAAGCAGACAGATGATGTTGCTGTGGTCACAGCATGCTGTGATCATTATACCTTATATATATCTGTGCTGATGGTGAGGTGACAGGAAATACTTTTTATGCTGTTGTTTTGTTTGTGTTGTAAATTTGACCCACTGAGCAGACAGATGTCTGTTGTTACTTCTGGTCACTTCCAGTGTTACACCACAGGACATAAGGTTATTGTTTTGTTTCTTTTTGTTTGTTAATATAAGAATATTGTTGCACACTTGAATTAAAGTCCATAAAACAGTGTGTTTTGTAGTACGCCCATCTTTAATGCTGTAAACACACAGACACAGCACAGTTACTTGCAGCTCACATTCCCTCTGGGTTCACTCTAGGCGTACTGCCTACATGGAGTGGCCCAGCCCTCTTTACCCTCAAACATCAGATAACCAAAAACACAAGAACAATTGTACACAAATCATCACTGCAATTCTCTCAGTTTGCTGTAATCACAGTCAGGTACTCGTACAAGATCATTACCGTGCCCTCAGGCCTCTATCTAAGTCGGCGAGGTGGTGAAGTAGCAGATGCAGCTAATCGTTAGCTCCACGGCCGCTTTACACCATTACTCGCCTCGATCCATAGATATACATTCGGGGATACCACGGCCAACATTCCCACCTTTTACGCAATTTTATGGACAAACATAACAACACAATAAAACTACATTGACTTGTACAGATTTACCTGTAAACACACAGACACAGCACAGTTACTTGCAGCTCACATTCCCTCTGGGTTCACTCTAGGCGTACTGCCTACATGGAGTGGCCCAGCCCTCTTTCCCCTGCGTAACTTGCTCGCCATGAGGATGCTCCCCCTTGTGGCACAGCAGGAGAATAGCTGCTTGCGTCGTACCATGTCTGATGCTGGAACACAGTTTGTTTGTATACAGCCAAGAGACCCAACATCTGTTCTCCTACAACATTTATAATAAAGTCAAATAATTTTGAGGGGGGGGTGGCTTCCTTTACCTACGCTCCCTCACAATATATTTTGACATGAAGAAACTTGCAGACAGGAAAGAGTTAACAAAGAAAATATGAGAGGGTTGAGAGGGTGCTCATTTCTATTCAGTCCAGGATTAATGCAAAGGTGAGGATAATATTTTTGTGTGGCTTAGTGTTGCAGAGTGACCTGGGGCCCCTCCCACAGAGTCATCCATGCTGAGTCATAAAACTGAACTACCACTGAAGAGGATGGGATGAGGCATTGTAACATTTGGATTTAGAAACAGCTGTTAAAAAGATGTATTTTATGTAATAGAACTACAGAGGGCGCAATTCTGTTGTTAAGGCCCATGAAGAAGAAATGTTCTTGTGTTTAGAAGATGTAGAAGAATAAAGATGGTCGATGGAGCAACACGGTACTTTTACTGTGTTGCGGCTGAAAGTTGTCACGCGTAAACTCGGCTCTGTATTGGTCACTCAAACGAAGAGGTTAAATGGAAATTACAGAAGACACAAAGAAACTATAGATTGGCCTCTACAGGCATATATGCTTAAATGTATACATACACTATATTGCCAAAAGTATTGACTCATCCATCCAAATCATTGATTTCAGGTGTATAAACAAACACACACAGACTGCTTCTACACACAGTGAAAGAATGCGTTGCTTTCAGGAGCTCAGTGAATTCCAGCGTGGTACTGTGATAGGATTATACCTGTGCAACAAGCCCAATTCAAAAATTTCCTCACTGTCAGCTGAATTAGAACAAAATGAAAGTGACTGGGAATGTCAGAAAGGTAACGTAAAAATCACAGAGCGGGATCAGCGTATGCTGACTCATTAACGTGCAAAGATTACTAACTTTCTGCAGAAGCAATTTTCACTATGAAATTGATAGTATCTGTCACATTAGAGAAAAAGTATAGTTGTATCCATTAAAAAAACATATAATAACCATATTTTCAATTCAATTTATCTTTATTTATATATATCTCCAAATCACAACAAACAGTTGCATCAAGGAGCATAATATTGAAAGGCAAAGACCCTATAATAATTACAGAGAAAATCTAGCAAAAAAACAAGACCCCCTATGAGCAAGCACTTCGCAACATTTGGAAGGAAATACTCCAGCAGAACCAGGCTCAGGGAGGGGCAGTCATCTGCTGTGACCGGTTGGGGCTGAGGGGAGAGAAACAGAGATTAATAATAACTAATGATTAAAGGGAGGGTGGGCTATAAACAGAGTGAAAAGAGGTGAATGAAAAGAACCCCCAGCAGCCTAGGCCTATAGCAGCATAACTAAGGGAGGGTTCAGGGTCACCTGATCCAGCTCTAACTATAAGCTTGATCATAAAGGAAAGTTTTAAGCCTAATCTTAAAAATAGAGAGGGTGTCTGTCTCCTGAATCCAAGCTGGAAGCTGGTTCCACAGAAGAGGCGCCTGAAAGCTGAAGGCTCTGCCTCCCATTCTACTCTTAAGTATCCTAGGAACCACAAGTAAGCCAGCAGTCTGAGAGCGAAGTGCTCTGTTGGGGTGATATGGGACTATGAGGTCTTTGAGATAAGATGGGGCCTGATTATTCAAGACCTTGTATGTGAGGAGAAGGATTTTAAATTCTATTCTAGATTTAACAGGGAGCCAATGAAGAGAAGCCAATATGGGAGAAATATGCTCTCTCTTTCTAGTCCCTGTCAGTACTCTAGCTGCAGCATTTTGGATCAGCTGAAGGCTTTTCAGGGAGCTTTTAGGACAGCCTGATAATAATGAATTACAATAGTCCACCCTAGAAGTAATAAATGCATGAATTAGCTTTTCAGCATCACTCTGAGAAAGGATGTTTCTAATTTTAGAAATATTGCACAAATTCAAAAAAGTGGTCCTACATATTTGTTTAATATGTGCATTGAAGGACATATCCTGGTCAAAAATGACTCCAAGATTTCTCACAGTGTTACTGGAGGCCAAAGTAATGCCATCCAGAGTAAGTATCTGGTTAGACACCATGTTTCTAAGATTTGTGGGGCCGAGAACAAGAATTTCAGTTTTATCTGAATTTAGAAGCAGGAAATTAGAGGTCATCCAGGCCTTAATGTCTTTAAGACATTCCTGCAGTTTAACTAATTGATGTTTGTCATCTGGCTTCATTGATAGGTAAAGCTGAGTATCATCTGCATAACAATGAAAATTGATGCAGTGCTTTCTAATAATACTGCCTAAGGGAAGCATGTATAATGTAAATAGTGTCTGAAGAAGACTCCCCATTTACATGAATAAATTGGAGTCTATTAGATAAATATGATTCAAACCACTGCAGTGCAGTGCCTTTAATACCTATAGCAAGCTCTAATCTCTGTAATAAAATGTTATGGTCAACAGTATCAAAAGCTGCACTGAGGTCCAACAGGACAAGAACAGAGATGAGTCCACTGTCAGAGGCTCTAAGAAGATCATTTGTAACCTTCACTAATGCTGTTTCTGTACTGTGATGAATTCTGAAACCTGACTGAAACTCTTCAAATAAACCGTTCCTCTGCAGATGATCAGTTAGCTGTTTTACAACTACTCTTTCAAGAATCTTTGAGAGAAAAGGAAGGTTGGAGATTGGCCTATAATTAGCTAAGACAGCTGGGTCAAATGATGGCTTTTTAAGCAGAGGTTTAATTACAGCCACCTTGAAGGTCTGTGGTACATAGCCAACTAATAAAGACAGATTGATCATTTTTAAGACTGAAGCATCAATAATTGGAAAGACTTCTTTGAACAGTCTAGTAGGAATGGGATCTAACAAACATGTTGCTGGTTTGGAGGAAGTAACTATTGAAGTTAACTCTGAAAGATCAACTGGAGCAAAAGAGTCTAGACAAATACCAGCAGTGCTGAAAGCAGCCAAACATGAAGAATAATCTTTGAGATGGTTATGAATAATTTTTTCTCTAATGTCTAAAATTGTATTTGTAAAGAAATCCATGAAGTCACTACTAGTTAAAGTGAAAGGAATACTCGGCTCTACAGAGCTCTGACTCTTTGTCAGCCTGGCTACAGTGCTGAAAACAAACCTGGGGTTGTTCTTATTTTCTTCAATTAATGATGAATAGTAAGATGTCCTAGCTTTACGGAGGGCTTTTTTATAGAGCAAAAAACTCTTTTTCCAGGCTAAATGAGCATCTTCTAATTTAGTGAGACGCCATTCCCTCTCCAGCTTTCGGGTTATCTGCTTTAAGCTGTGTGTTTGTGAATTATACCACAGAGTCAGGCACTTCTGATTTCCTTTTCAGAGGAGCCACAGTATCCAAAGTTATACGCAGTGAGGATGTAAAACTATTGAGGAGATAATCGACCTCACTGGGAGCAGAGTTTAGGTAGCTGCTCTGCACTGTGTTGGCACTGAAGAGCATAACAATGAAGGAATTAGATCCTTAAACTTAGTTACAGCACTTTCAGAAAGACTTCTACTGTAATAAAACTTATTCCCCACTGCTGTGTAATCCATTAAAGTAAATGTAAATGTTACTAAGAAATGATCAGACAGGAGGGGGCTTTCAGGGAATACTGTTAAGTCTTCAGTTTCTATGCTATATGTCAGGACAAGATCCAGAGTATGATTAAAGTGGTGGGTGGGCTCCTTTACATTTTGAGAGAAGCCAATTGAATCTAACAATAGATTAAATGCAGTGTTGAGGCTGTCATTCTCAGCATCTACATGGATGTTAAAATCACCCACTATAATTATTTTATCTGAACTGAGCACTAAATCAGATAAAAAGTCTGAGAAATCAGACAGAAACTCTGAGTAAGGACCAGGTGGACGATAGATAATAACAAATAAAACAGGTTTTTGAGTTTTGTCTGTTTTGTCTTAAACTAAGCATTCTGACAGTTAGCTCTTTTTGGAGAGCCCCCTTTACTGATGTTGGTTCCTGTAATGTAGGAGGTCAGAGGGCAGACTCTGTGGGGTTTAGTGGTGACAGCTGTGAGGAACCTGCAGTGAAGAGTCTGAGAGTGAAGTGGAGCATCTGCCTCTGCTGTGAGTCTACTTCATGTTAATTCACATCTGTCTGATCACTTTCTCTGAAATCTCTCATTCCTCCATATTTGATTGATCTGATTGAACAGGAACCAATCAATGCAGTCTGAATGTTTCTCTTTAGTCATGATTGATCATCATTTGACCTCTGATCAGTTTGTCCTTCAGTTTCAGGCCTGTTTCTGCTGACTGCTGCAGGTGAGCTGATGTTTCTACACCTGTGTGACCTCACGATGACCTCTGACCTTAGAATAGAATACAATGGCTTTATATGTGACATAAATATCACAGTAAACAATACACCTCTGAAGGAATCCAAGTATAAATATATGTGTATGATATGGGTATAGATATGTGTTGGATATTAGCAACAGTAGCAGTACTTTGACACTCTGCACAGAGTCAGGAGCATAGAATCAGGTAGGGACACATAATCACTGATAATGGTGATTGAACCCTGTGCTCTGCACCCCTACCAATGTTAATACCAAACCTGCACCCTTACACAGAGTTATAAACATGAGTATTGCACAGTGTTGTAACCATGGAGATGGTATTGCTCATGATAGAGACACTGACAGAGTAAATGACCAGGTCAGAGGTCATTTAGTGCACTAATGGATCAAGATTAGAAACTGTTTCTTAGCCTGGATGTGCAAACAGGTGATGTGCTGGGTGAGAGGGCTCATTGAGAGTGACCTCTGACCTTCAGTGACCTCTGTCCTCCTCTTGCAGGTGTGTGTGTGCTGCTGCTGTCTGCTCTGACAGGTGAGATAATGGAAGGTGGAAAACCATGTGACACCTGAAGAGTTTGTTCTGTTTACTAATGCTGATGTGTTTCAGTCTGAAAGGGCGGTGACACGGTGGTGTAGTGGTTGAACTGTTCCCTGGTTTGATCCCCGGCTGGTTCTTTCTGTGTTTTCATGTTCTCCTTGTCTGTGTGGGTTCTCTCCAGTTTCTCCCACTCCCACCCTCAGTCCAAAAACCTTCATATTAGGTTAACTCAGGGATCCTCAAATCCAGGCTTTGAGGTCCGGTGTCCTGCAGGTTTTAGATGTGTCTCTACTTCAACACACCTGAGTCAAATATAGAAGTCATTAGCAGGACTCTGGAGAACTTGACTGCATACTGAGGAGGTAATTCAGCCATTTGATTCAGGTGTGTTGGATCAGGGACACATCTAAAATGACACCGGCTCTTGAGGCCTAGATGTGAGGATCCCTGAGTTAACTGCTGACTCTAACTTATCTGTGGATATAAAGGACTGGAAGTGTTCAGCTTGTAGTTTAAAGGATGGTCATTGAGGCTGGAGGAGCTCCATGTAAATGCCAGTTAAGACCAGCTGTGAAGTAAAGCGGTCAATCATTGGCTGGTTATTCACATCACTTCCTGTTGGCTCTTCATTGCTCTCCAGTCTTGTTTCAGCTCCTTCAGTTTTTCTCTACATCACTTCAGTGTGATGTTGATGAACTGAGGAAACTGCTGTGTTTGACTGAAACGACAGATTCAGGAAATGCTGAGTCTGTAATTCAGGACGTTTAACAGAACCGGATCAAATGCTGCTGATTACACTTATCCAACAGTTATATTTAACATAAATGAAAATTGAATTCATGGTAGCACGGTGGTGCAGTGGTTAGCACTGCTGCCTCACAGTTAGAATAACATCTGGAAGGCCTGAGTTCGATTCCACCTCTCCCTCTCTCTGTGTGGAGTTTGCATGTTCTCCCCGTGCTTGCGTGGGTTTCCGCCGGGTATTCCGGTTTCCTCCCACATTCCAAAGACATTCACTTACTGGGGCTAGGTTATTGGCTACACTAAATTGCCCATTGGTTTGAATGAGAGTGTGAGTGTGAAAGGTTGTTTGTCTCTCTGTGTTGGCCCTGTGACAGGCTGGCGACCTGTTCAGGGTGTACCCTGCCTCTTGCCCTATGACAGGCCTGAGTCAGAGGTCACAGGGGTCATGATGAAGGTTACTAACTGTCTCTGTTACGCCTCAGGCTCTCACTGGTGCTCATATTAAAGAAGCATTTCATGGTTTTGTTTCTCTCTGAGTGCTGCCTATTCCAGTCAGAGATATAATCAGATAAACAGGTGATAGAGATCTGAAAATAATATAATATAGCAGATAATCACAACTACAACCAGAGAGCAATGCTGGAGGAAAATCAGTATTTCTTGTACATCATGAGTTAATATCTTTTCCAGCTCGGTCCTTCTGTTGGTAATGTGACATGGTAATCTGAACTTTGAACTTCACTGCCATCACTCCACATCCTAAATTGTAAAAAACTGTAATGCCATATATACACTGCTCAAAAAAATAAAGGAACACTTAAACAACACAATATAACTCCAAGTAAATCAAACTTCTGTGAAATCAAACTGTCCACTAAGGAAGCAACACTGATTAACAATCAATTTCACATGCTGTTGTGCAAATGGAATAGACAACAGGTGGAAATTATTGGCAATTAGTAAGACACACTCAATAAAGGAGTGGTTCTGCAGGTGGGGACCACAGACCACTTCTCAGTATCTATGCTTTCTGGCTGATGTTTTGGTCACTTTTGAATGTTGGTGGTGCTTTCACACTCGTGGTAGCATGAGACGGACTCTACAACCCACACAAGTGGCTCAGGTAGTGCAGCTCATCCAGGATGGCACATCAATGCTAGCTGTGGCAAGAAGGTTTGCTGTGTCTGTCAGCGTAGTGTCCAGAGGCTGGAGGCGCTACCAGGAGACAGGCCAGTACACCAGAAGACGTGGAGGAGGCCGTAGGAGGGCAACAACCCAGCAGCAGGACCGCTATCTCCACCTTTGTGCAAGGAGAAACAAGAGGAGCACTGCCAGAGCTCTGCAAAATGACCTCCAGCAGGCCACAAATGTGCATGTGTCTGCACAAACGGTTAGAAACCGACTCCATGAGGGTGGTATGAGGGCCCGACGTCCACAGATGGGGGTTGTGCTCACAGCCCAACACCGTGCAGGACGCTTGGCAAATTGGCAGTACACCAGGATTGGCAAATTCACCACTGGCGCCCTGTGCTCTTCACAGATGAAAGCAGGTTCACACTGAGCACATGTAACAGACGTGACAGAGTCTGGAGACACCGTGGAGAGTGATCTGCTCCCTGCAACATCCTTCAGCATGACCGGTTTGGCAGTGGGTCAGTAATGGTGTGGGGTGGCATTTCTTTGGAGGGCCGCACAGCCCTCCGTGTGCTCGCCAAAGGTAGCATGACTGCCATTAGGTACCAAGATGAGATCCTCAGACCCCTTGTGAGACCATATGCTGGTGCGGTTGGCCCTGGGTTCCTCCTAATGCAGAACAATGCTAGACCTCATGTGGCTGGAGTGTGTCAGCAGTTCCTGCAGGATGAAGGCATTGAAGCTATGGACTGGCCCGCCCGTTCCCCAGACCTGAATCCGATTGAGCACATCTGGGACATCATGTCTTGCTCCATCCACCAACGTCACGTTGCACCACAGACTGTCCAGGAGTTGGCAGATGCTTTAGTCCAGGTCTGGGAGGAGATCTTTCAGGTGACCATCCGCCACCTCATCAGGAGCATGCCCAGGCGTTGTACAGAGGTCATACAGGTACATGGAGGCCACACACAATACTGAGCTTCATTTTGACTTGTTTTAAGGACATTACATCAGAGTATACCTCTATGGGCGGTCTTTTGCCCTCCAAAATCAGGTCCTCTACCAGAAGCCTGGGAGCTTGAGGGTCCTGCGCAGTATCTTAACTGTTCCCAGTATTGTGCTCTTCCAGCTGGCTACATTATGATTCCTGTGTGGTGTGGAAGATGATGTGCCTGGCCGTATTGTCAATGGAGGACACACACATTCGGCTTATTGACACTGGGGTTTCTCCGAATTGGACCTGGAGATACCTGGCTTGTCGTTACAATTCAGGAAGTCTGGGCAGCTGTCTGGCCTTGGTAAGGTTGCTTATGACGGGAATGCAGGAAGGTACAGACTCAAAATCAGACTCTGTATATCTGGAGCGTATTCGGAGATCTTGGAGATGTACAGTATGTATCTGTTTCTGCACGGTGAAGGAATGAACCAAGAAGATTTGGATGAATTGGATTTTTTTCACCACAGAGAGATGCCAGAAAGACCGAAGGCTGTCAACAAATTAATCAGTACAGACTGTACCAAAACAAGTCGTAGAATCAGGAATTTGGCTCCCTGGTGGCATTGGACTGCCGCTTATCAAATTGTCTCCTGAATGTTTTGTAAATAGATGCTCTACACCCCCGCTGTCCTGTCTTCTTCTGACCTGTGTTGTATTGATCTCCCTGACCAGAGGTGGCAAAAGTACTGACATTCTGTACTTAAGTAGAAGTACAAGTACTTATGTTAAAAAATACTTTAGTAAAAGTCAAAGTACTGGTTCAACTTCTCTACTTAAGTAAAAGTAAAAAAGTACAGGCTCTGAAATGTACTCAAAGTAAGAAAGTAAAAGTAGTTCTTTGGAGGATGTTTCTACCTGCTATTTTTGTGTAAAACAAACTGAACCTCATTATATATTATTGTAATAATATAAAATAGTACATGAGAATACAAATGTTATTCCAATTTAAATTTTAATTCTAATGAATGCACTCAGCTTGAATCTGTTATGTAGGACACAAACTGTGAAAGGGAATTTAAACACAGCTCTGTTCTCTGTGTCCTCCATAGTAGAGGGTAACTGTGCCTCCACCTAAACACCAACATGAGGATACTCAGGGGTTACAGTGGGATTCAGAAGGTGGAGGAACCCTAAGATCAGCTGTAGTGGCTCTGCATGGGGAGAAGAATCACAGCTTTCTATTGTGAGCTGCAGTAAATGATGTTGGTGTGCAGGCTGTGATCAGCTGACCTGCTGCTGCTGCTCTGAGGTTTACTGCTCTGTGTGGATGGACTGAATTCACAAAGATGTAACCCAGTATTTCACAGCTATCTGAGCTGATCTCCATCCCCTACACTGACAGCATACAGGCTGCATAAATGTTGGACTCAGTGAATGAATCTCAGCATCAGCAGCTTTGATTCAAACTCATCTCTGCTGCACTGATGTAACCTGTAACTCTGACCATGAACACAAACACTGTGCTCCAGTCCAACACAGAGCTTTACTGTAAATACAGTACAACAAGCTAACCTAAACTGCAGTATTTTCATAGAATCTTTGAATTACACAACGTCAGCATACTTCAGTTTGTTTTCAGTCCTTACCTTTAAATCTAACCTCTCTTCTTCCTCTCCTGTCCTCTTTCTCCATCTCTGAGTGAACTTCTCTCTCTTTGCTCTCCCTGAAATACAGCAGCTCTTCTTTTAGCTAGCAGACACACTGTGTAACAAACTGCACACACTTTGTGTGTTTGCTGATATTTGTTGAGCATTTAGAAACGTTGCATTTACCTGCCACACGTTACTCCCTTCATGCTCGCTCCTCTTCAGTAGCGCTAGCTAAGCTGTTTATGTGCCGCAGCGCAACTTACGGACTCGGTCCGGCCCGCTGTAACCCCTGATTATAGCGCTATAAATGAGACGTTAATTATATGGGTTTGCGTATTTAATCCCTTTGTACGAGATAAGCCCCGGTGATGGAGGATACGCCAGTACGATTGTCTCTTATATGTTATTATTCCTCCGTTTAGGCTCAGATCGTTTGATGTTTGACGGCGCACTGACCGGAAATGCAAACTTCTCTCTGACGTGTTAAAAAGTAACGAGTCTGTTTGAAAATGTAAGAAGCAGAAAGTACAGATACTTGTGTAAAAATGTAGGGAGTAAAAGTAAAAAGTAGTCAGAAAAATAGATACTTAAGTAAAGTACAGATACCTGAAAAATCTACTTAAGTACAGTAACGAAGTATTTGTACTTCGTTACTTCCCACCTCTGTCCCTGACCTAACCACTGATGAACTCTACATCTTATCAGAACTGTTAGCTGAGGAAGGAGTTTGAGTCAGCCCCACAGTAGCCCAACCCGCCCCCCCTCGTCTCCTCTGGCTCCCCTTTCCATCCCTCCCCACCCTAGTGCTCCCGTGCTATATGTTTCTGCTCTATTGCAGAGGTTTTTGTAACCTTATACTGTGTATGTGTGTATGTATACAAAGTATGAGATGATTTTTTTTCCTCACTCATCTCTATATGTTTTCACTGTTGTTTCTGTCTTTTTAATGGCAGCGCCTCCAGAAGGGGGGCAGCATGGCCACAGTTCACCTATCTCCCCATGTTTGTTTGTTTGTCTTCTTGGATGGGTGTTCTGTTAACTGTAATTTCCCCATTGTGGGATCAATAAAGTGTCATCATCATTTTGACCTCGGGTCTTCCAAGTCATACTTAGCACAGATGTTCCTGTATACTGTGCCGGCCAATTGGTTATGGTGTTGCATGTATGCCCTGCCTGCTAGCATCTTGCACCCTGCTGTTATGTACAGGATTGTCTCAGGGGCATCTCTGCACAGCCTGCACCAGGGTTATTATAGTTAACGAAAACGAACGAAATAACGAAAACTGGAATTGAAAAAACATTGTCGTTAACTGAAATAAATAAAAACTACAATTAAAAGGAAGAAACGACAACTAACTAAAACTGAATTGTGAGTTTAAAAAACTAACTAAAACTAACTGAAATTATTGTGGATTGATCATTTTTCCGCTCTCCGAGTTTAAGCTGGGAGCGCCGTCGGGCAGCTGTGTGCATGTGTGTGCACGAGAAAGCGGCAGAGTCGCTCTGAACCCGGTCGGTTCAGAGCGGGTCCACGCTGCCGCAACGCTGTGATGAACCTGTTCAGTTCTTGTGCGTTTCCGTCTACTTTATCAGTGAGAGAATAACAATCAGGAATAATAATCAAAGCATCAGTATAAGGACTCACAACTGTCAGCAAATTCCTGGAGGGAGACTGCTGTCAGAATGGACGTGAGGAAATGAAGGAAGTGGAAAAACAGGGACAAATATGTTTGCAGCCAAAAAACTGAGCACACAGAGCGAGAACCAAAAAAAGTCCCAGCTGGCACCGCAGCACACGACCACAAAGTAATTAACACACACAACACACACAGCTACACAAGCATAAATGCAGACATGATCGAGGTCGGACACTTCTGTAGGTTGTGTACAGAGGCTGCAAAGACCCTGCGATTCTAATCAGAGCATCTAACCAAGCTAGCTCCAAAACAGAAGCAGGTTCGGGTGTTGGAGAACATCAGGATGCAGCTGGATTTGACCTTTGACTCCTTCAAAGAGTTTGTTTTTGTCAAACACCACATGTAGGTGTTGTTAATCTACTGCACTGACACTGGAGTTTATTGGGAGTTTATTGTAGAATTTATTGAGTTTGGGAGTTCATGTTTTTTTTTTGTTTCTCCCTGTTGATGTTCGTGTGTGTCCTAATTATTACACATTTAGCATGTAGTGCTTCTGTCTTGTGAACCGTTGGTTGTTGAATATATTTCTTTATGGTATCTTTTGTTGAGTTTTTATTACACAATAGTCAAATTTGAGCATTGAATCTTGCACCTGACAAAGTATGAAAATACTAAAACTAATACTGAAACTAACGAAACTAAACTAAAACTAAGCATTAAACCAAAAATAAAAATGAGCAAAACCACTCTGAAAACTAATTAAAACTAACTGAATTAGAGAAACAAAAGTAAAAACTAACTAAAACTAAACGATAATGTAAAATCCAAAACTATTATAACCCTGGCCTGCACTTGGGTTCTTGCCTGGTGTGGTAGACCCCAGCCTCTACTGATCTTGTACTACGAGCTTGCTCTTGTGCTGCCATGATTAGTGCCTCTGTGCTGTCTGTCAGTCCAGCCTTGTCCAGCCATTGGTAGGATTTCTCTGTCAGACACTTCTTCTATCTGCCGGTGGTACATGCTGTGCAGCGGTTCGTCCTTCCATGATGGTTCCTGTTCTTCATCCTCCTCTTCTTTCTCGGGTTTCTGCTGCCTGAGGTACTCACTAAGCACATGATCCTTTGTGGCCATGTTCCTGATGTATTCATGGATCTTCGTTGTTTCATCTAGGACAGTGGTTCTCGGCCACCTTCCTTCCGCTTAGCGTACAGTGTCAGGGTGCTTAATTTGGGGTGAAATCCTCCATGCATGGTAAGGAGTTTTCTTGTCACGACATCAGTGGCTTCTATTTCCTCCTTTGGCCAGCTTATTATCCCAGCAGGGTATCTGACCACTGGCAGGGCGTAGTAGGTGTTGATAGCCCGGATCTTGTTCTTCCCATTCAGCTGACTCTTCAGGACTTGCCTTACTCTCTGCAGGTACTTGGAAGTTGCAGTTTTCCTAGCGGCCTCTTCATGGTTCCCATTTGCTTGTGGGATTCCAAGGTACTTTTAGCTGTCCTCAATGTCTGCAATGTTGCCTTCTGGTACTGTAATCCCCTCAGTTCTGACTACTCATCCTCTCTTAGTTACCATCCGACTACATTTCTCGAGCCTGAATGACATTCCGATATCATTGCTGTAGATCGGTGAATTGATATCTCATTCACTCTTAGCATACAGCTTGATGTTATCCATGGAGAGGAGTTGGCTGATGTTTGCTCCATTCTGTAGTCGGTATCCGTAGCCAGTCTTGTTGACGATCTGGCTGAGGGGATTCAGGTCTATGCAGAACAGTACTGGGGACAGGGCATCTCCTTGGTAAATCCCGCACTTGGGATCCCTTTCTGGGCCTCGCTCATGTATTGTGCCCCATGCCTACCCATCTTAGCTGCTATGATGCCTGACAGGAGTTTCCATGTTTTACTGAGGCAGGTTATGGGCCGGTAGCTGGATGGGACTGGTCCCTTCTGGGGGTCCTTGGGGATCAGGACCATCCGGCCCTCAGTCAGCCATTCTGAGTGTGTCTTAGAACATCCAGTTTATTTTCCTGGGTTCTGTTTCTCTGTTATACGTCTTCAGGTGGTTAGCCAAGGCTGTGAGTCTTTGCTTGCCAGTCTCTAAGGCCTCAGGTATGGACAGCCTGTTGTACTTCTTAGGCACTGCTTTCTTCATCTCACCTTTCTGCAACTCTGAGAGCTGGCTAACTTCCCTCCTTGCTGCCTTGATCTTAGCCTCTAGTCATCGTTTCCATGGATGGTACTGCTCCTTATTGCTGTTCATCTTATCCACGGGTTTCTGGAAGAGCACACGTAGGCTGCCATGACAGGCTGCTACTTCCACTGTTCGGTTTTATACTTATACTGTTACCTAAAGTTACAGCCAGAGTTAATGACAATATTCGGTTACTTTGTGCTGTAACAGGCAGCTTTATTAGTTGGAACATGAGCTCGGATTCAACTTGTGCTGTTGTCGGTTGTCACTACATCAGTCTGTACATTTTTTCAAATTATTTTATTCTGTAAATTTGTTCTTTTTCCCCCAAATTATACTACCCAGTTGCAGTTACTATTACTGTATTTTCTCTTTATGTTTTAAGTTTTCCTTTAATGTACAGCCTCTTATTTTTTTACGTTATTTTATTTATAGTGTGACACTACAGCATACAGCCTACACAAAGCTTAAACTGCCTTCATGTAAACACGTAGCAGTTAGCAAGATGACAGCTGTGTGTCTCCTCGATCACAGCTTTCGGCCAGTCCAGTGTTTCTGTTTCAGTGATCTGAACACTCTGATATCCAGATCAGTGATATACCTTCCACAGAATAGCTGCAGCATCACTACATGATTTCCCTAATCCCCGATACAAGTACAGCTGACTGTCTCCACCGCTCTACTTTCCCTTAGCATGACCCATGCTAAGCGTTTAGCTTGGCTGATGCGCTGGCTCGGCTCTACAGCTGCTTTAAGGAAAACAGCGTTGCCTTGTTTGTTAAGCATTACTTTATTGATTTTATTGCTTTGAAGGTAATCTGGTGCTGTTATAATTACGCGATTTCCCCGCCATCAACACCTTCGAAAAAAAAAGGTAACTGATAATGTCAATGTAGCTGACTTTGGGCCATAATTTCATGTCATTTACACAAGTGATGGGTGAGGCACTGTTACCTCGCTGCTTTTTAAAACATCCTTGCAATGTCTCCACCTCCGATGTGGTACCATTTAGGCCAGGTAAAAGAAACTGCAGTGTTAAAATGTTAAACTGAACGGCAAGTGTGTAAGCCCGCAACCGTGAACAACAGCGCAAACGGAAGTAAACAACCGGTTTCCGCTATGAATTATGGGTAGTGGCGCGAAGTCAGGAATACTGTGGATAGCCAAGCATCTCAAGGATCACTGCTGCTCTGGTATACATCAATTGATTGGTTTCAGTGATGGTAGTGGTAGGGATCTTCTAGTAGGTCTTCAGAAAGTACATCACATAGTCTTGGTAGTCGGTGTTGAGGGGTCCAGTTCTCCTTCTTAGCCATGATCTTATCTTTCAGGTCAGCTGCTCTGGTATTCAGTGTACTTGTTGTTATTATAATTGGGGCTTGGTACCCAATCTCGGAGCTTCTATCAGCTGGAATGGCGTAGTGGTAACATGATGGTCTACAAATACGGTCATCTAGTACTAATGTCGAATTTCCTTCTTCACTTATATGAGTTTTTCTGTTGACATCGGTTAAGTGCCAGTGGAAGAGGTTTGAGGAGGACTCTAGTGTACCAGCTACAAAATTGGCTGCCACCAGTTGGGTGGGGTGCCAACTGACACAGTTCTCACTAACTCGTACTATTGCATTATAAAGTTACTTCACTGATGAGCTGGTTTCTCCCCTCAGTTTCCCAGCATGCCTCAGTGGTGGAGGTGTATGAAGGGGAGGAGTCTGTCCTGCTGCTCTGTCAGGTTCCAGTGTTCTCTGATTCAGCAGTGGTGTGGGACCACAGTGACTCGAAGCCCTCAACAGTCCATGTGCGTCTGCAGAGCGGCGATGATCTTAGAAACCAAAGCCAGCGTTACACCAACCGAACATCAATGAGAGCTGACGCTCTGCAGACTGGAGACCTCAGCCTCACTCTGAGGAACCCTACAGGTTCTGACAGTGGAACCTACACCTGCACTGTCCACAGCCATGGACAGGATATGAGCCGCAAAGATATTCAGCTGAAGGTCAAAGGTCAGTGCTTCAGGTTCATCCGTCATGCCACCATAGTACTGACTCAGTCAGAGAAATCTTCATTCTGTCCAACACAGTATGTCAGAAACACCAGGATGTTCAGCTGCATCCAGTCAGAACAGCTGCAGAACACACTGAAAGAGATCAGGAACACAGAGTTCTCCTCCTGACTCCTCCTCCTCTGTGTTTGCTCCTCCTGCAGGTGCTCTTCCTCCTCCTCCTCCTCCTCCCTGTGTGTCTGTGCTCAAGCTCTTCTGCTATCTAGTGGTCTTCTGTCCGTACTGCATCTCTACTGGTCTGCTGCTGTCCATCTGCTGCAGCAGGAAGACACCAAACAGATCAGCCATCTCCATGGAGACGACCCATCAAGGTGGAGGAGGTCAGGAATTGGATGATGAGTATGATGACATCACTGCAGATGTCACCACTGAGCATGACTTCTGAGTACCTGGTTAGGTTTAGGCAGAGTTACTGAGTAAGAGTTTGATGAGCAGGACCTTCACGTGGTTCATGCAGACTTCAGAAAGTTCCTGATAGTTCCTGAACTGGCAGCTGGAATGTGTGAATACAGAGAGACACAGCTCTGATTTTTGAATGATTACTAATCAATAAATGCTTTGATCTCCAACAGTGTTGATACCACAGTCATTGTATGTAGTTTGTATGTTTGTTCATCAGTGAAATACTGAAGGATCAGTGTTAGCTGCAGCATTACCGCCTTTCTTGATGTATTTGAAGCTCATCATCATCAGCGTGCTGCTGATTTTCATGTTTTATTCTTTTAAGATTGTCTGTCAATCAAAATCAGTCACAGCTTAAAATGAATTGTTGTATTTGATGAAACAGAATAAATGAATCATTTTATTCCTGCCAGTTTGTCTTGGCTTCATTTAGAAACAACAGTCTGAGTTACGGATTAAAACAACATCAAATGCATAAATTAATCATATTAATATAACTAAACATTAAAAATTAGAAGCTTGAAGCTCTCGGAGAGATCAGGGTCAGGGAGCTGTCTCACTGCAGCGTCTTCAGGCTGAATCCTCCTGACAGAGTCAGACACATCTGTGCAGGCTTGGACAGGTACATGCATCAGGAGATGAGGTGTGGTTTTATTACCCAACTCAGGAACAAAGGAGACACAAGTTAAACACAACTACAGCACAAACAACAACTCATAACAGGTGGCTCGTGTTGATGCTGATGTGATGAAGCTCAGAGTGTTGATGGAGGTGATGTCAGAGGCAGAGGAGGAAGAGCAGCATCACTTCAGTGCTTTCAGATCTGAGCAGCTAACAGACAGTTTCTGTCCATGGACCCACAACAGCTATGCAAAGAACTCAAACACACAGACACACACCATGAAGACTCCACCTGTCTCTCTGCTTCTCTGTGAATCACACAATCATTCATTATTTGCAGCCTCAGACTCAGAGAGAAAAACACACACAGTGTGATTATCGTCACTCAGCTGACCTCTGACCTCCAACTCTAAGATCATCCACTGCTCAGACTGCTCGAGTGTTTCTGAGCTGCAGGAAAGCAGCAGAGACTCTGCTTGTAGAAACATAAGTGGTGCAGATGAGTCAGGATTGAGTTCCTGTTGTTCTTCTTCTGTCATGAAGTTTCCTGTTGGAGCAGCGATGGTGTCGTGGTGCTCTCTCTCTCTCTCTCTCTCTCTCTCTCTCTCTCTCTGTGTCTCTCTCTCTGCCTCTCTCTCTATGTCTTTCTGTGTCTCTCTCTCTCTGTGTCTCTCGGTCTCTCTCTCTGTCTCTCTCTCTCTCTCTCTCTCTGTCTCTCTCTCTCACTCTCTCTCTGTCTCTCACTCTCTCTCTCTCTCTCTCTCTCTCTCTCTCTCTCTCTGTCTCTCGGTCTGTCTCTCTCTGTGAAGCAAGGATCAAACCCTTATTTGACCAGCAGAGACACACAGAGTGATGTAGAGACATAACAACAGATCGATGCTGACGTGTTCCCACAGTCTGGTCACAAAACATGGACGTAGCTTGAGGTTCAGGGTGGGGCTACACAATGATTGCAGGTACTGTATAAGGGTGTAGTGACCCTCAGTGACCTCTGCTGCTGCTGTCTGCACTGACTGCTTCTGCAGGTGAGTTGGCGTGAAAAGAATCAGTGAGACTCCAACAAGAACACAAACAGCCTTCTGTCTGTTGGCTGCAAGCAGTCACTCGGTCGGACGGTCCTGCTTCCTTTAACCCGTGGCAGACAAAATTATTTCCTGAAAATAAGCTAAGTGCCCAGACATGATTAGTGTTTTGATGGAAATGTGCTTAGTTTGTGAGGTCAACAGATATACTATATTCAACCTATTTTGCATGGAATATTCACCAAATTCAAGCTCCCGCCATCTTGCCAAATCTAGAGAATGGTGAATTTGAATTCTAATGTTATGTTTGGTCAGTTCTAGTTGCCATTTTACACCATAAATATGACTCGTCTGGTGGTATGGCCTTAAATATTGTCGATGTGTGCATTTAAAAAGCTAGCAATATAAACTGCTAATGAGGCTTCAAGAGAACGTGGGGGAGTTTTTTTGTTTTTTTGCATTCCCTCCAAAAACCAGTATGCTAGCTAGCCATTGATCACCAGGTGCTGCACATTGCTGAGGTGCCCTCATGCAGGGCTTAAGATTTCACCACTTTACTTTTGGAGCTCTGCTGTCACTGCATTTAACAAACAGGAGCAGACTCCGCCCTGGGTAGGTCACTGCTATCGTCGCTGCTTGCGCCAGTATTATTTGAACGAAATTTGCAGCCTTACATTTTTAATCAAAATGTTTCAGGCGTCACAAACAAACCCGATTACCTGCCACTACCACAGAGCATGGACAGTTTCATTCACGATGTGCACGTTTGATCTTCAGGCTTTCTTTTCAACAAAAAAATCTCAGCATTAAAGGTAAATACCAACCTTCATGTATTTTGATACACAAATTGAAAATCTAATGCAAATTTTAGGGCTGCAATAATTCTTGGAGTTCTTACAATAATTATTGCATTAATAATTATTGCAATAATTGCAATAATTCTTCCAACACACCTGAGTCAAATGGCTGAATTACCTCCTCAGTATGCAGTCAAGTTAATAATAATGTTTCCTTGTGTATTCCGATACTGATTTCTCTGAGAGTAGACTGTGTGTAGATTTTACCCTTTAGCCCATATACATGTTAAAATGTGTAACTTTATTGTGGCATGCATCTTATGCTTATAGTAGTTGTATGCTAGCCGCTGGCTTGCTGGCCCATTTGTGGAGGGGAATGTAGTGACATGTCCACATATTATTGACCAATGAAGCCACTAGATGGTAGTGTTGTGTTGCATTAAAATGTGAATTTCCTAATGCCTGGAGAACTGTAGTGAATTAGGAGAATTAGGTAGAATAGTACATGTTTGGAACTGTTAGCTCATATTTAACTAGCTGAGGATGATGTTTTCATATTTATCTATGCATTGAGTTCCTTAATGCAAATATTATTTTTTACTGATTCATTTCCAGACCATACAGTCATACATGCCTACTGATGTTACTGTGCTGTTCATATGCTGGAGCATGATTAAAGTACACACCTGCATGTGATGGGCTGCTGAGTGTTCTGATCGACACACCAAGAAGACACCCTTCATAAGATCCACCTATATAGTCTTTTCTGGTAGTGCTATCCAATACTTTGTGTTGCCTGCTGAGAGTCAGTGAACTAGAAAGGGAGAGCAGATTTCTCCCATATTGGCTTCTCTTCATTGGCTCCCTGTTAAATCTAGAATAGAATTTAAAATCCTTCTCCTCACCTACAAGGTCTTGAATAATGGTAAATGGACTAGTTCTTATATAGTGCTTTTCTACTCAGTATGAGCACTCAAAGCGCATATACAACCTGTTTTGCATTCACCCATGCACTCCCATTCATACAAGCACTTCCATTTTTACTAAGCTAAGTGCTTTTTAATTAACTAACATTCACACACATTCATACTCCGACAGAATGGTCGGAGAGCAACTTGGGGTTAAGTATCTTGCCCAAGGATAGATTGGCATGTAGCCTGGATTCGAACCGCTGACCTTCCGATCAGTAGGTGACCTGCTCTACCTACTGAGCTACAGCCACCCCTCTCTCTCAGGAGAGAAAGATCAGGCCCCATCTTATCTCAAAGACCTCATAGTACCATATCACCCCAATAGAGCACTTCTCTCTCAGACTGCTGGATTACTTGTGGTTCCTAGGATACTTAAGAGTAGAATGGGAGGCAGAGCCTTCAGCTTTCAGGCCCCTCTTCTGTGGAACCAGCTCCCAGCTTGGATTCAGGAGACAGACACCCTCTCTATTTTTAAGATTAGGCTTAAAGCTGGATAAAGCTGCTTAGAGCTGGATCAGGTGACCCTGAACCCTTCCTTAGTTGTGTTGCTATAGACCTAGGCTGCTGGGGGTTCCTATGATAAACTGAGTGTTTCTTTTTCATTCATCTCTTTTTAGTCTGTTAATAACCCACTCTGCATTTAATCATTAGTTATTATTAATCTCTGGCTCTCTTCCACAGTGTGTCTTTTGTCCTGTCTCTCTCCCCTCAGCTGCAACCAGTCACAGAAGATGACTGCCCCTCTCTTATCCTCGTTCTGCTGGAGGTTTCTTCCTGATAAAAGGGAGTTTAGTGCTTGCTCCCAGGGTGCCCTCTGATTGTTGGTGTTTTTCTGTATTCTTTATATTATTGTAGGGCCTTTAGTTTACAATATACAGCACATTGACTGTCGTTGTGATTTTGTGCTATATAAATAACATTGAATTGAATTAACACTTTAACTGCCCCTCCAAAATCACCAACAACGCCTGAAAAAGCATACTCAAATTAAATCAGCTGCTGTTCCTGAACTCTTTGGAGTACATGCAAAAGCTTGGTCTCTTTGTGAAGAAGACAAGCTATATTTTTCATTTCTGCAGTCAAACATGCTGTAACTGTAATGAGTATGTAGCTATTAAGTTTGGAACACAGAAAAATTAGACAATTTTCGCCTTGCCTGGATTTGTCCTGTTTGTTTTCATGTAACTACACACTGATTGTAGAAGGTATGGACTGGAAAATATAATGAAGCTGTAGAATGAAGTCTTTTTACCATGTATTTCAAATTTTATCAAGATAGCACAAAAACCTACTGTTTTATAAAGGTTTTTGTCTGTTGATGTCCAGGCGTGGTCTTACATGTGCCATTTGGAGATGCCCAAGTGCCACATGTTAGCAGCCTTTGTTATACAAACTTCAAATGGCTGTAACTCCTCAATACTTTAACATACAGTCATCAGTGAGGGCTCTAATCAAAGATACTACCCTGAGGAATCCTCTGCTATACACAAATTTACTGATAGTACAAATTAATTATAATTATAGACATATAAATCAGAGGTTGACCTAATTTGTAAAAGAAGGAAAATGTTAGGCCTTCATTCACAAAACCCCCCACTCTACTGTCAGTGATTCCTTCACACACCCAAAATAAATAAATTGTATATTGATCAAAAGTTATAGTAAATGTAAACACTACATATTCACATAAAACAAAAAACCACAATCCTCCCAATAGTCCTTCTCTGATACACAACTTACAACCCCCTCCCAAACAAATACCCCCACCCCTACAAACAAAACTTACACAAAGCATAAAGCTTTTTGTAAAACTTTAGACACATAACTGGTCAAAAAAAGCTCTGAGCCATTGTTCTCCTCATCCTGCCGTAATAAACGTTATAACGACCCCCGTGAAAGACCAACAACCTTCCCTGCCCCCAACACTGCTCTTGTAAATCTCAATGTGTAAAACACACACACAATATAGGTGGCGTAACAACAGCGTACGGTGATATTTTCTGTGTAATGGTGCATGCCAAGCTCACCATTAGATACATATTTATATCTAAACGGCATATAATACGAGGAAGAGCTGAGAATAAAACGTAACACGTACCGTGGATCGCCATAGAAGTACAGCTGTTCGTTCACGGGATTCCGTAAAACCAGTCGAATCAGTGACAAAATCCTCTAATAAATTATAATCCACTCTCGTGAGTCATTTAGTCACTTCGTTGAATAAATATAGTCTGTTTTTGATGCATTCTGACAATCCATTGGCGAGAAAAAGCATTGTAAACACCGTTTACGCACGACAGCGTAAAAGGTGTTTAAAATGCTTTTTCTCGCCAACGGAGAGTTGTTCCTGCTCAGTTTCACGCACGGAGGACGCACTGATTACGCAGGGAGTTTATGGTTTCATGTGAAAACCCACCCCATAGTGCCATATACCCACGTGTCAGGAATTTTATTGGCTATACAGCTGTGGTTTCGGATTTTGGGTCAGACTTGACCAATCAAAATGATTGGGGAACATTTGGGGGCAGGTCCTGGAAAGTCACATGACACTGTCTGGTTATTATTGGCTCTGGAAAACCCATTTCATAACATGATTGGACAAATGAGGTGTCAATCCAATTCTGAGGGTGTAGTCCAGGGGTGGGCAACTCCAGGCCTCGAGGGCCGGTGTCCTGCAGGTTTTAGATGTGTCCCTGATCCAACACACCTGAATCAAATGGCTGAATTACCTCCTAGGTATGCAGTCAAGTTCTCCAGAGTCCTGCTAATGACTTCTATATGTGATTCAGGTGTGTAGGATCAGGGACACAACTAAAACCTGCAGGACACCGGCCCTCGAGGCCTGGAGTTGCCCACCCCTGGTCTAGTTTGTCATATAAAAGCATCGTAAGGGTGAACTGCAGCGTTACTGTGACGCTAAGAGGCTTCAAAGTTGGAAAACGCTGCAGAGGGCCCGGTGGCGGGCCCTTGCCAGTTAACAAGTTGAGGAGGTAGGGATGCAAAATCTGAAGGTGATGAATATTTACAGCATTAATCAATATCTAAAGGGCATAAACTACCAAAACTAGAACCCAGAGAAGAAAAGAATTTGAGGAGCGCAGGTTCAAACAAGACAGAAGGAAAACAAAAGCAACAAAGGCAAAGGTTCAACCAAGGCAGAGAACCTCAAAAGGAAAGAAATAGACAAAGACAGTAAGTAAAACTAACTGGAAGAGACACAAGAAAAGTTATCAAAATAAATATTAATGTTCTGCCCTTTAACCTGTTATAAGATAGGTGATGAATGTTAATTTAATCTCAGTCTATCCAGTCTTTTATTTTGAAGGTCATCTTGGGCAAGTAACAGGAAGTCAACCAAGTTGATGCTCTTACCTTTTACTGCAACAGGAAAGTGGTACTGGGCTATATTCATAATCAGTCAAAACGCTTTTATGTGTATGTCCACAACAGGGTTCAGAGAATCCGCTAGTCTACAGAACCAAACCAATGGAAGTATGTGCCTACGGAGCATAGCCCAGCTGACCATGCTTCTAGGTCAGTCCAAGCCTCAAAGTTCATTAGGACCAGCTGGCTCACTGGTCCAGCATTCTTGTGCAAACCACAGACAACTAATGAACAGCGAGAGACTTTTGAGCTCTTCAATCCAGATTCTGATGTAGAAATCTGACCACAAGTAAAAAGCTGAGTCACAAGTCAAAAGGTCAACCAACTGGATCCTGAGAGGTTTACAAAATTCTCTTCCTGGAAGTCCCTGCAAGGAGCAGTTGCAACACTTGTTCATGTAGTTCATTCCTTCAAGGACAGAAGGACGACAGGATGTAATGGTTGGCACTGGTGTCCAAAACATTTTACCACTGATGACTTGTCGAAGGCCATAACAGCAATTATTCTTGTTGTACAATGAACCTCCTTCTCTGAAGAATTAGATGTTCTCTTGAAGGGACATAGTATTTCCAAAAGAAGCCCACTGGCGAAGCTAAATCAGACTGTAGATTCTGAAGGCCTGCTAAGGATTGGAGGCAGGCTTAAGCTTGCTGAATCAAGCGACAGAAAAAAGTATCCAGTCATTCTTTTAGGAAAACACCATGTGTCCACGTTGCTCATGAGCAGGTTGAGCATCAAGGTCGGACATTCACTGAAGGTGCCATTCGAGCTGCTGGCATATGGCTAGTTGGTGGCAAGCACTGCATAAGTGCTGTTCTTCATGCATGTGTCATCTGCCGAAAGCTCTGTAAAAAAGGAGAGAAACAAAAGATGTCAGATCTCCTGCTAGAACGACTGAGCACTTCATCAAAATTTTACCTACACTGGTCTGGATGTTTTCGGTCCTTGGATTGTGACAGCTAGGCACACAAGAGGAGGCATGGCTCAGAGTAAGCGCTGGGCTGTACTCTTCACTTGCACGAGCACACATGCAGTCCACATAGAAGTCATTGATTCTTTGGACACTTCTTCATTCATCAACGCCTTAAGAAGATTCTTTGCAATCGTGATCCTTCCAAACAGCTACACTCAGACTGTGGGACCAATTTCATTGGTCCTTGCAGAGAGCTGGAGTTCCATAAAGTGGTGACTGACTCAGAAGTCCAGAGGTACACGAACAATCAAGGATGCACGTGGCGTTTCAACCCACCTCACTCTTCGCACATGGGCGGTGTGTGGGAACGCATGGTGGGAATTGTGAGGAGAATCTTAGACTCAGTGTTGATGCGTACTCCCTCCTCCAGCTTGTCTCATGAAGTCCTGTGCACCCTGATGGCAGAGGTAACAGCCATCATTAACTCAAGACCTCTAGTTTCTGTCTCTTCAGATCCAGATGTTCCACAGATACTTACCACAACAATGCTTCTCACTCAGAAGCAGAGTATTTTACCACCTCTGGCGATATTCACTAAGAAGGACCTGTATAAGCAACAATGGAGCCAAGTTCAAAGATTGGCCAACAAATTCTGGAAACGTTGGAAACGCGAATACCTGTACACACTACAATTTCGATACAAATGGCAAGAGTCAAGTCCCAACCAGGATTATTAAAGTTAATGAAAACGAACGAAATAACGAAAACTGAAATTGAAAAAACGTTGTTAACTGAAATAAATAAAAACTAAAATTAAAAGGAAAAAAAATAACTAAAACTGTATTGTGAGTTTAAAAACTAACTAAAATTATAGATAAAATGACCTCCATTTTCTTGTCTGTCATTTTATTTAAAAACCTTATGGACTGATCATTTTTCCGCTCTCCGAGTTTAAGCTGGGAGCGCCGTTGGGCAGCTGTGTGCGTGCGTGTGCTCACCACGCTGGTCCGAAAAGTAATGGCAGCGGTCTGCTGAGAAAGCAGCAGAGTCCCGTATGGAGTCTCTTTGAGTCCGATAATACAGATAGAAGAGTGTCTTGTTGTGAATGATGAAAAATGTATGGAACACGTCTCAGTGAGGAAAAAACACCAACATCAAAGTCCACCTGAGAACTGCACACAAGGCAGCTACGGAAACCGCTCTGAACCGACGTGATCTGGCATTTACCTCCAGAGAAATGTGACTACTCCTCGCTGCCACGCAGCCCCAACGTTGTGATGAACCTGTTCTGTCCTTGTGCGTTTTCGGCCACTTTATCAGTGAGAGAATAACAATCAGGAACAATCAATATAAGGACTCACAAATGTCAGCAAATTCCTGGAGGGAGCTGCTAAAACTGTCGGAATGGATGCGAGGGAATGAAGAAAGTGAAAAAACAGGGACAAATATGTTTGCAGCCAAAAAAATGAGCACAAAGAGCGAGGACCAAAAGAAGTCCCAGCCGGCACCACATATAAAACACCGGCACACAACCGTAAGGTAATGAACACACACAATCCTGCTACACAAGCAGAAATGCGACATGAGGTCGGCCACATATGGAGGATCTAACCAAGCTAGCTCCAAAACAGAAGCTGTTGTTAATCTCTTGCACTGACGCTGAACTTTATTGGGAGTTTATTGTAGAATTTGGGAGTTCATGTTTTTCTTTTTTTCTCCTTGTTGATGTTCATGTGTGTCCTTAAAATTATACACATTTAGCACGTAGTGCTGCTGTCTGTGAAAAATTGGTTGTTGAATATATTTCTTTAAACGGGATCTTTGGTTGAGTTTTTATTACACAAGAGTTACTCTTGTACCTTGAATCTTGCACCTGACAAAGTATGAAAAACTAAAACTGATACTGAAACTAACAAACTAAACTAAAACTAAGCAATAAACCCAAAATAAAAACTAATAAAAACAAGCAAAACCACTCTGAAAACTAATTAAAACTAAATTAAAGAAAAAAAAGTAAAAACTAACTAAAACTAAATGATAATGTAAAATCCAGAACTATTATAACCCTGGTCCCAACATCACAAAGGTTGATGTTGTTTTGCTGAAGGATGATCGCACATGCCGCAATGATTGGCCCGTGGCTCTCATAACAGACAGCTTCCCAGGCAGTGACGGCAAGGTCCACAGGATTGAGGTCAAGGTCATCAAGGATGGAGCTACCAAAAAGTTTCTCAGGCCTGTTACAGAAGTTGTTATGCTTCTAAAGAATGAGGACTGACATGTTTATAAGTTTAGTGCTTAAGTATTGATATGTGGCATCTTAACAGATACCAGGTGGGGAGTGTTCTGCCCTTTAACCTGTTATAAGATAGGTGATGAATGTTAATTTAATCTCAGTCTATCCAGCCTTTTATTTTGAAGATCATTTTGGGCAGGTAACAGAAAATCAGCCATTTTCTTTAGTTTTCAGTCAGCCACATGTGAGAAAGTTCATCCATTGCAATCTGCTTTCTGTTTACACCATTGACATCACCGTCTGTAAGTTTTGATTTAATATTCAGAAGTACAATTTATTTAAGTCCTATTTGTGGAGAATGTTTACAGTAAATGTGAGGTTTGATTGCTGTGTGATGCCTAAGAGTTCATGTTGGTTTACGTCAAAGCAAACAAGGCATTCCAATTTTTTGTGTTTAACCATCTTTTTTTTAATGATGCTAAACTAAAAGTAGCTATTTTATTTCTGTCCTACAGTTTTACTCCATGTTAAACGTGTACGTGGTTCATCAAAATAAAGTGGAGCTAAGGAAGCTACATCCTGACTTACGTATTCATTCGACTGGAGTTAGGCTAACTGCTAAATTGTGTTAGACACACACAAGGAGAGCAGAATAATTAATAAGCAGCACATATAACAAGGAAAACACAAACTATAAATAAAACAAGAGCAACAAGGACAAAGGTGAAACCAATGAGGGTGAGGCAGAGAATCTCAAAAGGAAAGAAACAGACAAAGACAGGAAGTAAAACTAACTGGATGTGATGACAAAAATAAAGCAGTAAACAAGACATAAGTAGCACACATAAACACCAGAGAAACTGGGATAGAGACTAAACACATGGACAAAAGAGTAAAAAATGAAAACTAACAATAGAATCCATAATTCAAAATTAGAACATCTCTAGAGCTGATATGGAGAGTGTTACCCTGACACATCGAGACACAGCAGGAATAAACAATAAAGGGAAACAGAATGGAGAAACAAACATTTGCAGTTCTGTCTAATATTTCTACATCACGTCGGAACAACTCGAGAGCAGAAACTGTACTCGCCATATCTAAATCAACCTGCTGCGGTCTCATCGTCTCACAGAAATTCTAAACCACACTGAACTCCATTAAGGCAAACATACTATTATAATAGCAGCAGGTTTATGCAGGGTGCAGCCAGTGACGCTGAGTGTGAACAGGGAAGTGAAGATGCTGTAGCTGAAGCCATCGCTCTGTTGGTCAGACTTCATTTAGTCATCATCCAGACAACATGAAGGCTGCATCTGTTTCTCTGCTCCTTGGTGAGTCAATCCTCGTCTTCTTACACTCATTAATCCATTCATTCCAGCTCTAACACACCTTTGTAGAGGAAAACACACATTTCCAGCAGAGAGTGATTCACAGCAGCACAAAGACTGAGCTAAAACACAGTCTGAGCCTCAGCTGCTGATTATAGTCCCCACAGTTTACCTCTGACCTGTAACTGTGAGATAGTCCAACACTCAGACCAGTTACTGCTACTCCTTGGGTAAGAGTCAGTAAATCAGCAGCGATCACAGAAAGTGTCTGCTCCTAGCCACAAAGATACTAAACTTGTAATAAAACAAAGTGTAGATTTGAGTCAGTGTGAGTGTTTGTTGATTCAAACATGGTAATGATTGGGATGTGTCAGCTTTATGAACTAAATCTGACTCACCTTCTTCATTTACACAAGCTGCAGGATCCAAATACAGCAGGTCCCCATTCAAAGCTACTCAGTCAGTGAATGTAATGTCAGCGAAAGCTAACGTGATAATGTGACACAGCTGGAGGTCTTATTGTGTGTTTGTGTGTATTATTAATGAGAGAACAAAGACACAACCTGAATCACATGTTCTCTGTGTGACACCACAGTAACTGTTTCTTAGTTCCTGTAATCATTTGTGGTGGCACTGCCTTTTTTCTGTCTGCACTACAGGAACTGAGAACCATCATAATTATTGTTGTAGGGTCTCCTTTAGATTCTAATGCTGATTACATACTTTTTACCAAAAGAGATACATTGAGTTACACACCATGGTTGGTGCAGATGGTCGGTGGTTTGATTCCTGGGTACTCCAGTCTGCATACCAAACTTGGACAAGATATTGAACCCCAAGATGCAACCCTTGAAGTATGAATATTTGTGAATGTTAGATATAAAGCATTGAGCTGTAGAAGGAAGTCTTTGCATGTAAGGGTGTGAATGGGTAAATGCAAACATGTTGTATAAAGCACTTTGAGTGCTCAGCTAGAGTAGAAATGTGCTAATTAAGAACTAGTCCATTTACCAGTACAAAGTACACATTTCTGTAATTAGTGATTATGGGAGAAGGCTGCAACACACAACACCAATGATAAGTGGCTAGTGGATCTAAGAGTAGACCACAGAAACCTCTCTGAACAGGATCCAGTGACCATCACAATGGCACACATCCAGGAAAAAGTCTCACATATGAAGAGCTGGACAGCACTGGGTCCTGATATGATACAAACCTACTGGCTAAAGAAGCTAACTGCACTCCATGAGCACGAGGTAGCACAAATGAACCAGCTTCCAGACGGTCCTGATCCCCAAGGACCTCCAGAAGGGACCAGTCCCATCCAACTACCAGCCAATAACCTGCCTCAGTACAACATGGAAACTTCTGTCAGGCATCATAACACCTAGGATGAGCAGGTACATGGCACAATACATGAGCAGGGCCCAGAAAGGGATTGGAAGCGATACCAGGGTAGCAAAACACCAGCTACTGATAGACAGAGCAGTCACTCAAGACTGTAAGACCCGACAGCCCAACCTGTGCTCCACCTGGATTGACTACAAGAAAGCCTATGACTCAATGCCTTACACATGGATCCTGGAATTCCTAGAACTGTACCACAGGACCCTACCAGCATTCATCAAGAACTCAATAGGAATAGAGCAAAACACTAGAGGCCAACTTCAAGCCAATTGCGCAAGTCAACATCAAGCCAGAAGTGAACAAGATATCGATTCACTGATCCACACCACTATGATCTATAACAATGATATTGGAATGCCATTCGGTCTGGGAAAGCAACAAACATGGTAACAAGATAGTAGAAACTTCAAACTGGAATAAACTTGATTGTGATTGTATTACTCCTAATACTACTCCTACTGCCAATGTCTCAGTGATACATAGAACTTCTATTATTTCAGCCCTTAACACTCAAAAAATGTTTGAAAGGTCCGCCTTTTCAGGCATCCTCCTCAGACACTCTTGTTTCAGTTTCTTCAGTCTGAATTTCTGCTTCTTTTTTGCCTTAGTGGTGCAGGAGTAACTCTTACAATATCATCACTACTTTGTGTAAGTGGCAGTAGATATATTGTAAACACATTTCGATTGATTTTGAATCACTGACATATGCAACATAGTAAGAGGTACAAGTTAAATGAATCAGATGCTAATTTGTGTACACACTTGTTTTGTTTTTGCTGCTTACACAGTGTGAGAACATTTCTATGCAAATACTAGTGAATGAGGCCCGTTGTCCCAGAAATCTTGTGTTTGGTTCGCATGCAGTGTTGCAAACCTAAGCTGTGCTGCCATGTTCTTTTCAGAGACAGCAACTCATCCAATACACCATACTGACAGAACAATTGGAAAAAGACTGAACATGAACTTTAACCTCTAATATTCTAACTGAGGCCTATAGAGTCTGAGATGGAGCTCTTGGGTTGTTTATGGCAAAACTGTGGTTTTGCATTAACATACATCTGAAACCCTCCTTGCGACTGATTGGTTCTTAGCAGATTCTAGTGACCTCTCAAAAAGTTTGTTTTCCACTTTCAAATACTACTTTGCAATCAATTTTATCTTGTACTGTAAATACTAGCAACTACTTGGGAAATAGAAATTTTCCCCTGGTAACCAGTGGTTGCTAAGGAGACACAGCACTCAAAGCTCTTTTCACTACAACCCTCATTCATGCAATCACATTTTTTTCCATGCCTAAACACTTTTTCTAACATTCACACACATTCAGACTCCCATGAATGCATCAGGAGCAGCTCAGATTCAGTATTTGGCTCAGATATACTTTAACATGCAGACTGGAGCAGGGATCGAAGTAGCAACCTTCTGATTAGTAGATGAACTGTTCTATCCCCAACTAAAGCTATAATTAAAGTAATTCCCCCACAGTTTCATCTGACCTCTAATGAACTATGATCTTCAGTGACCTCTGTCCTCCTATTGCAGGTGTGTGTGTGCTGCTGCTGTCTGTACTGACTGTTTCTGCAGGTGAGTTGATGGAAGTGAAAACAATCAGAGAGACTCCAACAAGAACACAAACACATTTACTCTGTCTGTCTGTCCTCCAGTCTCTCTGTCTGTCAGTCCAAACCTTCAGCAGTTCTTCAGTGGATCTTCTTCAGTGTCTCTGAGCTGTGTTGATGATGGACAGACAGTTGATGGATGGGCAGTGAGGAGGAGAAGAGGAGGACTCACGGAGGACTGTGGAGTAACTAAAGGCTTTGGGACGGTTCCTGAATCCGCCTGTGTGCTGGACCTCTCCATATCCTCTGGTGGAATTTTCTTCTGTGAAAACTCTTCTGGACAGCAGAGCAATGAAGTCTCCATCAGTGTTTCAGGTACAGACAGATGTTTGCAGCTGTCTCTCTGGTGGAACTCTGTCTCTGAATCACTCTGTTTGTGTCTTTGTTGTCAGATGATTCTCTGATCCTGGAGATCCCTGCACTTCCTGTGAGGACAGGAAGTGACATCACCCTGCATTGTAGACATAGGGATTTTGACACAGTTGCAGCTTATTTCATTTTTAATGGAAGTAATGTTGGATCTGGACGTAAATCAGAGCACACCATCACTAACATCCAGCAGTCTGATGAGGGTCTCTACTCATGTTCCACTGATACATTTGGATCATCTCCTCAGAGCTTTCTGAGGGTCAGAGGTCAGCACACTGAGATCACTTCCTGTTTAAAGACCAGCACTAATCTGCTGACCTGATAATAAACTGATTGAACCATCTTCATCATCTCTCCTACAGCTCTTCCTCCTCATGTACAGAGCACCACAGCCTGCACCTCTCCTGGTATTTCTGCTCCTCCCTCCTCTCCCACAGCCCTCCCTCCTCCTCATGTCTCCTCCTCCATCATTCCAGTTGTAGCAGGTCTGGTTTCTGTGGTTCTTCTGGTTCTGGTTGGAGTTCTGATCTTCTACAGGAAACTAAAAGGTATGAAGTCTGTCAGACTCAACAGTTCAGTGTGGATTGTGTGCTCACTCGTACAAACATATAAAGCATACAAGAATCAAACAGTGTCACATGCAGGATCACATTTCTAAAGCCTCCTCTGAAAGGCTCTTGGAAGCAGTTTCAGCAGTGGAGGACAAACAGCTTCAGCAGCTTCAGAGTTGTTTAAATACACTGTAAAACACACAGAGTAAGTTAAAATAAAGTACTAACCCTTTAATGCCAGGCGATTGCCCCTGTGCCCGTTACTTGCCCTCAATAGCGGCGAACAGCTGATTGAGACATAGCGTATCAGCGCAGAGTCGGCTAATAAAAGTAGAAATGCACTCAAAGAAAGAAAGTGAAAGTATCAGGCTGTATAAGTGTTGGATTCAGTGAATGAATCTCAGCATCAGCAGCTTTGATTCAAACTCATCTCTGCTGCACTGATGTAACCTGTAACACAGAGCTTTACTGTAAATATAGCACAACAAGCTAACCTGTTTATTACACACTAAACTGCAGTATTTTCATACAATCTTTGAATAACACAAAGTCAGCATACTTCAGTTTGTTTTGCAGTCCTTACTTTTAAATCTAACCTCTCTTCTTCTTCTCCTGTCCTCTTCCTCCATCTCCGAGTGAACTTCTCTCTCTTTCTTTTCTCTCCCTGGACACTGTTTGACAAACTGCACACACTTCGTGTGTTTGCTGATATTTGTTGAGCATTTAGAAACGTTGCATTTAAAATTACCTGCCACATTTTACTCCCTGTATTTTCACTAGCAAAGATGTTGTAGTATCACGGGCACAACTTACGAAGATCTGCCCTCGGTCTGTCTCATTGTAACCCCTGATTATAGCACTATAAATGATACATTTGTCTCATTAATCCCTTTGTATGCAATAAGCCCCGGTGATGGAGGATACGCCAGTACGATTGTGCTGAACACAAGATGGTGGCACGCAGCTAGAGCTCACAGTGTTCTAGCTGCAGCATTTTGGATCAGCTGAAGGCTTTTCAGGGAGCTTTTAGGACAGCCTGATAATAATGAATTACAATATTCCAGCCTAGAAGTAATAAGTACATGAATTAGCTTTTCAGCATTACTCTGAGAAAGGATGCTTCTAATTTTAGAAATATTCCACGAATGCAAATAAGCGGTCCTACATATTTGTTTAATATGTGCATTGAAGGACAAATCCTGGTCAAAAATGACTCCAAGATTTCTCACAGTGTTACTGGAGGCCAAAGTAATGCCATCCAGAGTAAGTATCTGGTTTGACACCATGTTTCTAAGATTTGTGGAGCCGAGTACAAGAATTTCAGTTTTATCTGAATTTAGAAGCAGGAAATAAGAGGTCTAACACAGAGAGACAAACAACCTTTCACACTCACATTCACGCTCTCATTCGCACCTATGGGCAATTTAGAGTAGCCACTTAACCTAACCCCAGTAAGTGCATGTCTTTGGAATGTGGGAGGAAACCGGAGTACCCGGAGGAAGCCCACGCAAGCACGGGGAGTACATGCAAACTCCACACAGAGAGAGGGATTTCCAGGATTTCAATTCAATTCAATTTTATTTATATAGCACCAAATCACAACAAACAGTCGCCGCAAGGCGCTTTGTATTGCGGGTAAAGACCCTACAATAATACAGAGAAAACCCAACAGTCAAAAACGACCCCCTATGAGCAGCACTTGGTGACAGTGGGAAGGAAAAACTCCCTTTTAATAGAAAGAAACCTCCAGCAGAACCAGGCTCAGGGAGGGGCAGTCATCTGCCGCGACTGGTTGGGCTGATGTGAGAGAAAAGACATGCTGTGGAAGAGAGCCAGAGATTAATAACAATTAATGATTAAATGCAGAGTGGAGTATAAACAAAGTAAATAAGGTGAATAAAAAGAAACAGTCTATTGTGGGAACCCCCCCAGCAACCTAGGCCTATAGCAGCATAGCTAAGGGATGGTTCAGTGTCACCTGATCCAGCCTTAGCTATAGGCTTGATCAAAAAAGAAAGTTTTAAGCCTAATCTTAAAAATAGAGAGGGTGTCTGTCTCCTGAATCCAAGCTGGAAGCTGGTTCCACAGAAGAGGGGCCTGAAAGCTGAAGGCTCTGCCTCCCATTCTACTCTTAAGTATCCTAGGAACCACAAGTAAGCCAGCAGTCTGAGAGCGAAGTGCTCTGTTGGGGTGATACGGTACTATGAGGTCTTTGAGATAAAATGGGGCTTGAATATTCAAGACCTTGTAGGTGAGGAGAAGGATTTTAAATTCTATTCTAGATTTAACAGGGAGCCAATGAAGAGAAGCCAATATGGAAGAAATCTGCTCTCTCTTTCTAGTCTCTGTCAGTACTCTAGCTGCAGCATTTTGGATCAGCTGAAGACTTTTCAGGGAGCTTTCAGGACAGCCTGATAATAACGAATTACAGTAGTCCACCCTAGAAGTAATAAATGCATGAATTAGCTTTTCAGCATCACTCTGAGATAGGATGTTTCTATCTTTAGAAATATTGCGCAAATGCAAAAAAGCGGTCCTACATATTTGTTTAATATGTGCATTGAAGGACATATCCTGGTCAAAAATGACTCCAAGATTTCTCACAGTGTTACTGGAGGCCAAAGTAATGCTATCCAGAGTAAGTATCTGGTTTGACACCATGTTTCTAAGATTTGTGGGGTCGAGAACAAGAACTTCAGTTTTATCTGAATTTAGAAGCAGGAAATTAGAGGTCATCCAGGCCTTAATGTCTTTAAGACATTCCTGCAGTTTAACGAATTGATGTGTGTCATCTGGCTTCATTGATAGGTAAAGCTGAGTATCATATGCATAACAATGTAAACTGATGCAATGCTTTCTAATAATACTGCCTAAGGGAAGCATGTATAATGTAAATAGAATTGGTCCTAGCACAGAACCCTGTGGAACTCCATGATTAATCTTAGCGTGTGAAGAAGACTCCCCATTTACATGAATTGGAGTCTATTAGATAAATATGATTCAAACCACTGCAGTGCAGTACCTTTAATACCTATAGTGTGTTCTAATCTCTGTAATAAAATGTTATTTCAACAGTATCAAAGCTGCACTGAGGTCCAACAGGACAAGAACAGAGATGAGTCCACTGTCAGAGGCTGTAAGCCACGTTAAAAGCCTGTGGTATATCGTGAAGTAATAAAGAAAGATTGAACATATTTAAGATTGAAGCATGAATAATTGGAAAGACTTCTTTGAGCAGTCTAGTTGGAATGGGATCTAATAAACATGTTGCTGGTTTGGAGGAAGTAACTACTGAAGTTAAGCAGGGGTGAAAGTAAGCCGGTACGGTCCGGTACTGCATACCACTAAAAGATTCTGCGCTGGTATGCAGTACCGGCAAGAGTTGGTGCAGCTGTCTGCTGTAAAGCCGTCATTCAGAACTGGTCATGTCTGTACTTTGGACCAGAATAGATCCGCTAGCAACCAGCAGTCTAAAACACGACTTAATCAGTTAGTAAAGAGCTTTTTTTTTCTTATTTCAAATTGTTTCTGAACTGTTCATGCTATGCTGGAGCGGAGCCTCAATTCTGTAGCTTATCTCCCCTCAGAGATCGAGGCTTTCATCAACGGACAGCCATGTCCCGTAAGTGTAGTGCATTGTATATGGCAGGCTAGACCCTCCTATTTTGATTGACACCTCATTCGGCCAATCATGTAACTGGCTGCACCAAAATCAACCAAAAAGCTTTCTTAATATGATTGGCCGAATGAAGTGTCAATCAAAATGGGAGGGTCTAGCCTTCCATATAAAAATCACGAAACACTGTACAGGACACGGCCAGTAATCTCAGAGATCTCGGATGTTGTTCCAGGAATCTGCTGGAGCCACTCTCCCAGTTTGGGGGTCACTGCCCCAAGTGTTCCGATTACCACTGTTACCTTCATCTTCCACATCCTTTCCAGCTCCTCCCTGAGTCCTTGGTATTTGTCAAGCTTCTCATGTTCCCTCTTCTTGATGTTCCTGTCACTTGGTATTACAACGGTTATCACCACAACCTTCTTCCTTTGTTTGTCCACCACTACAATGTCCGGTTGGTTAGCCACCACAAGTTTGCCTGTCTGTATCTGAAAGTCCCACAAGATCTTAGCTCTGTTGTTCTCAGCCACCCTTGGGGGCGTGTCCCATTTTGACCTCGGGACTTCCAGGTCATACTCGGCACAGATGTTCCTGTATACTATGCCGGCCACTTGGTTATGGCGTTCCACGTATGCCCTGCCTGCTACCATCTTGCACCCTGCTGTTATGTGATAGATCGTCTCAGGAGCATCTCTGCACAGTCTGGGGTCCTGCCTGCTGTGGTACACCCCAGCCTCTATCGATCTTGTTCTCAGAGCTGTGCTGCCATGATTAGTGCCTCTGTGCTGTCTATCAGTCCAGTCTTGTCCGGCCATTGGTAGGATTTCTCTATATCAGCCACTTCTTCTATCTGCCGGTGGTACATGCCGTGCAGAGGCCTGTCCTTCCATGATGGTTCCTGTTCTTCGTCCTCTTCTTTCTCGGGCCATCTTCCTGATGTATTCATGGATCTTTGTTGTTTCATCTAGGACAGTGGTTCTGACACTCACTAGTCCTCGGCCACCTTCCTTCCGCTTAGCATACAGTCTCAGGGTGCTGGATTTGGGGTGAAAGCCTCCATGCATGGTAAGGAGCTTTCTTGTCTTAACATCAGTGGCTTCTATCTCCTCCTTTGGCCAGCTTATTATCCCAGCAGGGTATCTGACAACTGGCAGGGCGTAGGTGTTGATAGCCCAGATCTTGTTCTTCCCATTCAGCTGACTCTTGAGGACTTGCCTTATTCTCTGCAGGTACTTGGAGGTTGCAGCTTTCCTAGCGGCCTCTTCATGGTTCCCATTTGCCTGTGGGATTCCAAGGTACTTGTAGCTGTCCTTAATGTCTGCAATGTTGCCTTCTGGTAGTGTAATCCCCTCAGTTCTGACTGCTTTTCCTCTCTTAGTTACCATCCGACTACACTTTTCCAGTCCGAATGACATTCCAATATCATTGCTGTAGATCCTGGTGGTGTGGGTCAGTGAATCGACATCTCTTTCACTCTTAGCATACAGCTTGATGTCATCCATGTACAGAAGGTGGCAGATGTTTGCTCCATTCCGTAGTCGGTATCCGTAGCCAGTCTTGTTGATGATCTGGCTGAGGGGATTCAGCCCTATGCAGAACAGCAGTGGGGACAGGGCTGAATCCCCTATAAATCCCACACTTGATGTTGACTTGTGCAATGGGCTTGGAGTTGGCCTCTAATGTTGTTCTCCACGTACCCACTGAGTTCTTGATGAAGGCTCTTAGGGTCCTGTTGATCTTATACAGTTCTACGCATTCCAGGCGGTGCACAGGTTGGTCAGTCTGGTCTTACCGTCTCGAGTGACTGCTCTGTCTACTAGTAGCTGATGTTTTGCTCCCCTGGTCTGTCTGCCTAGTAGGTGTAAATCATATCAGGGCCTGGTGCTGTCCAGCTCTTCATGTGTGAGACCCTGTCCTGGATGTCTGCCACTGTGATGGTTACTGGGGCCTTTTCAGGGAGGTTGCTGTGGTCTGCTCTTAGATCCACTAGCCACTGAGCATTGGTGTTGTGTGATGCAACCTTCTCCCAAATGCTCTTCCAGTATTGCTCCGTCTCCAGCTTTGGTGGGGGTGCTGTTCTCGTATTGTTCCTCTGCCACTGAGAATATACCTTGGATGGTTCGGTGGAGAACATCTGGTTTATTTTCCTGGCTTCTATCTCTCTGGTATACCTTTTCAGGTGGCTAGCCAAGGCTGTGAGTCTTTGCTTGGCAGTCTCTAAGGTCTCAGGTATGGACAGCCTGTTATACTTCTTAGGCACTGCTTTCTTCTTCATCCCACCCTTCTGCAACTCTGAGAGCTGGCTAACTTCCCTCCGTGCTGCCTTGATCTTAGCCTCCAATCGTCATTTCCATGGAGGGTGCTGCTCCTTAGTGCTGTTCATGTTATAGCCAAGCATGTCAAGGATCACTGCTGCTGCGGTAAACATCAACTGGCTTGGTACCCAATCTCACAGTATGGGATGATGAAATCTCCCCCCGACCTGTCGTCCTGGCTCCCCCTTGCCGTAGCATTTGTGTTGTACCTCATCAATCTCTAGCTGCAATAGTAGTTTCTGTCATGGTCCTGGGCCGTCTGCCCAGCGTTTTGTGTTTAGTTTTATTTTCCCTGAGTTTTGTTATTTCCCAGTTTGGTTTGATACTCTTGTTCCCTTTGCCCCTGTCTCCCCTGCGTCCATGGTCTTGTCTGTTTTGTCATTTTGTCTTGACCCTGACCTCCTGTGTTTTCATGTTGAGTTTTATTCCTAGTGTTGTGACTTGTCTGCGTCTCTGTCCCGTGTCTGTGTGCCAGTTCCCCGTATGTAGTCTGCAGAGGTGGCAAAAGTACTGACATTCTGTACTTAAGTAGAAGTACAAGTACTTATGTTAAAAAATACTTTAGTAAAAGTCGAAGTACTGGTTCAACTTCTCTACTTAAGTAAAAGTAAAAAAGTACAGGCTCTGAAATGTACTCAAAGTAAGAAAGTAAAAGTAGTTCTTTGGAGGACGTTTCTACCTGCTATTTTTGTGTAAAACTAACTGAACCTCATTATATATTATTGTAATAATATAAAATAAAATTACATGAGAATGCAAACATTATTCCAATCTAAATTTTAATCCTAATGAATGCACTCAGCTTGAATCTGTTATGTAGGACACAAACTGTTAAAGGGAATTTAAACACAGCTCTATTCTCCATGTCCTCCATAGTAGAGGGTGACTGTGCCTCCACCTAAACACAAACATGAGGATACTCAGTGGGATTCAGAAGGTGGAGGAACCCTAAGATCAGCTGTAGTGGCTCTGCATGGGGAGAAGAATCACAACTTTCTATTGTGAGCTCCAGTAAATGATGTTGGTGTGCAGGCTGTGATCAGCTGACCTGCTGCTGCTGCTCTGAGGTTTACTGCTCTGTGTGGATGAACTGAATTCACAAAGATGTAACCCAGTATTTCACAGCTATCTGAGCTGATCTCCATCCCCTACACTGACAGCATACAGGCTGTAGAAATGTTGGATTCAGTGAATGAATCTCAGCATCAGCAGCTTTGATTCAAACTTATCTCTGCTGCACTGATGTAACCTGTAACTCTGACCATGAACACAAACACTGTGCTCCAGTCCAACACAGAGCTTTACTGTAAATACAGTACAACAAGCTAACCTATTTATTACACACTAAACTGCAGTATTTTCATAGAATCTTTGAATTACACAAAGTCAGATTACTTCAGTTTATTTTCCAGTCCTTACCTTTAAATCTAACCTCTCTTCTTCCTCTCCTGTCCTCTTTGTCCATCTCTGAGTGAACTTCTCTCTCTTTGCTCTCCCTGAAATACAGCAGCTCTTCTTTTAGCTAGCAGACACACTGTGTGACAAACTGCACACACTTTGTGTGTTTGCTGATATTTGTTGAGCATTTAGAAACGTTGCATTTACCTGCCACATGTTTCTCCCTTCATGCTCGCGCCTCTTCAGTAGCGCTAGCTAAGCTGTTTATGTGCCGCAGCGCAACTTACGGACTCGGTCCGGCCCGATTATAGCGCTATAAATGATACATTAATTATATGGGTTTGCGTATTTAATCCCTTTGTACGAGATAAGCCCCGATGATGGAGGATACGCCAGTACGATTGTCTCTTATGTGTTATTATTCCTCCGTTTAGGCTCAGATCGTTTGATGTTTGACGGCGCACTGACCGGAAATGCAAACTTCTCTCTGACGTGTTAAAAAGTAACGAGTCTGTTTGAAAATGTAAGAAGTAGAAAGTACAGATACTTGTGTAAAAATGTACAGAGTAAAAGTAAAAAGTAGTCAGAAAAATAAATACTTAAGTAAAGTACAGATACCTGAAAAATCTACTTAAGTACAGTAACGAAGTATTTGTACTTCGTTACTTCCCACCTCTGGTAGTCTGCAGGTGAAGTCTCATTTGCTTCACCTGCTGTGCCCTGCTGTTTCCTCTTGCTCTGATTACCTATTGTGTATTTAAGCCCTCAGTTTTCATCTGTCCTTTGTTGCGTTGTCTTCAGTGCTCCCTCGCTGTGTGTTTCTCTGTACTTTTGTATTTAGTTTGGCACCTGTCCACCCCAGTGTAGCTTTCTTATTTTGTCAGTATTCAATAAACACCCTTTCAGTTCAGTGTTGGCTCCTGAGTCCTGCATTTTGGGGTCTACCCGCTCCAGCCACACAGCACCATGACAGTTTCTTCCTTCATATGTTGGAACACTGAGCCACAAGTTGTTTCGCCGTCAGTTTGGATGTTGGGTTTCGAAGAATCCATAGGTCCCACATCCTCTTCATGTAATCCCTCTCGCTGGGATTACATGTATAGTAGCATTCCAACAGTTCCCGGTTCTCATCTCGTGTCAACTTATGCCGTAACTTTCTGGTTCCAGTAGCCAACTTATCGTCAGAATGCCCTGGTTCCTCAACACCCGATGCGGACCTTGTTAATCCGGGTGACATCCGGTATGGCTTCAATCATGTATATCTCACTCATATTCCGAGGTAGACTTGGTTAGCATGGGGGTCTAGCGTGGGGACCCTTACTGGAAGTACGCCCTGGACGGGATTCAAACCCCCGACCACCTGCTCCAAAAACCGTAATGTATATATATATATATATATATATATATATATAATATATATATGTTTTCATCATAGTACTGGCAAGAATTTCAAACTACTTTCACCGCTGAAGTTAACTCTGAAAGATCAACTGGAGCGAAAGAGTCTAAACAAATACCAGCAGTGCTGAAAGCAGCCGAACATGAAGATAAATGTTTGAGATGGTTATGAATAATTTTTTCTCTAATGTCTAAAATGTTATTTGTAAAGAAATCCATGAAGTCACTACTAGTTAAAGTGAAAGGAATCTTTGTCAGCCTGGCTATAGTGCTGAAAACAAACCTGGGGTTGTTCTTATTTTCTTCAATTAATGATGAGTAGTTAGATGTCCTAGCTTTATGGAGGGCTTTTTTTATAGAGCAACAAACTCTTTTTCCAGGCTAAATAAGCATCTTCTAATTTAGTGAGACGCCATTCCCTCTCCAGCTTTCGGGTTATCTGCTTTAAGCTGTGTGTTTGTGAATTATACCACGAAGTCAGGCACTTCTGATTTGAAGCTTTCCTTTTCAGAGGAGCCACAGTTTCCAAAGTTGTATGCTGTAAGGATGTAAAAATATTGATGGAGATACATCTCAATGGGACAAGATCCAGAGTATTATTAAAGTGGTGGGTGGGCTCCTTTACATTTTGAGAGAAACCAATTGAATCTAACAATAGATGAAATGCAGTGTTGAGGCTGTCATTCTCAGCATCTACATGGATGTTAAAATCACCCACTATAATTATTTTATCTGAACTGAGCACTAAATCAGATAAAAAGTCTGAGAAATCAGACAGAAACTCTGAGTAAGGACCAGGTGGACGATAGATAATAACAAATAAAACAGGTTTTTGAGTTTCCCAATTAGGATGGACAAGACTAAGAGTCAGGCTTTCAAAAGAATTAAAACTTTGTCTGGGTCTTAAACTAAGCATTCTGACAGTTAGTATTAATCTTTTTGGAGAGCCCCCTTTACTGATGTGTGGTTCCTGTAATGTAGGAGGTCAGAGGGCAGACTCTGTGGGGTTTAGTGGTAACGGCTGTGAAGAACCTGCAGTGAAGTGTTTGAGAGTGAAGTGGAACATCTGCCTCTGCTGTGAGTCTCCTTCATGTTACTTCACATCTGCTTGATCACTTTCTCTGAAACCTCTCATTCCTCCATATTTGATTGATCTGTGGGAACAGGAACCAATAATGTATTCTGAATGTCTCTTTGGTCATGTGATGATTTTATCTCTTATCAGTTTGTTCTTCAGTTTCAGGCCTGTTTCTGCTGACTGCTGCAGGTGAGCTGATGTTTTTACACCTGTGTGACCTCATGATGACCTCTGACCTTAGAATAGAATAGTTTTACATGTAACATATAATGAAATTACAGGTGCTTCTCCCAGTGTTCAGCAAATATAAATATTAAAGCATATAGAAAGTAGATTAGAATAAGATAGAATAAAACATTTTGTATAACAACTGTTTAAATTGCATTTACTCAGTTAAAGATAAATTTCACAGTAAACAAATACACTTCTGAAGGAATACCAGTATAAATATATGTGTATGATATGGGTATAGATATGTTTTGGATATTAGCAACAGTAGCAGCAGTTCGATAGATATTCTGCACAGAGTCAGGGGCATAGAATCAGGTAGAGACACGTAATCACCGATATTTCTGATTGAACCCTGTGCTCTGCACTCCACCCCCAGACCTGGATTCAGCCCACACCCCTATCAATGTTAATAGCAAACCGTGACCCTTGCACAGAGTTATAAATGTAGCACAGATAGAAAAAGTCAGCCTATTTACTTGGCCTAGTCAGATCATGTGCAACATATTTATTTTTCCAGAAACTGTGGAAATGAAGAAAGAATTTTATTGTCGGAGCACTCTATGTAAAATCTGCCATTACAACTGACTAGCCTTCTTCTGGGTGTCAGCTGCTAATGCGTTAGGCACCAAGCACCCCCTGCTGGCAGAACTATGTATCAAACTCAAAACACACATTCAGATGATTTGATGATAAAATAGACTAACACAGTAGTTGTACCAAACACGTGTCCTTTTTGTAGAGTAAAAATTAAATGGGGGCATCTATTTCTTTACCTCCATCTACATCAAGGTGCCACACTCTCCCCGACAAAATTAACTGTGTCCTGACGTTTCTGTTCAAATCACAAAGTCAATAATGTGTTTAACACACTTCAACAGACCAGGGTCTCCAAAAGGCCCTTGTCTCGGTAGTCTGAGTTTTAATTACCTTACAGTCTCTTTGAACAAAAGTCGGCTGACCTAAAGTGACATAACTCAGTATCATTGGCTGCTGTCGTGACTGTTGACCAGCTGGAACATCTTTCTCATACTCACCACTACCCAGCCTTTCGAGGTCAGGTTCAGGGACTCCGATCTGCACAGATGCATCCTTGTCACTCTGCGGTGGCAACTCCTCTGCCTCCTGATGACTTTGTTGAGGCTGGAAGGGTTCCACCAAGGGGCTGCGTGATCTTCCTGGAACAGGTCTGAGGTACCTCTGATAGGTACCACTGTAGTTGTCATTGTTGGTCTCACTGTTCTCTGGCTGCTGCTATGTTCCATGTGCTGGTCATGACCTTCTCTGTGTGACATTCTGAGAGTCTCTCTGCAGATGAGCAGTCTTCACTGGCACGGTTTCAAGGGGTAGGAAGTCATAGCGGAGTAGGAGGTTCCTGTTCACTACCTTATCCCTGTCACAGCTGCAACAGGCAAGGCATGGAGGACCCCAATGCAGGACACCAGGCGACAGCTGTAAATACTTAAATTCAAATAGCTGGTCAGGAGCCAGCTGAACAAGGAAACTTGAAACTTGAAATACAAAGGTATTACAGCAGGAAACATCAGCCTAGATGTTAAATTGACGAGGACTCAAACCAAGAACTACACAACACTGAGACTATAAATACACAGCAGGGTAATTAGGGAACAAGCAACAGATGAGGGCACAGCTGAAACTAATTACACAGATGAAAAAGGGAAGTAAAACTAAACACAAAGCACAAGGGGAAAGAACTGTCAAAGTAAAACAGGAAACTAGATGAAAACAGAAATCCAGATTTGACACACGGGAGGGATAACAAACAGTCACAGGATCACGAGAACACAGGGAAATCAGAAATGCAAATAAACTAAACCATAAGCAGACCCAAGAACAACCTGAAACGCGAAACAAAACAGGACTACACAAAAAGAAACTCAAAACACTGGGCCACTGGCCCAGGACCATGACAATCACATCCTTTACCATTTTCCAGACTGACCTGGTACACAGGGCTGTCATCAGCTTTACTCTCCTTCACTTGGTTCTCCCAGTAGGACTGGATCTTCCCAGGGCCCCCCCTGAAAGTGAGGTTCCATTGGAGCATTGTGTCACCGGGTTGGCCATCTCTCCCTTGAACTTTCTTGTCATAATTGGCTTTTCCTCAACCTGCCTCCTTGTTAGCAGTCCTAGCAGCAATTGCATAGAATTCTCTTCTTCCAGCAATCAACATACTCATCATAATCTACATGGGCTTCATCCTTCTTCAGATTAAACAGCAGATCAATAGGGAAGCATGGGGAACATCCGAAAATGAGGCGATAGGGTGCATAACCTACTGACTAGCTCTTTCCACAATTGTACACATGAGCAACTTTAGCCAGCTACTGTTTCCAATCATCTTTCTCCTTTTCCTCCAGAGTATGTAGCATAGACAATAGAGTTCGATTGAATCTTTCCACCTGACCATTACCCTGTGGATGGTAGGGTGTCGTATGTGAGCCCTGGATGCCTAACAGGTCCTTTAACCATTATATGAGCTTGTTGTCAAATCTTTGCCCAAGTTGTGATGCAATTTGGTTGGGAAACCAAACTTGAGCACAAAGTTGTTGAAGAGTTTGTCGGTGACCGTTCTAGCTGCTTGTTCTTTGTAGCATAGACCTGGGCAAACCTCATGAAGCAATCCATGATGACCAAAATGTACTCATAGCCATGCTTGCACTTTTTCCAAAGTGGAGGAATTCTATAGACACAAGCAGGAATGGGTAGGTAGTCTGGATTGATGTCAGAGGTGTGCTTGGCTTCTTCTTCTTGAGGCATTCACATTCTTCTGTGACAAAGAGTTCATCTGAGGGCAGTAGTACGTTTCTTGAATGAGGTCTAATTACCTTTCCACTCCTAGGTGGCCCATTTCTTTGTGCAGTTCCTTAAAGACCAGTGGACAATAAGGTTTGGAGATCAGCAGCCGCTCTAGATGAGCAGAACTGCAGCGCAGGACACCACCCCAGTCTACCTGAAGTTTTAACCATTGCTTTATTAGTTGGCTATGTACCACAGACCTTCAAGGTGGCTGTAATTAAACCTCTGCTTAAAAAGCCATCACTTGACCCAGCTGTCTTAGCTAATTATAGGCCAATCTCCAACCTTCCTTTTCTCTCAAAGATTCTTGAAAGAGTAGTTGTAAAACAGCTAACTGATCATCTGCAGAGGAACGGTTTATTTGAAGAGTTTCAGTCAGGTTTCAGAATTCATCACAGTACAGAAACAGCATTAGTGAAGGTTACAAATGATCTTCTTACAGCCTCTGACAGTGGACTCATCTCTGTTCTTGTCCTGTTGGACCTCAGTGCAGCTTTTGATACTGTTGACCATAACATTTTATTACAGAGATTAGAGCTTGCTATAGGTATTAAAGGTACTGCACTGCAGTGGTTTGAATCATATTTATCTCATAGACTCCAATTTGTTCATGTAAATGGGGAGTCTTCTTCAGACAGTAAGGTTAATTATGGAGTTCCACAGGGTTCTGTGCTAGGACCAATTTTATTTACATTATACATGCTTCCCTTAGGCAGTATTATTAGAAAGCACTGCATCAATTTTCATTGTTATGCAGATGATACTCAGCTTTACCTATCAATGAAGCCAGATGACACACATCAATTAGTTAAACTGCAGGAATGTCTTAAAGATATTAAGGCCTGGATGACCTCTAATTTCCTGCTTCTAAATTCAGATAAAACTGAAATTCTTGTTCTCGGCCCCACAAATCTTAGAAACATGGTGTCTAACCAGATACTTACTCTGGATGGCATTACTTTGGCCTCCAGTAACACTGTGAGAAATCTTGGAGTCATTTTTGACCAGGATATGTCCTTCAATGCACATATTAAACAAATATGTAGGACCGCTTTTTTGCATTTGCGCAATATTTCTAAAATTAGAAACATCCTTTCTCAGAGTGATGCTGAAAAGCTCATTCATGCATTTATTACTTCTAGGCTGGATTATTGTAATTCATTATTATCAGGCTGTCCTAAAAGCTTCCTGAAAAGCCTTCAGCTGATCCAAAATGCTGCAGCTAGAGTACTGACAGGGACTAGAAAGAGAGAGCAGATTTCTCCCATATTGGCTTCTCTTCATTGGCTCCCTGTTAAATCTAGAATAGAATTTAAAATTCTTCTCCTCACATAGAAGGTCTTGAATAATCAGGCCCCATCTTATCTCAAAGACCTCATAGTCCCATATCACCCCAATAGAGCTCTTCGCTCTCAGACTGCTGGCTTTCTTGTGGTTCCTAGGATACTTAAGAGTAGAATGGGAGGCAGAGCCTTCAGCTTTCAGGCGCCTCTTCTGTGGAACCAGCTTCCAGCTTGGATTCGGGAGACAGACACCCTCTCTATTTTTAAGATTAGGCTTAAAACTTTCCTTTATGATAAAGCTTATAGTTAGGGCTGGATCAGGTGACCCTGAACCATCCCTTAGTTATGCTGCTATAGGCCTAGTCTGCTGGGGGGTTCACATAATGCACTGTTTCTCATTCACCTTATTTACTTTGTTTATACTCCACTCTGCATTTAATCATTAATTGATATTAATCTCTGGCTCTCTTCCACAGCATGTCTTTCTCTCCCCTCAGCCCAACCGGTCGCGGCAGATGACTGCCCCTCCCTGAGCCTGGTTCTGCTGGAGGTTTCTTCCTGTTAAAAGGGAGTTTTTCCTTCCCACTGTCGCCAAGTGCTTGCTCATAGGGGGTCGTTTTGACTGTTGGGTTTTCTCTGTATTATTGTAGGGTCTTTACCCACAATACAAAGCGCCTTGAGGCGACAGTTTGTTGTGATTTGGCGCTATATAAATAAAATTGAATTGAATTGAATTGAATTGAATTAAGTAGTGCAGCTACAGCAGGCGGTCCTGCCTTTACCTCAGTTCTCCTCAGGCTTTTGTTCTGGGACTTGTACTAGGGAACTCTTGCCAGGACTTCATTTTCCTCTGTTCTGTTCTGGAGTAAAAGGCTGATTACTGTTATGGTCTTTTACCAACTCAAGAGTACTGGCCTGGATCACTCCAATGCCTTGGCAAGGGTCATTCTGTTCTAGTGCCACCACTTCTATGGATGCACTTAGTACTTCTTGACTGACCTCCACCATAAAGCGACTCACGTAGTTGTGTATGTCCAGCGGAATCCGTGACAGCCCATCTGCATCTGTGTTGCTCTTGCCTGGATGATACCATATGGTGAAGTGATAATCAGCCAGCTCTGCAACCCATCTGCAGCCCATGGCATTGAGTTTTGCAGTAGTGAGCACATATATCAGTGGGTTGTTGTCAGTATATACCACGAAAGATGGGGCATGGTATAAGTATTCCCGGAAGTGTTCACAAATGGCCCACTTCAAATGCTCTAATTGGCGAGAGAGCAGGCGCTGCTTTTTCTCAGCTGAACTTAGGACGTTGGAGCCATAGCCTATCACTCTCATCTTCCCTTGCTATTGCTGGTATAGCACAATGCCCAAACCAACTTGTGAAGCAGCGCAGTGTAAAATGAAAGGCTGGGTGATATAAGGCTACCTGAGCACAGGAGGCCTTGTAAGGGCATCTACAAGCTGATCCAATACTTCCTGGTGGGAGCTGATCCACTGAATAAGTGGGCGTGACAGTAATTTCCATTAGAACCTACTGGGTGCGGGTCGACTCAACTTGGCACAACTTGCCATGGTTTTGTTTTGCTTCTGTGGCGACAGCCCAGGATTGGATGGTATAATTGCTGGTGGAGTAGTGAGGTAAGTAAATAAGAGAACCAGAATAATTGTAGAGGCAGTACAGGAGGGGGCTCAGCACACAGCCCTGTGGGGAGCCAGTGCTCAGTGTGTGGGTGGAGGAGAGATGGGGGCCAAGTCTCACAGTCTGGGGCCGGTTGGTGTGAGAGGGGGGGAGGCCCTGGGCTGAGCTGTAATCCACAAAGAGCATGCGAGCGTAGCTCTGCTACTGCTCCAAGTGGCAGATGGGTGGTCCTGAGGTGTCTCAAAGCGAGCAAAGAAACAGTTAAGTTCCTCTGCTAGTGACAAACTCAGGTCTCCTGCAGTCACAAACCTAACAATTTACTCTTTAGCTTGATGTGTCCAACACTCCTGGGCATTTATGGTCTATCATTACTAGTTTCTATCATTTAAGTGTTGTTCACAACCATCTCACCCAAAGAAATAAAGAAGGAATTTTATTGTCGGAGCGCACTTGGTGTAACGTCTGCCATTACAACTGACTAGCCTTATTCTGGGTGTCAGCTGCTAATGTGTTAGGCACCCGAGTACCCCCTGCTGGTAGAACTATGCATCAAACTCAAAACTCACATTTAGACGATTTGATAGTAAAAAAGACTAATACAATAGTTGTACCAATTATATGTGTTCTTGTTGTAGAGTAAAAATTAAATGGGGGCATCCATATCTCTACCTACATCGACATCAAGGTGCCACATAAAGATGAGTATTGCACAGAGTTGTAACCATGGAGATGGTATTGCTCATGATGGAGACACTGACAGAGTAAATGCCCAGGTCAGAGGTCATTTAGTGCTCTAATGGCTCAAGATTAGAAACTGTTTCTTAGCCCGAATGTGCACACTGGTGATGGGTGGGAGGGATCATTGAGAGGCCTTCAGTGACCTCTGCCCTTCAGTGACCTCTGTCCTCCTGTTGCAGGTGTGTGTGTGCTGCTGCTGTCTGCTCTGACAGGTGAGTTGATGGAAGGTGGAAAACCATGTGACACCTGAAGAGTTTGTTCTGTTAGCTAATGCTGATCTGTTTCAGTCTGAAAGGGCGGTGTTATGATGGTGTAGTGGTTGCATTGTTTCCTTGTTTGATCCCCGGCTGGTTCTTTGTGTGCTTTCATGTTCTCCTTGTCTGTGTGGGTTCTCTCCAGTTTCTTCCACACCCTCCCTCAGTCCAAAAACCTTCAAATTAGGTTAACTGGTGACTCTAAATTACCTGTGAATATAAAGAACTGGACATGTGCAGCTTGTAGTTTAAAGGATGGTCACTTTAAACTACAAGTGAAGTAAAGCAGCCGGTCACTGGCTGGTTATTCACATCACTTCCTGTTGGCTCTTCATTGCTCTCCAATCTTGTTTCAGCTCCTTCAGTTTTTCTCTACATCACTTCAGTGTGATGTTGATGAACTGAGGAAACTGCTGTGTTTGACTGAAACGACAGATTCAGGAAATGCTGAGTCTGTAATTCAGGACGTTTAACAGAACCGGATCAAATGCTGCTGATTACACTTATCAAACAGTTATATTTAACATAAAGGAAAACTGAATTCATGCTGAATATAACCAGCAGCTACCAAACAGTTTTTAAGGTAGAAAGTGTTCTAAGCATGTTGTTCAGGTCATTGTGAATAAGTCAGTCCACCTTAAATATCATTATTGCATCTCTGACCACGGAGTTTGTTAAAATAAACTTTAGTTATGACTGAATTTCAGCCGGATGATAGCGAAGCGAGGTCTGAAGAAGTGGTGTCACAAAAGATGGTGATGGTGGAGAATTTGTGAATTGATCTGATTTACAACATTTGTTCCACGTGACTTTTCTCTCAGGTCATCCGTGCCCCCACCTGTCTTGACCCGGCACCCCGCCACTGGTTCATGATTTCTGACACAGTTCTCATTAATTCATATTATTGTATCGTAAAGTTTCTTCATTGATGAGCTGGTTTCTCCCCTCAGTTTCCCAGCATGCCTCAGTGGTGGAGGTGTATGAAGGGGAGGCGTCTGTCCTGCTGCTCTGTCAGGTTCCAGTGTTCTCTGATTCAGCAGTGGTGTGGGACCACAGTGACTCGAAGCCCTCAACAGTCCACGTGCGTCTGCAGAGCGGCGATGATCTTAGAAACCAAAGCCAGCGTTACACCAACCGAACATCAATGAGAGCTGACGCTCTGCAGACTGGAGACCTCAGCCTCACTCTGAGGAACCCTACAGGCTCTGACAGTGGAACCTACACCTGCACCGTCCACAGCCATGGACAGGATATGAGCCGCAAAGATATTCAGCTGAAGGTCAAAGGTCAGTGCTTCAGGTTCATCCCTCATGCCACCATAGTACTGACTCAGTCAGAGAAATCTTCATTCTGTCCAACACAGTATGTCAGAAACACCAGGATGTTCAGCTGCATCCAGTCAGAACAGCTGCAGAACACACTGAAAGAGATCAGGAACACAGAGTTCTCCTCCTGACTCCTCCTCCTCTGTGTTTGCTCCTCCTGCAGGTGCACTTTCTCCTCCTGTGCTCAGGTTATTCTGCCATCTAGTGGTATTTTTCCTATACTGCATTTCTACTGGTCTGCTGCTGTCCATCTGCTGGAGCAGGAATACGCCAAACAGATCAGCCACCTCCATGGAGATGACCCATCAAGGTGGAGAAAGTCAGGAATTGGGTGACGAGTATGATGACATCACTGCAGATGTCACCACTGAGCATGCCTTCTGAGTACCTGGTTAGGTTTAGGCAGAGTTACTGAGTAAGAGTTTGATGAGCAGGACCTTCACGTGGTTCATGCAGATTTAAGAAAGTTCCTGATAGTTCCTGAACTGGCAGCTGGAATGTGTGAATACAGAGAGACACAGCTCTGATTTTTGAATGATTACTAATCAATAAATGCTTTGATCTCCAACAGTGTTGATACCACAGTCATTGTATGTAGTTTGTATCTTTGTTCATCAGTGAAATACTGAAGGATCAGTGTTAGCTGCAGCATTACCGCCTTTCTTGATGTATTTGAAGCTCGTCATCATCAGCATGCTGCTGATTTTCATGTTTTATTCTTTTAAGATTGTCTGTCAATCAAAATCAGTCACAGCTTAAAATGAATTGTTGTATTTTGATGGAACAGAATAAATGAATCATTTTATACCTGCCACTTTGTCTTGGCTTCATTTAGAAACAACAGTCTGAGTTATGGATTAAAACAACAACAAACGCATAAATTAATCATATTAATATAACTAAACATTAAAAATTAGAAGCTTGAAGCTCTGAGGGAGATCAGGGTCAGGGAGCTGTCTCACTGCAGAGTCTTCAGGCTGAATCAGAATCAGAAAAGCTTTACTGTCATTATATGTCACATATAATGAAATTGCAGGTGCAGAGGAGGGACCAGAGGAGGGGGTCTATGCATTTATGTCCTTGAAGACTGGTGCTCAAACAGCAGAATAATAGACAGCCAGTGCTCGCCAGATCTAGAGGTCATGTCTGTACAGTGCAGACCGTTCTATCTGCTTCGGGAGCTAACAGTAGTCATGGAGATTACATTCCCCCACAGCGCTAAGCCAGCTTCAACACATGATAAACAAACAACAGAGAGTCCATCCAGAAGGCGTCCACATAATCACAGGAGACTTCAACCAAGCACACCTAAAAACTGTACTCCCTAAATTCCACCAGCATGTCAAGTGTCCAACTAGAAGGGGAAAAGACACTTGATCATGTTTATACCAATATCAAGCATGCTTCAGAGGGACTCCCCTCCCCCACCTAGGACAATCCGACCACCTCTCCCTACTCCTCATCGCAGCTTACACCCCCCTCAGAAGACAAACTAAACCAACAACACAGGTCATCAAAACCTGGCTCGAGGATGCTCTCACTCAGCTACAGGAATGTTTCGCCAGCACGAAATGGGAGATCTTTGAGTACCAGGCCCTGGATATACACACTGAGACTGTCCTTTTCTATATACAGTGCTATATAGAGAACGTGACAGTAAACAAACACATCCAAGTCTTCCCAAATAGGAAACTGTGGATGACGATTGAAATCCAGGCCCTGATCAAAGAGCGAGATTCAGCCTTCGGGACAAACGACCTCTCACTGTACAGCATGGCCAGAAGCAACTTAAGGAAAGGCATCCAAAAGGCAAAGGAGGACTACAGGAAGAAGATAGAAAGCTATTTGATGGACAACAACTCCCGACAGATGTGGAGGGGCATCCAGGCCACCAGTGACGTGCAGTCAGGGGAGGCAGGTGAGGCACGGCCTCACCTGTCATCGTGGAAATATAAAATTAAAAAATAAATTAAATGGTTATATTCATTCAGTGATTTGTATTTTAAAGTTCTTTTCCATTTAACTACACCATTTTTAGATTAGTTTTTTCAAAATCGCTGAATTTTCGCATTTGCCGGTCAAATACTAAGAGACGAACGGTGAGGCACCAGCCCGGCGAGCCGCACCACGGATTGCGCAATCCGTGGTGCGGCTCAGTATAGTCATTGCCAATGACTACTAACTGTGCTGGCATGCTATGCAGTGAGACCGGATTACTTTCCCTTTGCATGTGGCTATTAAAATGTTCTAACACTTTTACTATATGAACTAAATTTCCATATTTTAGCTGGTGTATATAATGCACAGTTTTTTTTTTTTTTTTTTCATTAACAACTGTATGTGTGTGTAATGCATTCTTGTGTTGAGCGATCATGAAACTGCTGCGAAGAGACACTAGGTGAGGCACGCAGTTCTCGTGCCTCATGGTAGGGGGCGCTGGTGATCCCAGGGACTCTACGACTCCTCGGCGGCAAGCTACCATAAACAGTTAGCAAGGCCAGTTAGTTTTCCTGTTGCTTGGCCTTATGTTCAACATGGAAGATTACATAACTCAACTGAAAGAATTTTCTAAACTGGACTTTCAATCGAAGCAGAAGATAATAATTAAAGGAAGACCAACACCGGAGCTAAAAGGTTTGCTTCAGACTATGTTAATGTTAAACAAAACAACTGTTGCCAATCAAATGGTGAATAAGCTATATGTTTGTAAATCTGATGTGATGACGTCAGTGCCTCACCAGTCACGACCCTTACCGCACGTCACTGCAGGCCACCCAACCAACATCATCATCATCAAATATGCAGATGACACCACCGTGGTTGGGCTCATCTCAGGAGGGGATGAGACAGCATTCAGGGCTGAGGTAGGAAAACTGTCACACTGGTGCTCAGTGAACAATCTGACACTGAATGCTTTAAAAACCAAAGGACTGATAATGGACTACAGGAAGCACCAACAAGACCACACCCCACTTGAAATAAATGGTGAACATGTAGAAACTGTCACCACCTTCAGGTTCCTCGGCACCCACATCTCAGCTGATCTCTCCTTGACTCAAAACACCAAGGCCCTATTTAAGTAGGCTCAGCAGTGGCTTCACTTCCTCTGTGTCCTCAGGAAAAACCAGGTGGAGGTGGAGGAACCCTAAGATCAGCTGTAGTGGCTCTGCATGGGGAGAAGAATCACAACTTTCTGTTGTGAGCTGCAGTAAATGATGTTGGTGTGCAGGCTGTGATCAGCTGACCTGCTGCTCTCTCTGTCCTCTTTCTTACATCTTTCTCCATCTGAGTGAAGTTATCGCTCGTCCTTTGCTCTCCCTGAAATACAGCAGCTGTTCCTTTAGCTAGCGGACACACTGTGTGACAAACTGCGGACACTTTTTGTGCTGATATTTGTTGAGCATTTAGAAACGTTGCATTTAAAATTACCTTCTGCACGTTACTCCCTTTATGCTCGCTCCTCTTCTGTAGTACTAACTAAATGCTGAATTACCGCGAGCACAACTTATGGACATCAGCCCACTATAATCCCTGATTATAGCAAATTACATACATGTGTTACATACATTTATTATACGGTGTTGCCTCTTTAATTTCTTTGGATGCAATAAGCTCCGAGGATACACCAGTACGATTGTCTCTTATATGTTATTATCCCTCCGTTTAGGCTCAGATCATTTGATGTTTGACGCACTGACCAGAAATGCAAATTTTCCTCAGATGTGTCAAACTTAAAGAAATGAATACATTTTAAAATGTAAGAAGTAGAAAGTACAGATACTTGTGTAAAAATGTAGAGAGTAAACGTAAAAAGTAGTCAGAAAAATAAATACTCAAGTAAAGAACAGATACCTAAAAAATCTACCTAAGTACAAGAAACACAGTCAAATATTTTGTTACTTCACATCTCTGACATTCAGTGAACATTCACTGAAAGAAAAGCACCTCTTGAATGATGTGGCACTATGAGTATTATATTTGAATAAACACTGAACAGGTGTGTAGTGATCACTGCCGCGTCTTCAGCCAGCAACGTTCTCCGAGTTCACTGGCTGCTGATCAGACATTTGGACACCAATTTAAAGGTGGATGCATAATTTTGTTTCAAATTAAAACTGACTTAGTGTCATCATGTTTTCTTGATCATAAAGTAGTTTATTAATGCTCCGATTTCAAAACCGGATTCCTTTGCCTGGCGGATGAGAGATCAGAGCTATAACCTCATCATTTTTGGGGCTCTTGATGTGGTTTAAGCATCAACATTTTTCTTTTTCCATGCTCGTCCTATCTGCACATGTTTCCAATATAACTGGAAAGAATACTGAACTTATTTTACCTTATTCAGCAGCACCAAATCAAAATATTCCCACACTTAGGAAAACTTTGATGGATCTGTTATTAAAAGTCTGACATTCACACAAACCAGTTGTTACTGGCCCAGAGCAGGTTGGGTAGAAGATGTGAAACAGCGTTTCAGTCGTCTTAAATACTCTAAGTATGACCAAAGTTTCAAAGCTCCTCCTGGTAAATCAACCCAGTCAGCTGATTCAGTCTGAATGAAGCAGTGAAGTGGTTGGAGCGTTGTCAGTGACGTCAGCTGAAGCAAGCTCCGGCAAACTGCTTCACCTATCAAGTCTGAAGCCTCAGTGTCAGAGGGAGCATCACCGGCCACAGTAATGAACATTTGTTCCCAGGCAGACCTTCAGCAGTACCAGCTGAGAGACTGCCAACATAAACCTACAAAACCAAACATGTTAAACCTTTTTAATGTGAATGCATTCTTTGACATAAATATCTGTGTGTATTCTACCATTAAAAACATCATGAAGACCTCAATTACAAATACATTTCACATTTCAACTTTTTCCCAATAAAAGTAATAAATAAAACTTGTGTTGGCTCTAATGAAGAAGAGCAGAACAGCAGAGCTGCATATGTGAGAGAGACAGAGAGAAAGAAGCCACAGAGTTCTTCTATTTCCACCTCCACAGAAATGAACTCAGAGCCAGAAAACCAGAAAGTACTGTGGAAAAGTCATGAGCCACCCCTCATTTCTTTATGTTTTGCTTCCAGGACCTTCTTGTAATTTTTAAAGTAGTCTTCAGCAATAGTTTTCCAGACTTTCTGAAGGTCCTTCTAACATTGGCTGCATGTTAGTTTGTTTGAGCTACTCCACACTGATTTATGAATCACTGAAACATAAAGAAGCGTCTAACCCAAGTGATGAACCAGTGTTGTGTCTTTCTATCACAGACAGCTGAGCAAAGAAGCAGTGTTAAATGGGCTCTTTAGGCTCTTTGTTACCAGCAGCCTGTCACAGAAACATCATCTCTGCTTGTCATGGCCGGGGAGGAAACAGGCGAGGAATGGCTGACACGAAGGACTCCAGAAGTCAGCGTAACTTAAAAGGGATTTATTTAAGCAGGGGAAAAACAAATACAAAAATCTTGGAAGGGAGACGACGGTCAAACACAGGGAACACACGGGCACACAACATCAACGACGCGACAAGGAACACATGGAAACTGAGGGCTTAAATACACACTGGGTAATCAGGGCAAGAGGAAACAGCAGGGAACAACAGGTGAGGCAAATGAAACTAATTACACAGGGGAAGCAAAGCTGAACACAAAGCACAGGAAAACCAGACTGTCAAAATAAACAGGAAGTGACAAACCAAGGAACATACTGACTAAACAACAGGCACAGACTCAGGACAGAGACGCAGACATATCACAACACTAGGAAACACAAGACATCAACCTACTGGGAGGACACACTCAGGAAATAAACTAACACAAACCGCTGGGCCAACGGCCCAGGACATGACAGTACCCCCCCCTCAAAGGCCGGCTCCCGACGGCCAAAACAAGAAACAAAACCAGACCAGGGCGGGAGGCGGGGGACCAGGAAGGAGGGCCCGAAACAAAAACAGACAGGGAGCAAACAAAGTCAGGAACAAACCCAAAAACACAAGGAAGCACTGGAGCAAGGGTAGAGCACAAGGGCAAAAAACAATAAGCACAAGGAACCGAACAAAGAAAAGCAATGGCACAAGCTGAATACAGTCCAAAAACCAGAGCAAAAACACGGGGATGAGAAAACAAAAAAAACAACCGGATGAAACAAAAAGCGACGGCACAAGGCCGGAGAGCTCCAATGTCCAAAACAGGGGGTCGAAACAAGGAACAGTCCAGGAGCTATGACAAAACAAAAACAGCAGGGGAAAAAACAGTCCACAGTTCAGGGGAGTCAGTGGGAAATCCAAAACAAAAAACACACAGTTCAGGAGGCCGCAGAGGCCAAGGGGCCACAAAGCAAAGTCCCAACGAGGGAGGCCGACCGCGCTCCCAGCGGCGGCGGCGGCGAGGACGAGAAGGAATCACTGGAGGCCGACCGCGCTCCCAGCGGCGGCGGCGACGACGAGGGGGAGTCACTGGAGGCCGACCGCGCTCCCAGCGGCGACGACGAGGAGGAGTCACTGGAGGCCGACCGCGCTCCCAGCGGCGGCGGCGACGACGAGGAGTCACTGGAGGCCGACCGCGCTCCCAGCGGCGGCGGCGACGACGAGGAGGAGTCACTGGAGGCCGACCGCGCTCCCAGCGGCGGCGGCGACGACGAGTAGGAGTCACTGGAGGCCGACCGCGCTCCCAGCGGCGGCGGCGACGACGAGGAGGAGTCACTGGAGGCCGACCGCGCTCCCAGCGGCGGCGGCGACGACGAGGAGGAGTCACTGGAGGCCGACCGCGCTCCCAGCGGCGGCGGCGACGGGGAGCAGGCACCGGAGGCTGACCGCGCTTCCAGCGGCGGCGGCGGAGACGAGGAGAAGACACTGGAGGCCGACCGCGCGGCATGCGGCGGCGACGAGGAGGGGTCACTGGAGGCCGACCGCGCTCCCAGTGGCGGCGGCGACGAGGAGGGGTCACTGGAGGCCGACCGCGCTCCCAGCGGCGGCGGCGACGAGGAGGGGTCACTGGAGGCCGACCGCGGGGCATGCGGCGGCGGCGACGGGGAGCAGACACTGGAGGCCGACCGCGGGGCATGCGGCGGCGGAGAAGGGCGACCCCGGGCTCTGGTGGGGAACCCTCGGGTGACGTGGAGCGCTCGGACTGAGCAGAGACCCCCACCGGCTCGGACTGAGCGGGATCCCCTGGCTCGGAGCGCTCGGACTGAGCGGAGACCCCCATCGGCTCGGACTGAGCGGGACCCTCGTGCGCGGAGCGCTCGGACTGAGCGGAGACCCCCATCGGCTCGGACTGAGCGGGACCCTCTGGCGCGGAGTGCTCGGACTGAGCGGGACCCCCTGGCTCGGACTGAGCGGAGACCCCCATCGGCTCGGACTGAGCGGGACCCTCTGGCGCGGAGCGCTCGGACTGAGCGGAGACCCCCATCGGCTCGGACTGAGCGGGACCCTCTGGCGCGGAGCGCTCGGACTGAGCGGGACCCCCTGGCTCGGACTGAGCGGAGACCCCCATCGGCTCAGACTGAGCGGGACCCTCTGGCGCGGAGCGCTCGGACTGAGCGGGACCCCCTGGCTCGGACTGAGCGGAGACCCCCATCGGCTCGGACTGAGCTGAGCCCATGGGCTGAACGGGGCCTACATAGTGAGGCACCGGATGCGTAGGCTGGGACCGCGGAACAGGGCACACTGCTGCTTTATTGAGCAGCAGGGGCTGCTCGGGGAATAGCCGAGGTGCAGGGGACTGCGTGGAAGCAGGCCGGGAGACGACTGGCTGCGTGGAAGCAGGCCGGGAGACGACTGGCTGCGTGGAAGCAGGCCGGGAGACGACTGGCTGCGTGGAAGCAGGCCGGGAGACGACTGGCTGCGTGGAAGCAGGCCGGGAGACGACTGGCTGCGTGGAAGCAGGCCGGGAGACGACTGGCTGCGTGGAAGCAGGCCGGGAGACGACTGGCTGCGTGGAAGCAGGCCGGGAGACGACTGGCTGCGTGGAAGCAGGCCGCGAGACGACTGGCTGCGTGGAAGAAGGCCGCGAGACGACTGGCTGCGTGGAAGCAGGCCGCGAGACGACTGGCTGCGTGGAAGCAGGCCGCGAGACGACTGGCTGCGTGGAAGCAGGCCGCGAGCTAGGGAGATCTGGCTGCGTGGAAGCAGGCCGCGAGCTAGGGAGATCTGGCTGCGTGGAAACAGACCGCGAGCTAGGGAGATCTGGCTGCGTGGAAACAGACCGCGAGCTAGGGAGATCTGGCTGCGTGGAAGCAGACCGCGAGCTAGGGAGATCTGGCTGCGTGGAAACAGACCGCGAGCTAGGGAGATCTGGCTGCGTGGAAGCAGACCGCGAGCTAGGGAGATCTGGCTGCGTGGAAGCAGACCGCGAGCTAGGGAGATCTGGCTGCGTGGAAGCAGACCGCGAGCTAGGGAGATCTGGCTGCGTGGAAACAGACCGAGAGCTAGGGAGATCTGGCTGCGTGGAAACAGACCGAGAGCTAGGGAGATCTGGCTGCGTGGAAACAGACCGAGAGCTAGGGAGATCTGGCTGCGTGGAAACAGACCGAGAGCTAGCTGACACTGGGGCCTGAGAGGGAGCTGACACTACTGGAGCTACAGAAGGAGCAGGAGCTGAGGGAACTGGGACCAAAACCGAAGGAACTAAGACAGGGGCTGAGGGAACTGACTGAGAGGGCACTGAAACAGCTGACACTGGGGACCGAGGAAGAGTTACTGGAGCTGACTGAAGGCGAGGGAGAGCGACTGGAGCTAGAGCTGACTGAGACCCTGCTGCTGCAGCTAACACAGAAAACCGATGCGAAGGCTTGGACCTGGCTGCCCCCACCCGCGGAACAGGTGCGAGTGCCGAGGTCAGCCCGTCCGTGGCTGCCCCCACCCGCGGAACAGGTGCGAGTGCCGAGGTCAGCCCGTCCGTGGCCGCCCCCACCCGCGGAACAGGTGCGAGTGCCGAGGTCAGCCCGTCCGTGGCCGCCCCCACCCGCGGAACAGGTGCGAGTGCCGAGGTCAGCCCGTCCGTGGCCGCCCCCCACCCGCGGAACAGGTGCGAGTGCCGAGGTCAGCCCGTCCGTGGCCGCCCCCACCCGCGGAACAGGTGCGAGTGCCGAGGTCAGCCCGTCCGTGGCTGCCCCCACCCGCCGAACAGGTACAGGTGCAGGGGAAGCTGGAGCTAAGGGAGCTGGAGCAGGGTGAACAGAGGGAGCTGGAGCTAACTGAGGGGTCTGGGACTGCGACTGAGGAGGAGCTGGAGCTACAGCTGACATGGAACACTGCGACTGAGGGGGAGCTGGAGCTACAGCTGACATGGAACACTGCGACTGAGGGGGAGCTGGAGCTACAGCTGACATGGAACACTGCGACTGAGGGGGAGCTGGAGCTACAGCTGACATGGAACACTGCGACTGAGGGGGAGCTGGAGCTACAGCTGACATGGAACACTGCGACTGAGGGGGAGCTGGAGCTACAGCTGACTTGGAACACTGCGACTGAGGGGAAGCTGGAGCTACAGCTGACTTGGAACACTGCGACTGAGGGGGAGCTGGAGCTACAGCTGACTTGGAACACTGCGACTGAGGGGGAGCTGGAGCTACAGCTGACTTGGAACACTGCGACTGAGGGGGAGCTGGAGCTACAGCTGACTGGGAAGACTGCGACTGAGCAGGCGCTACAGCTGACTGAGGCGAGAGTGGCTGGGGAGGAGCACGGCGACGCCGGGAGCGCTGCTTCCTTCGCGTTCTGTTGGAGTGGGAAGCACGATTCTCAGCATCCAGGATGTCCACCAGCAGAGGTGAATCAATAATCTCCACATCATCTGGCAGCCAAGAGAGGTCTGGGGAGGCGGTGGGCTGTGGGTGAAAGGATGAAAATGACGAGGTGGGAGAGGTGAGTTGAAGGGATGACGGCGGATCCGGAAAGCGAGGCAGCGCCTGTGGTGCTGAGCTGCAGTGGTGCGGAGGAGACGACGGAGGTGAGATGACCGGCTGCAGGAGAGGTGAATTAGTGATGGCTTGGAGGAAAAAGGTTGTGTCTTTGCCCTGGACAGGGCGACCAATATTATACAGTTTAGCTTGTAAGTTTTTCCGGAGCATGATTATGGAATGGGCAAGGGAGGCAGTGTCAGGATGGGTGAGGAGCCAAGTGGAGGAAGAAAAAAGTCTGCAGCAGAAAATTGCCTGAATAATCTGACGGGGTTCATCAGTGGCATGAATGATGTTCCTGGAGAGATCTATGAGCTCCAAAATCACTTCCTCTTGCTCGGAGGGGCTCCTGGTATCCGCGGGGTCCATAGTCTGGTCGCGTCGTTCTGTCATGGCCGGGGAGGAAACAGGCGAGGAATGGCTGACACGAAGGACTCCAGAAGTCAGCGTAACTTAAAAGGGATTTATTTAAGCAGGGGAAAAACAAATACAAAAATCTTGGAAGGGAGACGACGGTCAAACACAGGGAACACACGGGCACACAACATCAACGACGCGACAAGGAACACATGGAAACTGAGGGCTTAAATACACACTGGGTAATCAGGGCAAGAGGAAACAGCAGGGAACAACAGGTGAGGCAAATGAAACTAATTACACAGGGGAAGCAAAGCTGAACACAAAGCACAGGAAAACCAGACTGTCAAAATAAACAGGAAGTGACAAACCAAGGAACATACTGACTAAACAACAGGCACAGACTCAGGACAGAGACGCAGACATATCACAACACTAGGAAACACAAGACATCAACCTACTGGGAGGACACACTCAGGAAATAAACTAACACAAAACGCTGGGCCAACGGCCCAGGACATGACACTGCTTTCATAGAGGTGCTCACACTTGCTGACCAATCAATGGACTGCATTTGATTGACAGCTGCTCCTTCCCCTCTTTGTTGTTGTCATGTGCTGAGGCTGTATTAAATCATTTGAGAACCTGGTGAGGACCAGATGATTTTTATTATGTCTTGATATGAAAAACCTTATTAATAAAAACGTTTCTGTTTCATGTCTGTACACTGAGCACATAAAAGCTGATTGTAACAATGACACAAGCCTACAGCAGGAGCTGCAATAAGACATCCATCAGAGTTTAGGAGGAGCGTGGATCAGCGTGGTGGTGTGAAGCTCCTCCATCAGGCTGAGTGTGTCCTCAGTTTCCTGTCAGAGACAAACATCACTGATTCCTGCTGTTCACCTCTGACCTTCACACACACACACACACACACACACGTATGTAAATGTTACCTGCTGTCAATGAGGAATACACAACATCGCCATCAGTCGACTGCTCTGTAAAACACAGTATAAAACATTAGACTGTGTGTGTCTGAAACACCACTGTTTTAATCTTTGTGAGTTCAGTCATGTCTCTAGCTCACCCTACAGGCTCATGGAGGAACTATAACAGGAAGTTGTTGAAATTATTTTGAATTTGGTGATGAATACTTTCCAGGAGTGGTTGTCATGGTTACCTGTCCTCCTGCCAGCTTTCTTCTTATTGTTGAAGACCACCTGACCATAGGTGACCTCAGCAGGACCTGAAGACAGAAATATGAATTAAGTACCTGCAGCTTCAGCTCTGACTCTGATTGGTCAGATTAGGACTCTCAGAGTTTCATCATCACCTGTTTCTCCATCTGAGCCTCAGCAGCAGTTTGTGAAAGATACACAAAATGTGAATTTGATCCTTTGATCATTTACCTGAACATGAAGAGATTCATTTCCACATACACAAAGGGCCCCCACCTCCCCCTGAGTCACTGATAGTGATGACCCCAAGCCTTGCTCTAAATATTAACCCCAAAAGAACATTTTTTAACATTATTATTAACATAAATGTTTTTCTGTGCTGGGAAAGTTAAAAAAGGTATTTTAAAGGAAAGTGCAGATGAGAAACATGAATGAAGTGGATAAACTAGAACTAGAGATGAACCTTCTCCAGTTTTGTTCTAACCAAACATCAGGTGAAGTTAATCAGACTGAACGTGGTTTGTGTGTGTGTGTGTGTGTGTGTGTGTGTGTGTGTGTGGGGGGGGGGGTACTAGCTTTATTTGTTTCCTGGTTTGATGCAGAAGGGTATCAAGTCATGATGAAGCTCTGAGGAGGTTTTAGGAATCTTTGTGAGATTATGAAACATAAAACAACAACATCATCATCATCATCATAATAATAATAATCATCATCACCACCATCATCTTCACCACTATAATAATCATCAACAACACCATCATCATCCTCATCATCTCTTCTCTTAATTTGTAACTGCGGTGGGAATCCTCACATCAGAGCAAACATCATGGGTATCAGCAGGATAAAAAAGCGCACGCACACACACACACACACACACACACACACACACGCACCCACACACACAGTAACTTCAGCATAAGTCACATCTAGAGGACAGGAGGAGTCACTCCCTCGTGAAAAATGAAGGAGGAAACACAGAAACACATTAATATGAATAAGCTGTTACGGAGAGGTTGTGTGTAGGAAACGGGGGTGCTCAATCAGCCACTTGTTTGCTGGCTCGTTCCCTCCAGGTGTAGTCTTCTACCTCTCAGGCATATGTATCCTGGCCCTTTCCCTCCTCCCACTCAATCAAACAACACATCACACACACATAGGGTCTTTTTAGGGAGGGTACTAGTAAAGCAGTGAGTAGGATCACTCCCTTGGTTCTGCTCACTGCGCTGTATGATGTCCCGTCCCTCCTTTTTAATTATATAATACACATTATGGCTCATGACACATCACGGTACATATAGGGCCTTGGGGGGTGGGTGTATCACACAGTGGTTAGTGGGTGGAGCTGCCTGCTCCTCAATTCTATTTACATCTTAGACATTGAGGGCCTTGGGGGGTGGGGTGGATGAGCACTATTGGTCAGTGCTCATGTCTGTGTCCCTCAAATTTTAACAGCACTGTAGGTTACATGCAGTCATAATCAGGGTTATAATAGTTTTGGATTTTACATTATAGTTTAGTTTTAGTTAGTTTTTACTTTTTTTTCTCTAATTCAGTTAGTTTTAATTAGTTTTCAGACTGGTTTTTCTCGTTTTTATTAGTTTTTATTTTTGGTTTCATGCTTAGTTTTAGTTAGTTTCAGTTAGTTTCAGTATTAGTTTTAGTATTTTCATACCTAATCAGGTGCAAGATTCAAGGCGCAAAAGTGACTATTGTGTAATGAAAACTTGACAAAAGATACCGTTTAAAGAAATATATTCAACAACCAACTGTTCACAAGACATGCTAAATGTGTGTAATATTAAGGACACACATGAACATCAACAGGGAGAAACAAAGAAAAACATGAACTCCCAAACTCAATAAATTCTACAGTAAACTCCACAATAAAGTTCAGCATCAGTGCAGCAGATTAACAACACCTACATGTGGTGTTTGACAAAAACAAACTCTTTGAAGGAGTCAAAGCTCAAATCCAGCTGCATCCTGATGTTCTCACCACCTGATGCTGCTTCTGTTTTGGAGTTAGATGGTTAGATGCTGCTAATTAAACTTGCAGGGTCTTTGTACACAACCTACGGAAGTGTCCGACCTCATGTCCACATTTATGCTTGTGTAGCTGGTGTGTGTGTTAATTACCTTGTGGTCGTGTGCTGGTGTTTTATATGCGGTGCAGGCTGGGACTTCTTTTTTGGTCCTCACTCTTTGTGCTCAGTTTTTTTGGCTGCAAACATATTTGTCCCTGTTTTTTTTCACTTTCTTCATTCCTTCACGTCCATCCTGATAGTTTCAGCAGTGTCCTACCAGGAATTTGCTGACAGTTGTGAGTCCTTAAATTGATGCTTTGATTATTATTCCTGATTGTTATTCTCTCACTGATAAAGTAGCCGGAAACGCACAAGGACGCAACAGTTTGAGGTGGACTTTGATGTCGCTGGTTTTTCCTGACTGAGAAATGTTCCGCACATTTTTCATCATCCACAACAAGACTTTGATTCTATCTGTGCTCTTGTACTCAAAGAACCTCCATACGGGACTCTGCCGCTTTCTCGGCAGACCGCAGCCATTACAGCGCGGTGAGCGCACGCACATGCGCACGCACACAGTTGTACTATGGCGCTCCCAGCTTAAACTCGGAGAGCGAAAAAAATGATTTCATATCAATCCACAAGGCTTAAAAAAAAACCAAGTAAATGAAAGTCAGTTTATCGATAATTTCAGTTAGTTTTAGTTAGTTTTGTAAACTCACAATTCAGTTTTAATTAGTTATCGTTTTTTCCTTTTAATTATAGTTTTTATTTATTTCAGTTAACGACAATGTTTTTTCAATTTCAGTTTTCGTTATTTCGTTCGTTTTCGTTAACTATAATAACCCTGGTCATTACCATAATCATTCTTCCCACTACATACACCCACACACACCAGCGTTGTAGGGCTCTTGCCCTTTGGCCCTGAGAGCTCCATCTAGGGTCTCCCTCCTTCCTCCTCTGGGGTGTGCTTGTGGATGTCATCTAGATGTGTGGCCACAGGTCTCCTTCAAGACTTCAAGACTTTAGGTTTGGGTACATAGGAATTCTTGTGCAGAGGTTTTGGGTAGGAGTGTAGAATAAAAAACAAAATAAAATAAAATATGATAAAATAAAATAAAAAGTATAGAACAAAATATGTAAATGTTTTCATAAATTTATATGTATATACACACATATACAAAAATACAAAAAATGGTTGCTTAAGTTGGAAGGTTGATGGATACTGAGCAGCAGTTATTGCACACTTAGTGTTACAAAGAACACAGTATACAGTGTCTTGCAAAAATATTAATACCCCTTGAACTTTTCCATATTTTGTCACATTACAACCACAAACATAATTAAAGCTGCAAGCAGCGATAATAGGCCCTCGCCGGCCGCCGCCCAAGTGCTGGTGCCGATTTGAACCGTGCTTTTCCAGCTGTGCGTATATTTTTAGGCATTTTTTTTTTGCTGGCACATATGAAAAACTGCAATGGATGTATTGGCTAACTCAAAGAAAGAGATGCCATATTCTGGGCATCGGCATGGCAACGCCTTACACATTACAGAATTTTCACCTGTAGGTCTTTTGTTCAGGGTGATGTGAAGAATGTGTGTACAAAATTTCATGCATTTCTATGCATTTCTGAAAAAGATATGGTCATTTTTCTATCGCAGAAATTTCACATTTTTTCCCATAGGGATAAAATGGGGACGTTTTGTGATCGTCATGCCAACAGCGTCCAAAATATGATATAGGTGTCATTGACTTTTTTGATCAGGCTGACATAAAGAATGTGTGTACAAAATTTCATGTATTTTGGGCAAACTAAGCCGAAACTTTAGTATTGGGGAAATTTTACTTTTTCCCATAAGAATAAAATGGGGCATTTCGGGCTCCGCCATGGCAACATGTTAGAAAATAGACTATGGGTGTGATTGGCTTTTTTGATCGGGATCATATCAGTAATGTTGACATAAATTTTCATGCATTTCAGACAAACTAAAATTCTGGACCTCCATAAAATTTTCGTTTGCTTCTGTAGGGGGCGCTATTGCACTTAGGATCTTGATTCCCTAGTTGTGGGTTAAGGCTGGTTCAGTACATAAGTGATAAAATTTTGAGGCTGATCGGCCAAAGATTGTGGGAACGAATGCACAAACAAATTTGCGGCGAGAGACAAAAATGAAGGCCAAATTCATGCAGTTGTCATGGAAACACCGTTAAATATTCTATAAAACCCCGAATAACTTTTGATGCCCCACTTCTCTAGGCGATCCTGAGCGATTTTGGTGTCAGTTGGTTAAACGCCTTAGGACAAGTTGATTCAAATACGAGGTGTGCAAAAATGGTGACTCAGCAAAGGTCAAAGTTCAATCCATAATGGCCGACTTCCTGTTTGTTACACAGAGTTCTCATAATATAGTTTTTTGTTAGTTTTCACATGATCTCCATGTCACGGGAATTTCATGGTTGTAGGACAAACTTGACATTGGGAGGGCTCCCATAGGCGCAATGTATTTTGATTTTTGTAGGGGGCGCTGGTTCACCATTTTTTTGAGTTTTTTAATGGTGACATTAAAAAAAAATTTTTTTCACCAGACTTGAATTTTGTGGAAAAATTGGTGAGTTTTCGTAAATGTTCAGGGGGTTAAATTTGCGATCGTTTACTCATACGGAATAATAATAAATAATAATGAAGAACGCCAACGATTCCAATTATGCCTTTTTCCAGTCACCTTCATATATACGTTTTCGGAAACGTCTCGACACGACCACGTTGTCGTGAGGTCCATGGTCAATGACGAGCGCGTTGCGGGGTTTTTGCAGGGCTCTGGCAGTGCTCCTCCTGTTCTTCCTTGCACAAAGGAAGAGGTAGCGGTCCTGCTGCTGGGTTGTTGCCCTCCTACGGCCTCCTCCACGTCTCCTGGTGTACTGGCCTGTCTCCTGGTAGCGCCTCCAGCCTCTGGACACTACACTGACAGACACAGCAAACCTTCTTGCCACAGCTCGCATTGATGTGCCATCCTGGATGAGCTGCACTACCTGAGCCACTTGTGTGGGTTGTAGAGTCCATCTCATGCTACCACGAGTGTGAAAGCCCCACCAACATTCAAAAGTGACCAAAACATCAGCCAGAAAGCATAGGTACTGAGAAGTGGTCTGTGGTCCCCACCTGCAGAACCACTCCTTTATTGAGTGTGTCTTGCTAGTTGCCAATAATTTCCACCTGTTGTCTATTCCATTCGCACAACAGCATGTGAAATTGATTGTCAATCAGTGTTGCTTCCTAAGTGGACAGTTTGATTTCACAGAAGTTTGATTTACTTGGAGTTATATTGTGTTGTTTAAGTGTTCCCTTTATTTTTTTGAGCAGTGTATATATCAAGACAAGACTGCTGGCTCTTACTTTATAATTGTAAGTGAACACTGTGTGACACCCTGTGATAGCTGGGCTGCTTCAAGAGGTCATGAGGGGAACGAGTTACAGCTGTGCTGGCTGATTGGCCACCAGTATTTAAGCTGCTAGCATCCTGGTTGTCTAGCTCTCTCTTTGGGGTTTTGTTTTCTTGGTTTTACCATGGTAAAACCATGGTGATTGCATAAAAACCATAGTTAACCATAGTAGATTTTCATAAGGGTACTGACTTACACAGTTTGGGTTACGTTACTTATGTTACTTTAAATAAATAATCTTATTTATAATCATGTGTTGCCTCCTCCAGTTTGTCCTTCCCTTGAGCCGGGCTGTGACACCTGTTATTTTTTAATAATTATTCATTCTTGTAATTACTGCTTGGTGATGATGGTAATAATAGAATAATCATCTATATAATCTGCTAACACAGTTTTGTGTGTATTGAGGTGTTTTCATGGTGTTTTATTATTTGGAATATTTTGCACGTTTGATAAAAATATGTTTCTGTTTGTCTATCTATGTCTATGTAATAGTCACCAACACCACTGTTGTACTGTACTTTGGATGAAAGTTTCAAGTTGCATTAAAGACAAGTTTACAAAATATTTAAAACAATATTAACTTTGCAAGAATAATACTAATATTTTCTCTTATACATACAGTGCCTTGCGAAAGTATTCGGCCCCCTTGAACTTTTCAACCTTTTATTTATATTGCACGCCCCACTTTTCAGTTTTTTATTTGTTAAAAAAGTTTGACACATCCAATCAATTTCATTCCACTTCACGATTGTGTCCCACTTGTGGTTGATTCTTCACAAAAAAATAAAATTTTATATCTTTATGTTTGAAGCCTGAAATGTGGCCAAAGGTTGAAAAGTTCAAGGGGGCCAAATACTTTCGCAAGGCACTGTAAAAACATGATTTTTGGGATCCCCAGAGACCTCCGTCTGTAATACATGTGCAGTAAAAATGCTGGTAGGATGATGGTTAACCTTAATTCTAATACTTAGAGGAATGTTTGAAAGATTTCTGAGAGGTGGGGGTGAACTATAACCTTATGTCCTGTGGGTAACACTGGAGGTGACCGGAAGTAGCAATAGACATCTGTCTGCTTACAAAACAAACAAAGTAACACCATAAAACTATTTCCTGTCACCTCACCATCAGCACAGTTACATATAAGGTATAATGATCACAGCATGCTGTGACTACAGGATGTGACCTCTACACATCATCTGTCTGCTTTCAGTTGAAGCCTGCACCAAACCAGCCTTTCCAGCCACCCCATATCACCATCAACCAGTCTGTACTTAAATCTGTGCAGCAGTTTACTTTTCTTGACTACACTATCTCCAATGACATCAAGATAGACAAAGAGATTGACAGCAGCCCAGCAAAAGCCAACAGCACCTTCGGCAGACTTCACAAAAAGGCGTGGAGTAGCAAAATCTTGACTTATCATACCAAAATCCAAGTGTACAGAGCTGTTGTGCTGTCCGTGCTGATGTATGAATCTGAATCATGGGTTACCTTCAAGCGCTGCCTGCAACTGCTTGAGCGTTTTCATCAGCGCTGCCTCAGTTCCATTCTTAAGATCTGCTGGAGTGACTTTGTGACCAACACTGAGGACCTCCAGCAGGCGGAGCTCCATAGTATTGGAGCAATTAAATTCAATTCAATGCAATGCAATGCAATGCAATTCAATTCAATTCAATTCATACAGTGCCAAATCACAAGAAACAATCACCTTTATACCGTAAGGTAAAAAACCTACAATAATTACAGAGAAAACCAAACAGTCAAAATGACCCCCGGTGAGCAAGCGGCATGCTGCTCAAATCACGACTTTGCTGGGCTGGACATGTCTCTAGTAAGGAAGGCTACCGTTTACCCAAGATAGCCAAGAGAAGAGTTGCATTTTCAATCTTCAATTTTACTTTAAATCGTTTATATCTTCAGTAAAGCAGTAACACCATAACACCCTGAACATAGAACACAGAACTCTTCTCCAGGCTAAGGATATATGATTGTCAGGGTCAAACTGATTCTCAAACTTGTCCTAACATTCAGACAGAGCCCCTCCAGGCTCACACTGGCTTCATCCATGGCCCAAGAGATGGGCAAGAAATTCAAACCGTCCCACTGAGCCTGAGCTGAAAGGTATTTTAAAGAAGAGTTCAGCTGTCAGCTGAATGAAGAGGATGAAGGAACTAGAGATGAACCTTCTCCAGCTGTAGTTTTCTTCTAGTCAAACCTGGTGAAGTTAATCAGACTGAACGTGGGTGGGAGGAAATGTCTGCTAGCTTATCAGAGAAGCTTCTTTCTTTGTTTCCTGGTTTGATTAAGAGGGGATGGTAACAGGTCATTATGAAGCTCTGAGGAGTTTCCAGGAATCTTTGTGAGATTATGAAACAAAGCAGCAGGAGTCATCCAGACATGGAGGTAAACTGTCAGAGAGCTGCTTCTCTGCTATAGCTGGACTCTGTGATCGTATCTGAGAAGGTAACTGAGACCACACTGACTGTTTGATACTCACTGTCCATACATGACCTTCAAACTGAGGAAAAACTGTCCGCACACCAATCGCTCCAGGAACAAAAATTTAATCCAAAGCGAGACTCAAGGAGTAAAGTTTCGGGCAAGGCTGCCATCCCTGAGACTGAACCACACACACTGAACCATCATCCTCATCCTCATCATCATCATCATCATCATCTTCCTCACCATCATCCTCACAATTATCATCATCACCATCATCATTATCATCTTCATCATCATCATCATCATCCTCGCCATCATCCTCACAATCATCATCATCATCACCATCATCATCTTCCTCACCATCATGATCACCATCATCATCATCATCATCATCATCACCATCATCCTCACAATCATCATCATCATCTTCCTCACCATCATGATCACCATCATCATCACCATCATCATCATCATCTTCCTTACCATCATCATCATCATCTTCCTCACCATCATGATCACCATCATCATCATCACCATCATCATCATCATCATCATCATCATCATCATCATCATCATCATCATCTTCCTCACCATCATCATCATCATCATCATCATCATCATCATCATCATCTTCCTCACCATCATGATCACTAGTTTTCTGTTCATTTGTACCTGCAGTGTGAATCCCCACATAAGAGTAGACATCATGTGTATCAGCGGGATGTTTGTCTGAAAAGTAAACACACACACACACACACACACACACACACACACACACACACACACACACTCTCAATGAGGAATACACAACTTCGCCATCAGCTGACATCTTACATGTATTCCCTGAAAGTGCGGGTTGAGAATTGCGTGTGTGGGGGGTGAGGTGGGGGCGGGGGGGTATTTTGGTGAAACACTCTTACAGCCTACCTCTCTGTGTGGTGGTGACTTCAGCATAAGTCACATCTAGAGGAGGAGAGGAGTCACTCCTTCCTGAAAAATGAACGAGCGTGTTTCACTGTGGAGAAGAAGTAAAGCTATGCTAATAGTTAATCGTCATTTGTTGTAGTTTTCAAGTTTGATGTAGTTTGGGGAGTCTTCTTCACACACTAAGGTTAATTATGGAGTTCCACAGGGTTCCGTGCTAGGACCAATTCTATTTACATTATACATGCTTCCCTTAGGTGGCATTATTAGAAAGCATTGCATACATTTTCATTGTTATGCAGATGATACTCAGCTTTATCTATCCATGAAGCCTGATGATGCACATCAATTAGTTAAACTACAGGAATGTCTTAAAGACATTAAGGCCTGGATGACCTCTAATTTCCTGCTTCTAAATTCAGATCAAACTGAAGTTCTTGTTCTTGGCCCCACAAATCTTAGAAACATGGTGGCAAACCAGATACTTACTCTGGATGGCATTACTTTGGCCTCCAGTAACACTGTGAGAAATCTTGCAGTCATTTTTGACCAGGATATGTCCTTCAATGCACATATTAAACAAATATGTAGGACCGCTTTTTTGCATTTGCGCAATATTTCTAAAATTAGAAACATCCTTTCTCAGAGTGATGCTGAAAAGCTAATCCATGCATTTATTACTTCTAGGGTGGACTATTGTAATTCATTATTATCAGGCTGTCCTAAAAGCTCCCTGAAAAGCCTTCAGCTGATCCAAAATGCTGCAGCTAGAGTACTGACAGGGACTAGAAAGAGAGAGCAGATTTCTCCCATATTGGCTTCTCTTCATTGGCTCCCTGTTAAATCTAGAATAGAATTTAAAATCCTTCTCCTCACCTACAAGGTCTTGAATAATCAGGCCCCATCTTATCTCAAAGACCTCATAGTACCATATCACCCCAACAGAGCACTTCTCTCTCAGAGTGCTAGCTTACTTGTGGTTCCTAGGATACTTAAGAGTAGAATGGGAGGCAGAGCCTTCAGCTTTCAGGCCCCTCTTCTGTGGAACCAGCTCCCAGCTTGGATTCAGGAGACAGACACCCTCTCTATTTTTAAGATTAGGCTTAAAACTTTCCATTTTGATCAAGCTTACAATTAGGGCTGGATCAGGTGACCCTGAACCATCCCTTAGTTATGCTGCTATAGGTCTAGGCTGATGGGGGGGGTTCCCATAATGCACTATTTCTTTTCATTCACGTTATTTACTTTGTTTATACGCCACTCAGTATTTAATTATTAACTATTATTAATCTCTGTCTCTCTCCCCTCACTCCCAACTGGTCACAGCAGATGACTGCCCCTCCCTGAGCCTGGATCTGCTGGAGGTTTCTTCCTGTTAAAAGGGAGCTTTTCCTTCCCACTGTCACCAAGTGCTGCTCATAGGAGGTCGTTTTGACTGTTGGGTTTTCTCTGTATTATTGTAGGGTCTTTACCCACAATACAAAGCCCCTTGAGCCAACTGTTTGTTGTGATTTTGCACTATATAAATAAAATTGAACTGAATTGAGTTGAAAATGGCTCACACACGTCTCCTGAGCAATCCCAGTCCATTCTTCTTTGGGGCTGGAGATTCTGTCCAGGTCCTCCAGATCTGATGGTTTTATTGGTCTAAGTTCACCCAATAGATTTTCAGTGAGATTCAAGTTTGCGCAGGCCAGTCAGTAAGATTCACTTTGGTCTTCTGGAGGTCGCTCTTCACCAGAAGTGACATGTTTTAGGTCCTTGTCTTGGAAGACAAAGTGACGACCCAGACCCAGTTCTACTGTTCACTGCTTGGGGTTGTATTTCAAAATCTTCACAGATCCTTTTTTACTCGTGCTTTCTTCCATCTTGATGAGAGTCCTAGTTCTAGATGCACTGAAGTGTCCACACAACACAACAATCCTGCCACTGTGTTTCACTGTGGGGAGGGTGCTGTTTGGGTTGTCAGCCTCCCCCCCTTCTTTTACCAAACATGAGCAGTGTCTCTGTGGCCAAAGAGCTATAGGTTCATCTCAATGACCAAATGATGTGTTTCCCATGTGCACAATCTTATTTCAGGTTGTCCTCAGTATTCTTCAGTCTGGCTTGAAGGGGTTTTTGAAGAAGTGGGGTTTTTCTAGGTATGCAACTCTGGAGTGGATAAGTCATTTCCTGAAGTCTTCGCAGTTGTTCAGGATTCTTTAGAGACGTCTCTCACTATTTTTTCTTTCCAGAGTCTTTGAACTCTTTTGCTTCCTGCCTCTGCCAGGCTCGATCTTGACTGTGTGGCTTGAATTTCTTGATGATACTTCTCACTTCAATTCTTGACACTTGGTTAACCTTAATTCTAATACTTAGAGGAATGTTTGAAAGATTTTTCGGGGGTGGGGGTGAACCATAACCTTATGTCCTGTGGTGAAACACTGGAGATGAAAAGAAGTAACAACAGACATCTGTCTGCTCAGTGCATCAAACTTACAAAACAAACAAAGTAACAGCATAAATAGCATTTCCTGTCACCTCACCATCAGCACAGATACATATAAGATATAATGATCACAGCATGCTGTGACCACAGCAAGATCGTCTCTGTTTCCTGTTGACAGAGAGTGCAGAAAGTTTCCACTTCACATGATAAACTAATTTCAGAAACGTACATGTTTAAATGGAAACCTCACAGGTTTGTTTAAAATTCACTGTAGATAAAAAAGCCTTCATGTGAAATAGTAATGATGAATTAATTAACCAGTAAATACTTAAATACACTGTAAAACACACAGAGTAAATTAAAATAAAGATCTCTAAAATCTAAACTAGCTAGTTAGTAAAATCTGAAATATTAAGAAGCGGTTGCTCTCAGCCTGCATTTCAGTTCAGCAGCCAAACTACAGAGTTCTTCCCTTGGCTGTGTCATTTCCTCCTGTCTTACACCGCTGTCACTCTGCCAGGAACCAAATGCACCAATGTGAAATGGCACAAAGGAAACAGCTGTTTCTTTTTACTGATTCAGCATCTGAAGCTGCTGAAGCTGTTTGTCCTCCACTGCTGAAACTGCTTCCAAGAGCCTTTCAGAGGAGGCTTTAGAAATGTGATCCTGCATGTGACACTGTTTGATTCTTGTATGCTTTATATGTTTGCACAAGTGAGCACACAATCCACACTGAACTGTTGAGTCTGACAGACTTCATACCTTTTAGTTTCCTGTAGAAGAACAGAACTCCAACCAGAACCAGAAGAACCACAGAAACCAGACCTGCTACAGCTGGAATGATGGAGGAGGAGAAAAGAGCAGAGAAGGCTGTGGGAAAGGAGGGAAGAGAAGAGGGAGGAGCAGAAATACCAGGAGAGGTGCAGGCTGTGGTGCTCTGTACATTAGGAGGAAGAGCTGTAGGAGAGATGATGAAGATGGTTCAGTCAGTTTATTATCAGGTCAGCAGATTAGTGCTGGTCTTTAAACAGGAAGTGATCTCAGTGTGCTGACCTCTGACCCTCAGAAAGCTCTGAGGAGATGATCCCAATGTATCAGTGGAACATGAGTAGAGACCTTCATCAGACTGCTGGATGTTAGTGATGGTGTGCTCTGATTTACCAGATCCAAGAACACTTCCATTAAAGCTGAAATAAGCTACAACTTTGTCAACATCCTTTTGCCTGCAATGCAGGGTGATGTCACTTCCTGTCCTCACAGGAAGTGCAGGGATCTCCAGGATCAGAGCACCATCTGACCAACAAAGACACAAACAGAGTGATTCAGAGACAGAGTTCCCCCAGAGAGACAGCTGCAAACATCTGTCTGTACCTGAAACATTGATGGAGACTTCATCGCTCTGCTGTCCAGAAGAGTTTTCACAGAAGTAACTTCCATTAGAGGAGAAGGAGAGATCCAGAACACAGGAGGAACCATTAACCCTCTCAATCCCTTTACCTTCTCCACAGACCTCAGTGAGTCCTTCTCTGCTCCGCTTCACTGTCCATCCATCAACTGTCTGTCCATCATCAACACAGCTCAGAGACACTGAAGATCCTCTGAAGAACTGCTGAAGGTTTGGACTGACAGACAGAGAGACTGGAGGACAGACAGACAGAGTAAATGTGTTTGTGTTCTTGGAGTCTCTCTGATTGTTTTCACTTCCATCAACTCACCTGCAGAAACAGTCAGTGCAGACAGCAGCAGCACACACACACCTGCAACAGGAGGACAGAGGTCACTGAAGGCCAGAGGTCATTAGAGGTCAGATGAAACTGTGGGGGAATTACTTTAATTATTGAGAATATAGCTTTATTTGCGTACAGAACAGTTCTACTAATCAGAAGGTTGGTAGTTTGATCCCTGGCTGCTCCAGTCTGCATGTCAAAGTATATTTAGGTAATATACTGAACCTGAGCTGTTCCTGATGCATTCATGGGAGTCTGAATGTGTGTGAATATTAGACAAAGTGCTTTGGCATGCAAAAAAGTGTGATTGGGTGAATGAGGCTTGTAGAGAAAAGAGCTTTGAGTGCTGTGATTCCATAGCAACCACTGGTTACTAGGGTATACAACACTGGAACACAAACTTATTTGTGAGGTCACTTGAAACTGCTAACAACCAAGTTAATCACAAGGAGCTTTCCAGGTGTGTGTTAACATAAAGCCACAATCTTTCTAAGAGTGCACATCCCACCAAAATCACTCTAAGGTCAGACAAAATGCTCCAAAAAAATCCCTCTCAAAAGCCTCAGTTAGCGTGTCAGAGGTTAAAGTTCATTTTGTCTTTTTCTAATTGTACTGTCAAGTAAGGCTTGTTTGAAGGGTTGCTGCCTCTGAAAAGAACATTGCAAAAAAAACCTTGAAAAAAAATGAAAAGAACATTGTAGCACAGCTTAGGTTTGCAACGCTGCGTCTGAACCAACCACAAGTAACAATGGGCCTCATTCACTCGTATATGCATAGAAGTGTTCTCACACTGTGTAAACAACAAAAACAAAAACAAAAACAAATGTAAATATGTCAGATTTTACCAATTTTAGCATTGAAAGACAAAATTTCACATATCTGGGTATCACAGTGACAAAAATATAAAAACCTCTTTAAAGAGAATTTGACTCCTGTGCTAAATGTTCCTGTACAATACCATGCTGCTGCTACATTGAAATTTCCCCATTGTGGGATCAATAAAGGGATTTCTATTCTATTCTATTCTAAACCAAGAGAAAAGATCCCTCACAAAATGGACGCCTCTTTCCATGTCCTTGGTAGGATGTATAAATTCAATTAAAATGACTATATTACCCAAATTTTTATAATTTTTTCAGGCAATACCTATTTTTATTCCTAATATGTTTTTTAATGAACTGGACTCGATTTTCTCATTCTACATCTGGTACGGTAAACACCCAAGGATTAATAAGATACATCTTCAAAAACCTAAGGGGGGTGGGGGGGCTGCCCTCCCCAATTTTAGGTTCTATTATTGGGCTGCGAACCTTGGGTGTTTAGTGTTCTGGTATTTTTACCATAACCTGAGTGACCGCCCTGACTGGGTGACTATGGAGTCACACAGCAGCAAGAACATATCCATACCGGCTTCGCTCTGTTCCCCACTTTCACTCTCCTCTCCTAACTGCATTTTAAATCCTGTAGTGAAACATTCACTGAGAATATGGGGCCAGTTTAGGAAATACTTTAAACTTAAATTTTTCCTCTCTAAGCCCCATTGCGCTTATCCATTTCTTTAAACCATCTGTTTAGGACGGGGTGTTTCTAGAATGGAACCAGAGGGGACTTACTCATTTTAAGGACCTTTTCATAGGAAAGAAACTAGCATCATTTGAACAACCTTTCTTCCTGCTCTTGACGGAGACGGTCGCACTATCTCTCTCTCCCTGCCCTCCCCATCTCTCTGCTTGCTGCTTGCTGTGAGAGCGTCTCTCACACACTGTCCGAATAAGAATAAGATTGAGATCAACATGGATCTGGGAAACTGGGCCTTCACCATCATTGATCAAATTTTTTCCACTATGAGATCGGGGAATGGGGAGCCTGCGGGTCCGAGTGGAACAGACCCGGTTGGATACGTCATCGATTCTTGGAGCTCCTGGAGACCTGTGTGCTTCTCGGCCCTTAAGGTTGAAGACGTGGAAGACGCTTACATATTCAGCTTTTTGGTAGCGGTATCTTTTCTGTTTGGGCTCGGAGGATACCTGATTTACCGGGAAATTAAGAAAATCTGGGCGGCAGTTCGACATCTGCAGAGGCTGCCGACCCAGGTGGACGGCTTGTCCAGAGCCGTACAGACTCAGACTCAAAGCCTGGTGGACCTGAGCCGTAAAGTTAACGGGCTCGCAGGCGAGAGGGGTTAGATCTGGAGATAAGGTTCGGTTCTGCACAGTGAGGACGGTAACTAATGAATTTGGAATATTGGATTACTGAATGGTTCCCCAGTGAGACTGAAGGCTGTTGGAAAAAAACAAGCAGCCTGTTCCAAAACAACATCTGCATTATCAGAATTCGGCTCCCTAACCGGCCTTGGCTGGCAATCATATCTCTCCAGGACTATGTGTGACGGTCGCTCTTCCCCCCACTCCGCTTTCTGATTTGTGAAGCTGGATCTGGTGTACCACGGCCGCTGATGAAATTCCATCACTATCAGCGAACTGTTTTGGCTAAGAGCTGGCATCTGGGCTCCACAATGCCCCCACCCTCTCGTCTCCGTCTGCATCCCCTCCTGACCTGACCTCACCTACCGCTGCTATTCTGGCTTTAAATGTGCAAATATGCTCTGCTAAGGTGGTTTTTTTGGACCCTGGTATGGTGCTCATTTTGAGAACTGTACCAGATGACTTTTTTTTAACCTACCTACCCCATGATGTGTGTTGTTTTCTTTTTCGGGGAACTGTAAAGGTAGCGCTGCAAGTCGGCTGCATGACCTCAGGACACCTGTCCCCCCATGTTGTGTTTTGTTTGTTGTATTCTTGGATGGGTGCTCTGTTAACTGCAATTTCCAATGTGTGAACTTGTTCACCCACATGGCAATAAACTTCATTCATTCATTCACAACTCAGCATTAAATATGGTCTACCACAATCCCACTTTTTTTAGATATTTACAAGCCAGAAGTCTTATTCAATCTCATCTTTCAGGCTCAGTTTCTCTATCAGAGTTACATTGTTAGAAACCATCTTATTACTGAAAACATTCTATAAAGGGCTGATTTCATGGCTTTACAATAAAATGCTAAACATGACAGAAACCTCCTCATCCAAACTTAAAACTTCATGGGAAGAGGACTTGAACATGACCATTCCAGATGAAACATGGGCCTCTACTTAAACTTGTTAATACAACTTCTCTGTGTGCGCGCCACTGTCTTATTCAATTTAAAGTGGTACATAAAGCCCACTTTTCTAAAAGCAAACTATCTCCTATCTATCACGAACACACCCCATACTGTGACAAATGCAAAACTGCTGAGGCCACACTGGTTCATATGTACTGGTCCTGTCCCAGTCTGCATCAGTTCTGACAGACAGTTCTGTCCAGGTTCCTCACAGTTGCAGTAACACCTGACCCTCTCCTGGCCCTTTTCAGCATCAGTGATGAGGAGTTGCCCTTACCTGCCTCTATAAGACGGGCGTTGTCGTTTGTTCTCCCTTAGCGAGGCGTGCAATCCTAATCAGGTGGAAGGGTGCTGCTGCTCCAACACACAGAGTGGTTGGAAACTGGAAACTGGTAAAATAAGATGTTCTCTTCAGCACTCTACTGGGAAGTTTAAAAAGAATATGGGGCCCCTTTCTTGATGCAGTCCAAAATATACAATAATATTTAAGGTAAAATCATTTTTAATAATATGTGCTCTGCTCCTGTCAGGGGTAAGGATGATGTGTGTAGACATAGGGCAGTGACCTAGGTTGGACTGAATGGGATACTGGCAGGGATTATTTTGTTGAATTTATGTATTTATTTAAGTTTTTGTTTGTTTTTTTCCCCTTTTTTTGGTTGTGTTTGAGTGTTATTATCATATATTTGACTCCTTTTTACCTAATGGCTTTTTTTTGTATGTAAAGGGTAAAACTAATAAAAAGACAGTGATTAAAAGAAAAGTGTGTGCACAATTTATCATTTGATTCCTTTAACTTGCACCTGTTTTTCCAGATGGACTGTTTTGGGCTGAAGTAATGGAGGTTCTGAATATCACTGAGACACTGGTAGTAGTAGGAGTAGTATTAGTAGTTATATAGTTACTAACAGTTTAAAGAAGCATGTTTACATTTTCAGGCCTTCATCTCTTGTTCATACATCTGGTCTGAATAAAACTCAGGTACAAAAATATTGACAAATCACTGAGTTCAGTTTGAAACATCTATTTGCATGATTTATACAGAGCTTTGAACTTATGCACTGTTTCTGAATGAGGCCCAATGGTCTTTGGATAGACAAGACCAAAGTGGAGATGCTTGGTCATAATACAAAACTAAACTCAGCAAATCAGGACAAACACCTCAGACCAGCTGCCAGCACGGTGGTGGAGGCATTTAGGCATCTTGCATCAATGAGTCATGAACTCCTCTGCATACCAAAGTATTCTAACATCAAATATGAGGCCATCTGTCCCAGGCTTGGCCTAAATTTGGTCAATGATCCCAAGCACAGCAGCAAATCTGCAACAAAAAGGCTGAAAAAAAAAAAGAATCAAAGTTCTGCAACGGCCCAGTCAGAGTCCAGACCTCAGCCTGCTATGGTGGGACCTTAACAGAGCTGCACATGAATGAATGCTGCAAACCTCAGTTAACTGAAATGATGTTGTAAAGAAAAGACAGAGTTCCTCCACAACAATGTGAGAGACTCATAAATACGGATGGCAGTCGAGAACCAATTCTTGCTGAAAACTGATTTCCAGTACCTCCAGAGAACCGATTTCCAGTACCAGGTACTGAAAGGCGGCAGGTCACCTACTGATCGAAAGGTCGGCGGTTCAATTCCTGGCTGCTCCGGGCTGCATGCCAAAGTATTATTGAGCAAGCTACTGAACCCCAAGTTGCTCTCCGATGCAAGTGTTGGAGTGTGTGTTAGATAAAAAAAGTACTTAGCTTAGTCACTCATGGAAGTCCTTGTGTGAATGGGGTAAATGTAAATGTGTTGTATAAGAACTACCGTATTTTCCGGAGTATAAGTCGCACTTTTTTTCATAGTTTGGCTGGGGGTGCGACCTATACTCCGGAGCGACGTATATGTGACATTTATAACACATGAACCAAAATACTCCAGCCACTTGACATCTCCGTGAACTGCAGCTTTAAGGCAGTCTTGTGTAACCTCTGGGCGCAGTGGATGGAGAGCACAGCTTAACGGCAACTGGGAGAATGCGCCACCCAACTTTCCTGGAAGTCATTGGATGGATCAAGAAAACATGGGCTTCAGTGACAAATCATCCTGTTGGGATTCAGAAAGGCCGGAATAATTGGAACTGCAGCTGACGACGAGTCTGACTAACGCGACACAGAAGAGGAAGCGGCGCTTCGTCTACGGAGTGTACGGAATTGTTTAGAAGTGACACCGAGGATGAAGAATTCAATGGATTGATGGTTTGGTTAACTTGTTAGTATGTTCTTTATGCTATGGTTATCTGAATAACTTAATGTTACGTTAACATACTGTAGCGATTCTCTTAGTTAGAGAGCGTGTTGATGTTGTGGGATTTCGGACTGTTCGGGAGGTTCGTGAAGGCAGCATGGAGAGAGAGAAAAAGACCGAGAGCTTGCCTGTGTGTGTGTTGCTGTTCCGCTGTTGTAGTTGTGGTTGGCGTGGCTGTGGCCTACAGCAGCCGTTTTTCTGTTAATAAAGACGACCTTGTTGTGAATATCGCCGACTTTGGAAGTGTGTTTACAACGTTACAATACCGAACACGTGTTCGTTGTGCGTCATGTAGCTGAATGTGCTACGTTAGCATAAGGTAGGTGTAACCGTGTTCGTCCTGTTCTTTAATCCATTATTATTTTAAATTGCCGTTCAAGATGGAATTTGTGCTCTGAGTCTCGGATTCTATCACCCCCCCCCCCAAAAAAAGTGCGACTTATAGTCCAGTGCGACCTATATGTTTTTTCTTCTTTATTATGCATTTTTGGCTGGTGCGACCTATACTCCGGAGCGACGTATAGTCCGAAAAATACGGTAGTCCACTTACCATTAATTCAATTCTTTGTAACTGTTAGTCTGCTTGCCTAATGATTCCATCTATCAGTTCCACTGCTGTGAGGATGCATTTGCATGATGACGTGACACATGCGTTTTATTTGGTCCAGAATATATCAGACATGGCATCACGACAGAAGTGATCTAAAGTCTGGTATTTCACAAAGAACGATGATACTGGGGCCACTTGCAACGAATCCTGAGCTTTGATATCAACAAAAGGCGGAAATGCTTCAAACATGCATTTAATTTAACCAAAACTTTTCATGCTTTAATCTCTGATTAGTGACTAGGGGGATGCTTGTGGATAAAAAGCATTTCCAAATTATATTTACAGTGTTTCAGCAACAGCAGCAGCTGTTTTACGTGCAGACTGTGCACACACAGGAAGCGCAAAGAGGCAGAGCCGTTACTGAGACGGTGAGCTCGAGTGGAGCGTAAAGAAACGTTGAAAACAGCAGCACCTTTTCCTGTAACCACCATTAAAACCTTTACTTTGAAAGAGCTGGAGGTCCTTCATCAACCACCTGATCAATAAGTGCCAACGTGAAGAAGAGAGAACTTTGTAGATTTGTATCCACCACCATTTGTTTCACACAGCAAAAAAAACCCCTGCAGTATGGAAGTTAAAATATGCAGATGAATTGTTATTATGAAAAAAGGATCTCTAATCGCATCACTTGATTAATCAATGGAATAATCAATTTTCCAGCCCTATTTTGCTGTACTATATTTGCTGTATGTACTATATTTCACTATACTGTATGAATAATCTCCACCTCATGTAACATTTAGTTGATGAGGTCTGCCAGAGTCTGGCTGGCTCAGAGGTTGGTACTCGCACACCTTGCAGTTTTATTTTTATGTTAAAATGTTCAAATATTAATTGTGTTAATTTTAAAAGAGGAATTCTTATTTTTTTATACCAGTTTTAATCTTTTTCTACTTTGCATTAAAGAGTTAATGCAAACCAACCTGTTTGTGGTATATTTTATACACTAATCCAATGAGAATCGATAAGAGAATCAAGAAAGAACTGAAACAGTGAGTGGTATCAATAATGGAATTGGAATTGCTAAATTATTATCAATTTCCAATCCCTACTCATGAAATCATAAACCATCAGTGCAACTTATTGCTGCTAAATATGGATCTACAAGCTATTGAATCATGGGTTTTCACAGGACTGCAGAGTTTCCTTTGTTACATATTACTTTATGCATCTAGATAATATCGTTCATGTATTCAACAAATCAGTCAACATCTGCATCAACCACACTGTGTAACTCAATGTGTCTCGTATGGTAACAAATATATAATCAGCATTAGAATCTAAAGGAGACCCTACAACAGGGTTCTAAGAATTACCATGGTCCTCAGTTCCTGTAGTGCAGACAGAAAAAAGGCAGTGCCACCACAAATTAATACAGGAACTATGAAACAGTTACTGTGGTGTCACACAGAGAACATGTGATTAAAGTTATGTCCTTGTTCTCTCATTAATAATACACACAAACACACAATAAGACCTCCAGCTGGGTCAAATTATCACGTTAGCTTTCACTGACATTACATTCACTGACTGAGTAGCTTTGAATGGGGACCTGCTGTATTTGGATCCTGCAGCTTGTGTAAATGAAGAAGGTGAGTCAGATTTAGTTCATAAAGCTGACACATCCCAATCATTACCATATTTAATCAACAAACACTCACACTGACTCAAATCTACACTTTGTTTTATTACAAGTTTAGTATCTTTGTGGCTAGGAGCAGACACTTTCTGTGATCGCTGCTGATTTACTGACTCTTACCCAAGGAGTAGCAGTAACTGGTCTGAGTGTTGGACTATCTCACAGTTACAGGTCAGAGGTAAACTGTGGGGACTATAATCAGCAGCTGAGGCTCTAACTGTGTTTTAGCTCAGTCTTTGTGCTGCTGTGAGTCACTCTCTGCTGGAAATGTGTGTTTCCTCTACAAAGGTGTGTTAGAGCTGGAATGAATGGATTAATGAGAGTAGGAAGACGAGGATTGACTCACCAAGGAGCAGAGAAACAGATGCAGCCTTCATGTTGTCTGGATGACGACTAAATGAAGTCTGACCAACAGAGCGATGGCTTCAGCTACAGCATCTTCACTTCCCTGTTCACACTCAGCGTCACTGGCTGAGCCCTGCATAAACCTGCTGCTATTATAATGGTATGTTTGCCTTAATGGAGTTCAGTGTGGTTTTGAATTTCTGTGAGACCGCAGCAGGTTGGTTTAGATATGGCGAGTACAGTTTCTGCTCTCGAGTTGGTTTGATGTGATGTAGAAATATTAGACAGGACTGAAAAGGTTTGTTTCTCTATTCTGGTTCCTTTTATTGTTTTCTTCCTGCTGTGTCTCGATGTGCCAGGGTAACACTCTCCATAGCAGCTCAGTTATGGTTGCTATTGTTAGTTTTCATCTTTTACTCTTTCATCTATGATTTTAGTCTCTATCCCAGATTCTCTGGTGTTTATGTGTGCCTCTTTGTAATTGTCTTTCTAATCATTTACTGCTTTATTTTGATCATCACTTTTTCTATTGTCTGATCCAGTTAGTTTTACTTCCTGTCTTTGTCAGTTTCTTTGTCTGGGTTCTAGTTTTGGTAGTTTATGTCCTGTAAACATTGTTTTATTTTATAAATATTTTGTCCCCTCAGAATTATAAGGTTCTATTTGACATTTTTGATGAAACTGAGTTATTGTCATATTCTTATTCTCTGACCACTTATCAACAATATGTAAGACATTGTTTTCAATTATATATAATTTTGTCCATTTCATTCACAAAACAAAAAGGTTCTATCTGCAAAATCAAGCTTTACCCTGGTACTATAAGATTCTATCTGTGAACCAATAGACACTTGAAATGTTCACAAGAGAGCCAATCAGGTTGCTTCTTTTTTGTAATACTGGTGCGGCACAATGTCAAGCAGAGGAGACGCAAGAGAAAATGTTTCATGGGGCTGTTTACAAGACATCTAAAGGTTGAGCGTTCAAAAATGAGTTGACAACAGACAGAAGTATTAATGGCAGGAAAACTCTGAACGTTTGATCATTTTTAGGTCACCTGAGATGTTTTTTTTTTTTTTTGCACTGTTAGCTATCAAGCTAGCGAGCTAACGCTAATTTTGAATTGTTTGTCTATGGGCAGCGCTAACATAAAAAAACAATGTCTTTGCCATTATTGAGAATAGTCAAAGGTTGTAATATAAGTTACCTCACATATAAAATATTATTGATTGAAGAATGACTTCAGATTTAATTTATTCTATGACGTAGCAGTGCTACCATGTTAATGAGCTCTGTCTATTTTTATTTCTGTCATCAAACTCCAGAAGAGCAACTAAAAGGAAAAAAACTCCAGAAAAGGGACGACAAAGAAATTGTGATATTTTTCCTGAATAAATACAACAAAACAAAAATTTATTGTCAGTGATGTTTTTATAGCATGATGATTTTGATTAAGATCCAAGTCTAAAAGTCGACCTTTTAAGTGGATGAGTTTTTATTTGGATTTCTGTACTCAGTGGACTCAGAGTCTAAATATTTGTTCAGTATTTTAAAGAATGGAAAGAATCTCTGTACAATTTTATTGAAATTGAGTTTATTATGTCAGAGTATACCCCTCTTAAATGTTTATCAAATGTTTATTTATTTCACTTTTTTTTTATTTTTACTTGTTGGGTTTCATATAATTCTATGTTGAGATATCTTGGAAAAATAAAGGGTGGGGGAAAAAAAAGGGCTCAGTCTGCCAACATGAGTTTAATGAAATTGTGTAATAGATGTTGTGCAGCACAGCGGCATGGTGGTAACACAGCTAGATTGACATCTAGGTCTGGGTTCGATTCCACCTTGGCCCGGGCCTCTCTCTGTGTGGAGTTTGCATGTTCTCCCAATGTCTGTGTGGGTTTCCTCCCACAGTCCAAAGACATGCACTTAACTGGGGTTAGGTTATTTGGTCACTCTAAATTGCCCGTAGGTGTGAGTGTGAATGGTTGTCTGTCTCCCTGTGTTGGCCCTGCAACAGGCTGGCGACCTGTACAGGGTCTATCCTGCCTCTCGCCCCATGTCAGCTGGGATAGTCTCCAGCGCCCCCACCCTCGTGACCTGAACAGGATAAGCAGAAGAGAAAGGATGGATGGATGGAGATGCTGTAGCATTTGAAACATTCAAAGATGAACTTTGTCAAGCGTCATCTTCTTCAGTTCTTTTAAAGGTAAATGTGTGCATAAACAGTTTTCCATGAAAGAAGAAGCTTAAAAAATGTCACAGAATTCATTAAATTTGATTTAACCATGCTTGTGGACACTCTGTCATATCTCTAATTTCATGGTTTAAGGTTTGAACATCAGTAGTAGTTTTCACATTTTGCAGATAGAACCTATAATTCCAACAAAAACAAGTTTTAGAATTATAAGGGTCTCTCTGCATTTACTTGTTCAAAAAACCCCATTTGTACATTTAATAGGATTTTGATATTACTGATTTAGAATACATATAGGGTGTGTTTCATAATCATATGTCAAAAAGACTTATTCCATCTGTAATTTTTGCTATACAGAGTGCAAAACTTAAAGCTTAATATCTCAAAACTGGTCAGAACGTAGACAGAACCGTATAATTCTAAGTTTTGTCAGCTTCATATTTTGCATCCCTACCTCCTTATTTCAGTTCAGTGTTATTATATAGGGACAAAATCGCAACAATAGTCACCTGAAGGTGCTTTATATTGTAAGCTCCTACAATAATATAAAGAATACAGAGAAAACACCAACAGAGGACATCCTGTGAGCAAGTACTTGGCAACAGTGGGAAGGAAAAAAGTCCCTTTTAACAGGAATAAAACACAAAAAAATTATTTACAGGTCCTTCTGCAATATTTTATTTAACCCAGTGTGAATAAAGCACAGATTGTGTGGCCATTGTTGCATTCCTTAACATGCTAATCAAACCTACTTCAGATTACGAGTGAGAGATACATGATTGAAGTCATACCGGCCCGGACGTCGCCCAGATTAACAAGGTCCATGTCACATGAGATGAGAACTGAGAACTGCTGGAATGCTACCACACATGTAAACATGAAGAGGGTTTAGGACCGATGGAGCTCAGTGTCCCTAGATCCGAAGGAAGCAACTGCTATCATAACTAGAGATTGACAAGGTACAACTCAAATGCTACGGCAAGGGGGAGCCAGGACAACAGGTCAGAGGGGAGATTTCATCATCCCCACACTCTGAGTTCAGGTTTCAAGCCCCAGATGTGAAGATGTGAATGCAGCACTACAGACAATCCCTACCACGACTATCACTGAAACCAATCAGTTGATGTATACCACGGTTTATTACACCTCAGCAAGGTGTAATAAATCAGATGTTCTCCATCAAACTACTCCAAGGTATACTCTCAGTGGCAGGGGAGAACGGAGCAATACTGGATGTGTCAAAGCTGGACTGACAGACAGCACAGTTCCACTAATCATGGCAGCACAGGAACAAGCTCTAAGCACAAGATTGAGAGAGGATGGGGTCTACCGCACAAGGCAACACCACAGGTGCAGAGACAATCCAGCACATAACAGCAGGGTGCAAGATGCTAGCAGGCAGGGCATACATGGAACGCCATAACCAAGTGGCCGGCATAGTATACAGGAACATCTGTGCCGAGTATGACCTGGAAGTCCCGAGGTCAAAATGGGACACGCCCCCAAGGGTGGTTGAGAACAAAAGCAAAATTATGTCACTGTGTTGGTGGGATTGTAAAGGCTTGTGAAGTCATTGTTTTAGTAGCACAATGTTTGACTGACTCCAGGAAAAGTAGTTGTACTTATTACAGCTAATGGACATCAAAATAAAAATAAAACAGAGCTAAGATCCTGTGGGACTTCCAGATACAGACAGACAAACTTGTGATTGCTAACCAACCGGACATCGTAGTGGTGGACAAACAAATGAAGAAGGCCGTAGTGATATCAAAATGAAGAAGAAGGAACACGAGAAGCTCGACAAATACCAAGGGCTCAGAGAGGAGCTGGAAAGGATGTGGAAGATGAAGGTAACAGTGGTCCCAGTGGTAACTGGAACACTCGGGGCAGTGACTCCCAAACTGGGAGAGTGGCTCCAGCAGATTCCTGGAACAACATTCAAGATCTCTGTCCAGAGGAGCACAATACTGGGAACAGCTAAGATACTGTGCAGGACCCTCAAGCTCCCAGGCCTCTGGTAGAGGACCTAAGTTTGGGGGAAAAAAACAAGGCCGTTAGAGGCAAGCAGGGATAAAAAAAATCTCTCTCTCTCTCTATTTATATATAGATTTATCCCTCTCTCTCTCTACATATATATATATATATATATATATGTAAAAAGTGGTATCATGCCATCCCTAGTCTAAATTAAAAAGTTCACTTTGGTGCCCTACTATCTGTACCATTATAGTAAGGTAGAAAAATTAAATTTACCCATAAGCATAAATTACACAGCTTAGTTTAAAAGAGCAAACTAATATTTTTAAATTTATTGGAA